>NC_136885.1:6585037-6780037 GCF_949152265.1 Phoxinus phoxinus
GAGCAAAATTCTGAATTTCAGAATTGGCCTCCATTCAATTCATGATTTGGAATTTAAATTGAATTGACTCCGCTCCACAGGAAGTTGGATTTGAATTGGAAGGACAGGAAGTGGAATTAAATTCATGGCAATTCAAAGAGATTCCACACAGTCACACAACAGAAAGAATGTGTTGAATCTCACATACATTCAGTGTTAGGAAGGTTACTTTGGAAATGTAATTGCTTAATAAGTTATAAGTTACCCATACTTTATCAAAGCAAAGCAATTTCCTTTTAATTTGATTAGTAACTAGTTGAATTACACATTTTACTTCAGTAATACAACTAAATACAATTACATTCATTTTGTAATTGAATAACATAATTTCATTACACGTAACTAGTCATTCCTCAACCCTGCATACATTTTGTTCTAAAATATAGATAATGATCAAATTCTTGAAATAAATGACCCCCTCAATGTTGTTTAATTAGTTGTGTTCCAATGTTATTTTCATTTTAAAGTAATGAAATAACACAAAGTGTATAATGCAGTCATATCTGACATAAACTGTAAAGCTTCATTGTTAACACTTCACTTCAAATTTGAATTTTGATTGAATTGCAATTCTGCTTAATTTAAATTCGAATTATAATTCTAGGTCCTGGTTTTGACATCAATTCAAATTCAAGAATTGAATTGGAATTCAGGAGTCATTCTTAATTCCATTGTGAATTGTACACAAGCCTGATGCACAGAAACACATTTATCAGAAAACCATGATTCATTCTGCACTTTAACATACATTAATACAATTTGCCCATGTATTTAGAAGTATACAGATTATGGAATAAAAATGTGGGTTAACTTACATACCGTGTTCACCTCTTGGTGTTCAGTGACCTTCTTACCCTTTGCCCCCGTGACTCAAACCTGATGGGGAGAGTCATGTAGGCTACAACGAAGAACAGAGAAGAACAATATCAGTGTTTTTTTAAGTAAAATTAATTTCAACACTTGAGTGTTTAGTTTATGTATTTAGATATTTACCTTCTAACCGTGTTTGTCCTAACCTCCGCCTCCTTCTTCCCTGAACTAAGAACTTTGTTACAGTTATAGGCCTACATTTGATCACTTAAATTCACATTTATCACTGACATGCACGGCATGGATTCTATAGAAGAAATAATAACAACATTAAGCAAAAGTCAATGTTTTGCTTCAGTTAAACAGCATCTGAGCATAATTCCTTACAAAAACTTTTCTTCAGAACTTCATCTCCATCGTCAGTGTTTTGAACGCATATCATCTGATCACTTTAACACACTTTTCATCACACTTGCAGCACAGCATAAGTAAAACAGTCAGCATCTACGGTTTCTGTCATATTTCCATGCATATTTCACGTCAACTTCCAAATTAGCCAACTTCCAAGCTAATCGCATTAAATATTTAGGCTGAAAGTTTGTTTTCAAACGCAAGAGGGCAGCAGAGCTTCTTTTTTTCTGTCACCTGTCACCTTTTTTTCTGTTTCTGTCAAAAACTCCAACTTTTTATTTTTTAATACTCATTTTAAATACTATTAACACCACTTCAACAACAACAACAACAACAACAGCAACAACAAAAAACTAAACAAAACAAGTAACATAAAAATATAGCAACATACAGCCATCATCAGGGTCCAAACAAATGTTGTGTCTGGCAACTGATAAATATGTAGGATATTTAATATCATTAAGATATTTATAAAAATAAATCATTCTAGATCATTTTGGAGATCATTGATTTTTTTTACACACACACAAAAACCTCAGGAGGTAGCCTACTGTAAGTGTACCTTGGTTTTAAAAATGAATATATGCATTTGTTACTGTATACATGTAAAGCTATTGAACCATATATACTGATGTCAAACCATAAGATCTATAAAAACTTGTATAAGAAAAGTAGACATATTTATTTTCCTGTTTCTAGTGGCCCTCTAGTGGACAAGTATTACAGGTTTCTTCTGTCATTCACACTGATATAAACGGCTGATCATACACCAGCATCATACATTTATGATATTTTGAATGTTTCCTCAGATTGTCCTGTTATTCATTTGCACATATTTTTTGGCGAAGTCTGGACATTGTATTTACAAGAAATAAGCCATTATGGGCCACGCCATCGATTACAGTAAATGAATGACATTTGATGAATTTTTGTAAGAGTAGCCTCACCAAAATGTGTGTAAACAAGACAAACAGACTGGGATGGTTTTAAATAAGAAGGGTTAAGATGGGTTAAGATAGATAGATAGATAGATAGATAGATAGATAGATAGATAGATAGATAGATAGATAGATAGATAGATAGATAGATAGATAGATAGATAGATAGATAGATAGATAGATAGATAGATAGATAATTTGAAGGGACCAAACTAAAGGAAGTTCTAGTCATCATGATTCCAGATTTACTAGCAAAAATGTAGCCTATAAATTAACTCAGTTTCTCTGAATTGCTCAAACACATTTCTTGAAACCATCACCCACTTTCTCAAAACCAAATCTTCAGACTTCAGAGAACATCTGACTCTTCTGGCAAAATCAACATTTGCCCAAAACCATGCTAATGCTTTCAGATCAGACACACACGAGTCAATATTTACAGTTTTTCTCAGTCGCTTTGGTGCATTTCTCACATCACTATTTACATTTGCACAGCAGTTAATGCAGTTCTCAAAACAATTAGTACAAACTGCAAAACCTAGTTGATAACCTGCAAAAGCGTGTCACTTGCTCAAAATGGATCGCTCATTCCTCAAAAGCAAGTATTCATGTCAATGAAAGTGTCAGTGTCATCAAGATGAAAAGTCCTGACACCATTGCTTATGAACAAGATAGTCAAATGGCTTTGTCATGTTTTCATTATGACAGTTTACTCTGTAAATGTTTTCCAATGCAAAAAAGTCAGATATTGGTGACACTACCTGAAAATGCTCAAGACAGCACTATATACTATTTGCACAGCCATTTGAAAAATACAGTAAAGTTACACATTACTGTATTTAGTGAGGTAACTACAAGACACTGAATGTTTCACATTTTTACTGCATATGCTCTTTGCAATTCTAATTTGTTCACAGCATTGTGCAAAAGAAAAAATACACCCTTATTTACAACAAACATAAACTCCCTTTGGGTAGAGCTGTGCACAACTGTAAACAATATTGCAGTACATATTGGAACTGAACATACAACATACATAGTACTGTAATCATTCATGCACATCCAGACGTTCCTCTCTGTCTGGCCACATAATTTCATCTGCATCACAGCGAATATCAATGCAATCCAAAACAACAACATGCTTGCTCAGATGGTCTCCAGTTAGACCCCTCTCATTCTCAGGGATTATGTCCCTGTAAAGAGTGTCTAACAAAGTCAGCAGATGTTGTGTGTTGTATGGAGCAAGACTGGGGATATGCCATTTATACACACCTGTTCTCCCGACGAAATGTTTGAATAATTGAATTTACAGTGGTTCTCCCAACATTTGGCTGCACCCTTCGACCAGCCTCAGCCATTGTGAGGCCGTGATTGACAACATGATCCACAATTGTAGCCCTGATTTCATCAGGGATCCGCCTATGTACTTGGCCTCTTCTTCCCCTTCCCCTTCCCCCTCACCCCTCTTCCACGAGGCTGGCCTTCCATTTCTGTCACAGTATTGTAGAAATGGTACACACTAAGTCCTGCTTGGTTCATATATGCTTGTAAAGTGGGTGTTTATGGGATTCAGCTCTGACAGTGATTGTAGAGAAGTGGCTTATCATTGGATGCAACTACAGTAATGCTTCACACACCCCTTCGCATCAGTGAAAGTTGAGATTCACCTAAAATAAATTGTTCAATTTAGGAGACATTTTCAGGGAAAAAAAAGATTAAATGTTTTTTGTAAAATTTGCTTGACAGATTTTGACTAGTTCAACATTTTTGTATGTAATGACTCAAGCAATGAAAGGAGGACTATTAGTTTTATATGGAATGACTATTCAGCATTCACAAGTATAATTAATTTTGATTGACATGACATAAGCAAATGATGTTTGAAAACAGCAGAGAGTTGTATGAAAGCAATTGATGCATGTTCAAAAGCATTTGCAATCTGTTGGAAGGAATGAGAAACTGCTACTATGATGTGCACAAATGACTAAATGTTGTGGAGGTTGAACTAACTGTTGTGCAAATGTAAATAGTGATGTGAGAAATGCACCAAAGCGACTGAGAAAAACTGTAAAAACACTACAGATCATTCATTAGACACTACATCAAAAAATAGAGAACACAGTATCCAAACCATGTAGTTACAGAAAAAAATATAAAAAAGTAAACAAATTTTGCAATTACGTAAAAAAGTAATCACAACTTACAGTAGTAAGGTGAATAAATTGTGTATAGTATTGTACTGAATATAGTATTGAATGTCTGTATATTCAGCACTTGCATACTGTAAAAAATACAGTAACCCAACTGCAAAAGCCAAAAAAGAACAAAAACTCTACATGAAAAGCATGTTACTGTACACTCAAAAAAAATGTGCAACTGCAAAATCAAGGTCAACAAGACATTAATTCTGCCTCAGCGTCACGTCTTCATGTTGGTCCAGCCTGAGGACTCTGTCCACATCACAGGCAATCTCTTCTCATGCCAGGCAAAGAAAAACCCCTCCAGCCTGCCTCCTCGTCTACTCTTCCTCCTCGTCTACTCTTCCTCCTCTTCCTCCTCGTCTACTCTTCCTCCTCTTCTTCTCAGATTGTTTCATCTGCGTGCACATCAGTGCACCCGTGTATTCTGAGCTATCTGGCCAAGTTATGTTGTACAGCTGGTTTGGTCACATCATTAGTGTGAACAATTTTGTGTCGTTGTGTGTAAAAATGATGACAACTGTGTTGTAGTTTTGTTTAGCTTTTGCCTGCCTGTGTTTAGCGTTTTGAAACAAGTGCATCACAGTGCGAAATGTGTTTTAGTGAGTGAGAATGTGTTTAGAGTTTAGTGCCTGAGTTTTGCAAATGGTGTCTAACTGCCTAAGCTTGTTTGAGGCTTTACGGAAAGAGTGATTTATTCGACACATTGGTTTAGGCTATTGAGAATTTGGTTCAGAGAATGGGATTTAGTGTTTTAGCAATTCAGAAAAAAACTGTAATAGCCGATGCAAAACAATCAGTCATTCACAATGCAGTTTATTAGCGGCGGACCCAGAAAGCAACAGTGTCGGCCCAGATCCGCGCATACCAGATGTGGGCCGGATCTGGGGAATAGCTCCTAACTAGTCTCGCGTAGCCAGACCTTCAGACTGACGGCTGAAGGTCTGGAATTCATAGCAGCTTTCTTTGGCCAAGGCCCGCCCATAAGGCCGTTTGACCGACATGTCAAACAACCAATTACAGTTCGTTTCGTTCAGCGTCACGTTTCGGGGCGTGGAAATGTCCCCACAACAACAGACCGGCGTGCAACAAGTCTCCACTAAGTGCCTCAAACAAAACTCCTGGACATCTCTTAAAGAGTCTATGCCGTGAACCTCGCATACTTTTGAGAATCCTACGTTTAGCTGATCTTGATAAATGCTCATTGTCACTCATGTAAACACAACAGTTTTTCTCCCGCAATCACACGTCTGCGCTTTGTTTCCCGGCGGACCGAAAATAAACGCGACACTCGCGCCCCCCCGGAAATCCGATCAAATTCAACCAATCAGATGACGACTTCGACATTCCTGAAGTGTTTCCAGTTAAGTGTACCATATGCATCAGACGTTTAGCCAACGTTCCGTGGGTGTGACGTCTGAGGCTGAGACTAGTGTCCTAACAGACTCTCGTACATTTCATTTGTACAGAGAGTCTGGCCTCTCTCCATTGACGAGCATTAACTTCCTTGTAGGCGGGTCCTCTGTTGAAGTTTAAAACTATTGGATCTGCCCAGAGCCACTCTGGATCTGCCATAACCAATCGCTAACGTTTGGTCGTGACGTATGACGACTCAAACTCATAGAAAGTAAAAGAAATAGACACAGCGACCCCATAGACTTCAATGGAGAAAAGTCAATTAGAAGCACTCACTTCCTGATCGCCAGGCGAACTGCGCAGGCTCAAACTGAGCTTGACGACGTAGATGTGGCGTGAGCCTGTCTGACAGCTGTAAGTCTTCTAGTAGCTGTGCCGAGAGAAATCTGAATCATTCTCTTCCGAATCTCGCAGAGACGGAGAGTGTGAGTAGGAGTTGCCTTTATGACTCTCTATGTGCTTCTCCCTTGACTTTATGCCTCCACGTCCCTCCGATTGCCTGCGAGCTTCTCCGCCTGACTGTGCGACAGAGTCGCGTGGTTATGACGCAATCGTTAGCTTATTTTTACAAAAACTGCTTCTACGGGGCCATATAAGATACAAGGTAATAGAGCCTTTTATACATTGTCGTGTTTCTTTAGAAAAAAATAATGGACAAATGGAGTCTTTAAACGCCTCAGATGTAAAGTTATTCGCTGTCAAAGTGATGCCAAAATGAATGGGAGTCAATGGAATGCTAACAGCAGGCTTGCTAGCCAATGGCGGCCCCCGGGGAAGGTACGCTTTTCGGGTGCTGGATTACCCCCTTGCTCAAACTAGCGCACAACCTCAACGTTGAGAAATAGAGAACACAGCAGCATCCAAAACATCTAGTTACAGAAAAAGGTATAAAAAAGTAAACAAATTTTGCAATTACGTAAAAAAGTATAGTAATCATACTTTTGATGTTCGCAGCCACTTGCGCTCTGTTCGCTGATTGGGCCGGTCAAAAATTGACCGGAGAAAACCCAAGAATACACAAACCCAGACGTAGTACTGAAGGAAAATTAAAATTGAGCGGAAGTATAGGAGGGCGTATAGCCAGGCTAGGGAATAGCCTAACTTGTGACAAATTTTTAGATAGCGTTTCTTCCTGAATTCCATGCAACTTGTCATGCTTCCTCAGAATGACCTGTTGTATAGTTAACCTTAAGCTTAAGCCTTAAGCTGATCAAATTGTCAAAATAGGCGATGTCAGACCATTGCTTATTGGCTTAGCAATTGATAAATCAAAATTCTGTTGATAAGTTTAAAGTATAGGCTAAATGCTAATTACATTTAGGCTAAGAATTATGAGGTTTCTTTGAAACCCTCTTGAAGCCTAAATTCTGCCACATGTAGGCCTAATATTAACCACATTTAACCTATTTTTTTGCACATTCCACTTTTAATATTTTACTCGTGGAATTAAAAGTGTTCGTGGACACAGCACGGGTTATGAATGAGAGTGGGATTTCTCTCTCTGTCTCTGTGAGTGTGTGTGTGTGTGTGTTGGTCCTGTAATGAGCAGAGGCTCTATTCACAGCTCAGTCCCGTTACCTCATTGACATTCAGTCCCAGTGAGAGAGACAGACAGAGAGTAAGAAGACAGACATTGTCCGGGACAGAGACAGCGACGAGCGAGCCGCTCGAGATCTATACCGACAGCAAACGGACATTTTAGGCGGAATGAAGATTAAAGTTTGATGTGAGCATGAGTGCATGTGATCTGAAGAACAATGAGCACTGAATGTGTTCTGGCCTGGATTCAGTGAGGAGTTTGGGAGAGACATGGTGAGGGGTGAGGGGTGGAAGAGGGATTTACTGGGTCAAACTAACTAAACTACCCCCACCACTGAAGGGAAAGTCATAGAAGGAAAAGTGCAGCGACCAAGAAGAAAAAAACACCAGACAAAGCGGTGAGGAAACGATGAACACTGAAAAGGTAGGAAAATTACTATGATAAAAAACCTCTGAATTGCCACTAACACTGTAGCCTAGTTCTTTTAATTAATTAAACGAACAATCTGCTAAATGACTCTCAGTGCAACAAGTGCCATTTGAACAAATATTAAAAATGCGAATGTTTAGTCAACGTGATTAGCATTGTATGGCAACGAGCTGATAACGTTGCATTGCTTTTTTTCTTTTAACTTTGAATAATTTTTTCAGCCATGTGAATTACTGCATTAAGAAGCAGCAATGCTCTAGTAAAATGTCACTTTCATATCAGCGTTTTCCTTACAGCCTTTCACTGCGTGTTAAATTAGCAGAATCTACTCATTTTTTTTACATCATATAGCCTATTTAATCTCAATATAATATCGCAATTACATAACTTTAATCACCAGCCCTATTAGGGAACAGGTGTCAACAACACTGAGAGAAGTAGCCTACCATATGAAATATGTGAAAACATTAGAGACAACTATTTTTATGTAATCCACATAAAAAGTGTTAAACAAATTAATGCTATATATTTATGATATTATGGAATGTGGCACTATACAGACATATGTAGTGACACAATTATATCTTCAGTGAAGACTAAAGTTTGATTAAGTAGAAGTGTTTTTGTGTGGTGTTAGTCCTAAAGATTCATTTTCCGAAATCTATGTGTTAGTTTTAAAGTTATCTGCTAATGTTCTCCTAAACACTGAGAAAATCAACTTTTAGCAAATGAATTCACTTAAAATGTATAGTCTTTCTCTTAAAGGAAAATGGATAGAAATACAGATGACTCATGTTGCACTCAGGGCTGCTTACACATTTTTGTCCATTCAAATGGAAGAATGTCCCTCCCCCAAAACCACTCGCTTTTAAACTGAATTTCAAATAGCAAATCATAGTTCATGGCTGTAATGTAAACTACAACTTATTGACTCTTTACAAAAAGGGATGAGCCCTTTACTCTTTATCAGTTTGTTACTGGGCCAGTACCCTCAAAGTGACATATTTGTACCTAAAAGGTTCATAGTAATGCCTTATGGGTACATATGTCTACTCTAATGTACTTTTTGGGGTAAATATAAGGCACAAAGTTGTCCCTTTAAGGGAACTGCCCTAGTGACTAGCTGTTGTACCCCTAATGCCCAGTACATTGTACAATTTTGGGCTGTCCCAGACGAAAGATGGAAGAATCGTGGGGATTTCTGTAGTCGTGGCTCGTGGTCCTATACGTCGTAGCCTACAGCGAGAGAGGTTCAAAGACGACCCAAAGATAGCCTGCGGTCATTTTCTGACAGTGTCAGATCTTTAGATCATCTCACAGTGTGTTTGCTGCTACGACCCACGTCTACTGACTAGCCAATCAAAATGCAACATGAAATGGTGTATTGATCAATGTGACATGGCGCTAAAACGTAAAACTTCTTACCTCAAGCTCTATTTGCAAGATTGGCCTCTTGACATGACCGCGTCCATATTCTCCTCTTTCGCTTCCACATCTTTTTTTCAGCGCACATAAAAACCACAATTGCCAAAGGTCGATTCATCTTGCTCTTTTGTTCACCACTAGCGCATGCTGATGACGTTTTATTCTTCTATACTAACTTGCGTCGTAGACTACGATTCAATAGGTGTCATCCTCGTACAGTCTTCATACATGTCATACCCAACCTTATTAGATCCATGTTCAGTGTGATTTGTAATGATCTTATAGGATTGCTGAAATCACACAGTCTGTAGCAGGCATAAAAGTACAAAATGGATGCTGTGAATTGTGGGTAAATCATTGAACTATTAGTCAATCAACTGCCTTCATTAGCTTTGTTTCCATCCAGCTATTTTTATGGGAATTTTCGATGTAGTAAAAAAGAGACACTTTGGCTACCCCGCCTGCAGCAAACTTACATTTTACTACATCAGATATTTGGCGTAACTTTCCCAGGAAGTGACGATTTTCTTCTCTTGAACACATGGAATGGAAATGGTGCTTTATTGGCAAATGTTTTATGTGATGTTACAATTTTGCGCAAAAGTTAAATTCGCAACTTCGGATGGAAACAGAGCTAGCGTGAATCAAAGAAAAACGAGAAAGAGAAGACGGGAAATGGAAGTGTCATATGATGAGAATGTTATTTTTTGTCTCACTTGATCATTTAGGTCAAATTCTTCCTCCTAATCTTTCTCTAATAACACGCATGAGAGCGCTGACCTGGTGTAAACACTGGCCTTCAGAGCCGAAGCTTTATGTGATGGGTAATCCTGACTGGAATCTTTTATTCAGGATCTTCCCAGAAAGGGAAAGCGCAGTGTTTGTTCAGCGGCGTGACTCTTGCACTTGGGCTGGGGAAGAGTTGCTCTCCTCCAGGGCACTATGGCATGTCAGACTCAATTTCACGATCTTAAGACATGCAATAACAGTGTATTAGGGTGTCTCTGGCCAGACTCAGACTATGAAATCTCTTGAGGTTCACCTACAGGGGTGGTCTTTATTTTGAAAATCACAAAATAAAAAATACTTACAAGGTAACAGATCCATGAAATGTCAAATAACCTAAAACATGCGTCATGTGGTGCCATGTAACATAATTCAGTCAACCGGACTACTTCAGGAGACAGCAAATAATTTTTGGGGGGCATGTTCTGTATATCAGAGATTAGATCTTCTTGCAGAAGGATGCAATTTCATTAATATTATTAATAAAATAATGTTTGGAAAGTTGGTCTCCCTTTCAAAAAGACACTCGGCAGATTATTGTAGACAAACACTTAAAAAAAATGAAAGTGTAAAAAAGTTATAGAAGTTTAAGATTACTGTGAAAAGGTTTTACTGTAGTAAACAATTTTTATTTGATAGAAAATATATATTTTACTAAATCATTTTACTCTAAAATAGACATACGTCTAATCAAGTTGTGTTCCAAATTTGAAGTTGATATCACAAAAATTGAGGTTTGTTTAGGCATAATACCATAAATAGCCACACACATTGGTGACACACACATTCCATTGATTTTTTTATGTTTTACTGTGACAAATTTTCTTTCACAATATCACTTCTATCACAAAAGAGTCGCCAAATATGGAGCCTTGAGTCTCAAAATATGTGAGAGGAAAAAACAAAGACAATAAAAAAAGAGCACCAAGTGTCCCGGTAGTTGACAGTTAAAGGGTTAATATGTGGTTAAAAAAAGCTATATATTAAAAGATGTATATAAAGGACATCCTATTTTACCTGCAAACAAACAGTACACTTGCATAAATCCATATTTAGCTACAGAAAATCTCAACTGAACTAAACTATATTATCGTGGAGCTCTTTGTGTAAATTTGAATACATAAGTAAGTATGTCCAACTTTATCAGTATACACGTGTAGAGCGATACATGCTATAGCAAATCTCAACGGCTTGATTGCTTGTATCATCTCAAAATGTAAACTATAATATTGCACAGCTCTAATCTGTTCTCTAATCTGCTCTAATCTAATCTAATCTAACCAATAACTTCATGATTTTCGTGTGTATTCGATCTGTATTGTGAAAAGTGCTATAAATACAATTCGATTTGACTTGATAAAAGCAATGTGCCCCTTTTATGCTTCTGCACGCCTAACATGACAGTCAGATTCCTGCATAAAAAATCCTTTGTGTTGATGGTTTGCTTTAAATACCTGGGGCTTTTATTATGGGTTGTGTAGTCTAGAGGAGATATTGAACGTCAATATCTCCGTGCACATCCATGCCAAGACAGGTGTGGAGGATCTTGACCGAGTCCAAACTGGGCCAGTGACTGCGAGCCTGGACTAAACACACAATCACACAATGCCTGACCTCTCTCTAATGCTCTTGTGATTGAATAGAAGCAAATCCCTTCAGCAATGTTCCAACATCTAGAGGAAAGCATTCCTCACACGACCGGGGCTGTTATCTCAACTTCACAATAATTACAGTGTTTTAGAGCATCTAAATATTATAGTTACAATTGCTTAATTTTCCGTTTGAATTTGTTACCAGTTATTATTGGTGAATAGTGTATTCTGTGGTTGAGATAATTTTGACGTTCCCTTTCGATGAGCTCGTAGTACCATCCCAAAGTCAAGGCAGATCTCTGCAAATAAAAAAGCAAAGGAAATGATCCCGATTCATCTCACTTTCTTGCTCTCCTTCTCTAGCCAGTTGTGCTGTGATTTACGTGTAAAAGAAAGGTGAACTGAAGCTGGAGAGAGAAGCACAATGTCACGCTCAGATGAGGTCAACAAGATGACAGAAAATGTCTACAAGGTAAGACTAAAGAAGACAATGAAAAGACTATTGAAAAAGGAGAAAAATCTAGTGTTAAACATGTGCCAAGTGCATAGAAATGTAATCTTTTATTTGTTGTATGCTTTGTGTAAAAAAACAACAACCATATATATAATGCCAAAGGTTCTCTCAAAATTATGAACAAACATTCTTCCAGTTACATTAATAAAACGTTCACTCAGTTATAGTCTTTAATAGCGTTATTATCAAAACATTAGCACATAAATGTTATTTATACATCATTCATGGTACACTTTTTTTTAGAAACATTTTAGTTGGACATTAGTCTAAGGTTTTTAAACATTACTACTTACTACTTTTTTTTTTCAGATGAACCTGCAAAAGTAAGATTTCCATAATATTAGCAAAATAATAAAATAGAGAAACCTTTATGTTTTATCTAATGCTCACATAACCAAGAAAAATATTTTATCACATCTAAATAACTGGATGTTTTCAGCTATTTCATGAAATAGCGTTTTCACAGGAACGTTTGTAAAATATTCTTAGAACATATTTTTGTTAGCTGGGTAGACAATTTTACCTTTAAATGCCACAAAACATTATTTCTAAATGCATATTCCAGTCTTTGTCTGTATGAATTGCATTTTTATATGAAAATGTTATATAAACTAGCTTTGAACAAAAAAAATTCACAACATTGACACTTAAAAAGATGCTTGTATTACTTTATCCTGTTATGACACTGTACACAATTTTGTTAAATGAAATTAGCTATTAGCAATTTAATCCCTTAAATTTGGTTTTGTTGGTGTGACCTATTATATTTAGTTTGATTCAGTAATGTTAAATAATTAATTTAGATGTAAAATTTTTAGGCTACCATTTTTCCAGTGCAGCCGAAATGAGTATTTATCCGTTTCTTGCATCCTTCTGTTTCAGTAATATAATTAATTACAGATCAAAATGTTTACAGTTGTGTCCTAACTTCAGTTATTGCTGATTCTGTGTTCAGGGCATTCTGGACCAGTTCAACCCCAGTCTGAAGAATTTTGTCACCATGGGGAAACACTATGAAAAGGCTCTGACGGGTCAGACACTTGAATAGTTTGGGGGGGGGGCTAAAGTCCACAGGACATCAGTGTCAGTGACTGCAATCCCTGACTCTCTGTCTCTGTCTCTCTGACTGCTCCACAGGCGTCACAGTCGCTGCTAAAGGATACTTTGACGCTCTGGTCAAACTAGGAGAGCTGGCCAGTGACAGCCAGGGCTCAAAAGAACTGGGTAAGTAAATGCAAGAGCAGTGTATTTACAATTAAAGTATTTCCACTTAATAATGTCAAGAGATTAGGCAGTGGATGTTCAGCTGTGTGACTGGATGGCAAGGGTTTGTTAGAATTTGAACTGTTATGTTATGTGTTTTTGAGAAAGATACATTTGCTCCAACACTAATTTAACACTCCCGAATTGGCTGTGTCCTAAATAGCTTCCCCCTACAGTACTGCACTAATATAGTCCACTTGAAGGAGGGAATGAAAACGAGTGAGTGAATGGACGCTGAGCGCACCAGAAGGGCGGCCGCTTCTGCATAGTTTGTGCTTGCGGTTCAATAATAATTTGAGACTTAGCAAACTGGCAGCTCTAGTAGTAATGAAAAGATTTATCTTGAACTCTTTGGCATGTATAAACCTTAATTAAACAATTTAATAATCAATTCAAAGGGAATTTATACTTGTATGATATTACGCTGTATCGGATGGATTGGTAATTCAGCTGCGAGCGCATCTTCTAGTGAGACGCGGGAATTCATTCGGCACGAGCTTCACAGTGCATTATGGGTATTCTCTAGCCGTTGAGCGTACATCTGTTGTACACTTGCTATTGCGGTGCATTTTGGGATTGAATGAGTGCACAAAAATCTAATTTTATAATAACAAAGTCTGTTCTTCTGTGAACTAGTTGCGTCACTACATCATTAATAATTGCCTAAAAAATACATGGAGCAATTGATTCTAAATTACACCAGTCCCCATGATTTAGATCCAGTGTTATTTTAGTATCATTGAGACTTTTATAGTTTTATTAATATTTTTAATTAGATTTCACTTTAATATTTTCAGTTTTCATTATAATTTCAGTTAGTTTTGATAATTTAATGGGGTTTTTGTCAGTTTTTGTTTTTCTCTAAATATCTTATACAATATATTTTTACATTCAATTTTCTTTCAATTAACATTTTTTTAATTTTTTTAAATAGTTTTTAGTTAACTTTAGTAACCCTTTGTAGATCAGGGCTATTCAGATCTGTTTCTGGATTGGACATGTCCGGCAGAGTAAAGTCAGTGCTGAGAACTGATTGTGAATATGTAAGTAAATATAACCGCATTGTTTTAAGTTCACGGTACATCAGAGTTTACAGGAAACGAAAGCGTGGAAACAAATGACTGCAGCAGAAGAAAATGAAGAGGCAAGCCTGTACAATAAAATGGAGATGAAGAAACTAAGAGAAAGCGAGAGAGGGGCAAGAGAGAGAGAAGGGGCTTTTGTTGAAAGATTAACAACACCACATGATCTCATTGTACTGCTGAACACAGCGGGGGTGGATGAGAGGGAGGGAGAAAGGCAGCGAAGGAGAGATGCCAAGTTTCACACACACAGTTGCTCAGTAGGGGATAAAGAAGGCCAACATCCACAGCTCGGCCCACTGGAACAAAACACGCCACAAATTTTCACCTTCAATGAAACTTAAGAATGGACAGACATTGCCACGAGTATCACATCCTCTAAACTAAAGGAAGAAATTGTTCTCTTCTATTCTGTTCTGACAAATGTTTTCTTAAAAATAAAGGTTTCAAAAGGGGCGATGCCAAAGAACCTTTAAGCCAACAGTTCTTAAAAGAACCATTTTTTAGTGTGAACAGCATTTTAATAAGCTAAATAACGTTTTTCCACTATGAAGAACCTTTTGTGGAATGGAAAAAGTTCTGTAGATGTTAAAGGTTCTTCATGGAACCATTGATGCCAGTAAAGAACTTTCATTTTTTATGGAATTTCAAGATCATTCCAACATACAGGAGAAAGTCGGAAAATTTGAATAACGTGCAAAAGTTCATTTATTTCAGTAATTCGACTTAAAAGGTGAAACTAATATATTATATAGACTCGTTCATACAGCTTATGAAAATCTTTTCACAATATTCTAATTTTGAAGCTGTAAGCCATAATCATCCAAATTATAACAAATAAAGGCTTGAAATATCTCACTTTGCATGTAATGAGTCTATATAATATATAATTTTTTTGAGTTTCACCTGTATGAAGATGTTTTGACAGGTCAAGTCCGAGCTGGTCCAGTATAGCTGGAGAAACCAGTCTGTTAGCTTTCCAAGAGCTTTCCCCCTGCCATCTTTCTGAAAAGAAAAAGAAAAAACATGCTGTTTAAATCAGACATGTGATGAACACATCTGCTATAATATGATAAAATCTCTGTAAAAAATGTACATGCCTGTATTTGAATGGCTGTCAAAGAAGAAACAGGCTATTTACCTGCATAATGGTGCATTTACAGCATCTGTTTACCGAATAGGTCAGAGAGTCAAGTCACATTTATTAATTTGCCCTAAAAAAAATTATAGCAGCCCTAACAAAAGACACTAGTGCCATTATTCAGCTCAGTTTAGTTCAATGTTGATTAAATTTAGTTAATTGATTGTCAAATGTGAACTCAATATTTTAACTATAAAGCCGCTCTACACAAGATCATTATTGAGCCCAAGGCAGTTCAGTGTTCATTCAGTTTAGTTGATCAAGTTGATTATGAAACTTGATAAGCAATAAGCATCTCTACAGAAGGCAATAGTCTTCATTCAGTGCAATTTAGTTCAAGGTTTCTTCTCATCCAATAGCATGAAGTTGTTACACCTAGAACAACTTGAGGGTGAGTAAATGACAGAATTTATTTTTGGGTGAACTATCCCTTTAAAATCTAGCCTTAAAATGAGCAAATGTGACCTTAATGGAGTCAGGTTGATGTGAGTGAGATGAATATTAGATGTCATTATCATGTTGTGAATGATAGTATGTTTGATAATAAGTTTGATATAAATCTCGTGCTTTTAGTTTTTCTGTGTCTTTGACACGTCTTCTCATTATTTCCCACTGATTCAGGTGACACATTATTCCAGATGGCCGAGGTTCATCGGCAGATCCAGGTCCAACTAGAGGATGTGGTAAGTGGAAGAAAAACTGCAACAACAATAAAAGTTTTTCTTGCACATTCTTTCATTCACACCAAAGTGACATGTCATTTAATATGCAGTATGACAAGTAATGATTCCTGTAGCAGGAAGTGCTAAAGGTTACGGGAACACCATGTTGTGCACACTGTAAAAAATTAATTTCATTATTTGTAATCACAACTTTTTATCTTTCGTCAAATCAACTTAGATAATTAATGTAGTAACATAATATTCTGAGTTTCTATTGATTAAACCAATCTCCTTCATTGCCTTAACTCAATTGTTTCATTTCAATGAACTTACATTTTTAAGGCAACCAGGTAACTTACTTTTTTAAGTTAAACCAACAATAATTTTTTACAGTGTATAAACAATACTAACATGGACTGTTAATAAAACTTATGGGCACTGATCTTGACAAACCCCTCAGAGCTAACACACGACATACTAGTTATGTAATTTATTGTTCATTTTTTGGTAATTTCATGACTTAGGGGCCATTTACACGACTCTGTTAAAAAAAAAAAAAAAAAAAAACCTTTTATGCGCTTTGACCGTTAATTTAAATGACAATGGTGTTTTGGGGATCTGAAAATGCAAACTTTAAAAATGGTTTCAGAGCTTTTGAAAACTACCATTATTTTTTTTCCATGTAAACTACAAAAATGCAAATTTGTGAAAACACAGTGACGTCATGCACATGCATGTTATGTGCTCAGTCTATAGGTGTGTAGTGCTTGCCTGGCCTGGCAGCACAATACAGCGTTTTAAATTGTTTTCGTGGATCCGTGTGAATGGGGATAATTTTTACAACGCTGTCGTCTGCACGCAAAAAAATGCAAAGGAAAAACTTTTCCATTTGGTGTATTTCATTGTCATGTAAACATACCTTTATTAGTTGACAATGTAACAACAACATTGAATGCTTGTAATTTTAACTGCAAAAACTTGTTCTGTGTGAACCGGCCCCAACAAGTTATGAAAATAACGTTACAATAATGGCTAACATATCATGGCCTGGCAACATATCAACTGACAGCAGGTCAGCAGAATGGGAAGAAAAAAAACATGCTACATACTTATATACTTTTGACAATATTCTACACAAATAGAGTCCAAACAAGATGGGAAAAGATTGAACTGTCATGCATTTATTCCCTTGATTTTACTGATACTGATTTTTTACCTTAAAATAATGTTTCCAAAATCGTATCAGTGGTTCATTAAGTCGTAACAGGGTGAAAGGGACTTATGCCTCCGCTTTGCGGTCCTTTATCTGCTATAACCACACTATGTAAGATTGCCAAATCGGGTCGCGTTTCTGTAGTTCTAATGAGACATAAGAAAACTACAAATTAGACTTGCTTTTCGTCAAGCGCTACAATGGTCATTATTTAGTTTTTCTTCGTTTCTGATGTCGCAATACATCATACTTTCATGAAATCATGCAACATACTCTACCTTGTCTGTGTACATCATTCATACCAAAGCCGGTGCTGGATAAACAGCGAGTGTGCGTGCGACAGTAGTGGCGGTAGGCTAAATTATTTACGACAGCGGTAATGGACAATTCCGCTTCCAGCCTGTAGGGCGACCGCAGAGGAAATGTTCATTAATGTTGCTTTAACAGCTGAATTTGTGTAAGATTTGTGTAGCTGTCACCGAGAATACTTATTTATTTCTCTGAATGAGAATGAAATGGATGTGTGTAGTTTACGCCAGTTTTAAGGTTCCCAAACATAGTTATGAATGGATTTGGATGGATCATTGTGGCCTCCTTTTGTTGCAGCCACTGCTCTTGCATCCAAAAAGTCCTAAAGAATTTTTATGGCGGTTGGCTTAAACCTTAGGCATTAGGGCAGAAACTGCCTGTGGACCAATGAGAAGTCCTGTCCTTCCCGTGCTTAAGGTGTCTGTCAGTTGTGCTAGCATCCTTATCTAATGGTGTTGGACATTTGTTTGTGTTAGTCCACCAAGATCCAATCAAAATGTTGCAAACCTTTCTCCACTGTTGCAGTAAGAGAGGGGCCCGGCCATAAACTGGGCCCTGGAATGTGCCGTTCACCACAGAAACAAAGGAAAAGTGGAGCAGTGGAATGGAAAAGCGCCTTCTGTCCGACAGAAGAGCAAAGTCTTTGCAGAAGGGTCAACAGCTTTCATGCATGTCTTTCAAAATAAAAGTCTTGCACAACAGAAAAACATTTTTAATGACATTTTTTGTTGTTGTCGTGACTACATACTCTGCAGCTCAATTAAAACGGTCTCCACAACCTACCAGTTGAGAAACACTGACCTAAAGAAACTTTCAGTTCTTTAACCCTTTAGAAGCGAATGTGTAGTCGCAGACACAGATCAGCAAGCTGTATTCATTGTACCGTAACTCTTCAACCGTTTGCACTATCAAAACCATTCAAATTGCCCCTGACAGTAGACAACATGCGCTTTTCTGCAATATACGGCTTATTACGGTAATTTCATGCTTTCCGTCAGCAAATGACAGCGGGCTTTCTGGCAGAGCGGGAAGGAAGGATTTTCAGTTTTTTTCTAAATAAATCAGAAAATTTATTCTCGTATTTTTTATTTTTGTCTATTTAAATTCTATTTACAAACTCACCACACACAATAATGGTCAATAACTGTAATTTGTTGAAAGCTAATCTTTTTCTGAAAAAGATGACACCTTGCACACGTAGATAGCGTGAATTTTACTGTCAAAAAATCTAAATATGTGAAAAACATCCATTTTAGCTTCAGGTTCTAAAGGGTTAAAGAACCATGTTTTTCTTTGTGCGATGAACATTGTAATAATCTGAAGCCTCCTTTTCCACTATAAATACATTTTGTGCAATGGAAAGATTCCATTGCTTTCAGAACCTTTTCACAGTTCCTAGAACTATTGGAGGAAATACCCGGATTTTGGCGTGTTTGCACCACAGGAACTAGGAACGATTTTAGTTTAATTTTAGTTCTAGGAACTCCTTTTGGAGTAACTAATGTAGCTCCTACTTCAGAGTCGGGTCTAAACCAGCACTATAGGAACTACCAGTGACGTTAGTGACGCTGATTGGCCGAACGCACTTGAAACACAAGAACCCGCCATTTTTTAAAAGGCTGTGTAAACGCACAGATTATAGCCTATATATTTATTTCAGAAACTAACTCTATGAACATGGAAACAGTGATAGATGGACCTCTTAACCTTTACGCTGAGGAGAAAATCCAACGCAACTTTGAGGAGACCAAACCAAACATGATTATGTATTTCTGCTCAGCAACACTGGACATCAACCACACGGCATACGCTAACACCTTTTCAAGTCAAGTCAAGTCACCTTATTTATACAGCACTTTTAACTATATAGATAGTTTCAAAGCAGCTTTACAGTGATGATAGGACATTAAAGTAACAGAGATTGTTTGGCTGTACAGCAGCTCTAGATTAAAGTTATTGTCCAGCTAAAGTTAGATTTGATTGATTCATTAGTTATTAACTTAGGGGTTATTAACACAACACCGTTCTAACAGAAAACCCTTAATGCGATCCGGCCGCTCATTTGCACAAAACAGTGCCTGGTGTCTCGAGAACGCAAACCATGAAAAAGTTCCAAGGTACAAGCCTTGAAAGCCTTCATATACTGTCTTTCTATGTATAACAGTTCGATCTAATAACGTCTTAGACAGGACTGTTAGACAGATCGTAAACTAATGAACACGGAGAATGCGAGGCGTCCGAGCTCAGGCTCTGGCTGTCTTAGGTTGGCAAAATATGTTTTTCTGAAGAAAAGAAAAGGACAGAAATGATAAAGTTAGATCCATTTTTCTTGAAAATATTATGTATGTATCTCTTGCAATCTTTTACTGGAATAATTTATTTAAAAAATTTTATTGGAAAAAGATTTGGTCCTAATAAGTCCACTAATAAGGTAAAATATGGGTTTTTCAAAATAATAAATAGCTTTTACCCGGTCAAACATTTCATGATATAAAGCTGATATTGATACAAGATGCTAATTTTGCCAAGTTCACACAGAAACTGTCTATCATTTATTTGGGTCATGTTTGTACACGGAACAACTTTGGAAAAATATTGACACATTTATTAAAGATAATATCCAGCAAGATATATCCATAACTTTGGATACATTGATTCTGCCCCTACTAAAAATAATGCTTGCTTTGATATACATTTTATTTTTCTTTGCTAATTTTATATCCATAAATGTAAGTTTACCAACAACAAACCATTTTTTTTTCAGTGCCTTTGAAAGAATTTAAAATGTATAATATAATTACATCTTCAGTAAGTAAGAAACAAGTAGAAAGTCTTAAATTTTGGTACTTTCATACCAAATGTATAGGTTAATATCTTACCCTCATGCTCTTTTTCTTATTAACTCTTCTTTTCTCATTTGTATTCTGATGACATTGAACATAATGTTAATACATTTCGTATATTGTATACAAAGTTATATTTCATAAACGTGTAATCTCTGTATTTTTTAAATAAATAAAAAACTGCAGTGATGCAATGACTTTACCAATCAGCGATCGGCACCTTTACTTAGAAAGCGGGAGGTATTCTGCCATATTGCACGTTGCACTTTCTCCCATTCATAAGTAATAGGAGTGAACCGTCTTTCTATATCCATAGTCTTTGTAAACACTGATTATGGAAGCACACTGGTCTTAGATTAACACTGTATTTGATTGAATGCTACATTTTCTGTCTGTCTGCAGCTGAAGCTGTTTCATTCAGAGCTGCTGTCTCAACTGG
This sequence comes from Phoxinus phoxinus, assembly GCF_949152265.1. Classification (NCBI taxonomy): domain Eukaryota; kingdom Metazoa; phylum Chordata; class Actinopteri; order Cypriniformes; family Leuciscidae; genus Phoxinus; species Phoxinus phoxinus. The sequence goes on from NC_136885.1 coordinate 6,606,088, forward strand.
AGCAGAAACTGGAGTTAGACATCAAATATCTCACCGTGAGTGTAAATTACTGCTTAACTAAACAACATACTGACATAACTAAACTGGGGAGCTCAAACAAATCAACACAGGGTCTGTCAGACACACTTTATATTCGGTGTCTTTATCTAATACTGTATGGGCCCTTGTTTACTTACATAAAAAAGTTAAGTACAAAGTACTTACTGTGTTCATGTTGTATTGCAAATGCTTTTGAGGTGGGATAGAAAATATGTATATGGAAATGAACTCCTCCTCCTGAACTGTCACTATTGTGCCCTCTCTGAAACCAGAAACATAATATACTGTATAAAAACTTTTTCCAGTCGACGCTGAAGAAGTACCAGAGTGAGAGGAAGTCAAAGGTGGAGTCCATTGAGCGCTGCCAATCACAGCTCAAGAAACTGCGGAGGAAGAGTCAAGCTAGTCGGCATCCCAACAAGTATGGAGACCGAGAGATGCAGGTACCGTGCCTATAATTCACCGCGCTTACATGTATGGCACGACATATGACAATCTTGAGACTTTATTCAGTATGCATTGAGCCCAAGCTAAAAAGAATTGAACTGAAACCAACTCATTGGATGTTTATTAGCTGGACTGTGTTTGTTGGAGTAATGGCTGTGGCAAGGGTGTGTTAATGAGTCAGCGACCAATAAGGACAAATAAAGTCCAATGAATGATGATGATGAAAGGTATCATATATGATTAGCAAATTTCAAGGGCCTCTAAGTGATCAATGTTATCCAAACTGCTGAAAAAGCTGTTGCACACAATCTACTACATACCGTCTGTCGTCTGATTAATAGTCTTTATGTTAAAAGCATTTTAGTATTGTAATTGTAAAAACTTCCACCTTCAGCTCATGGTTCACATTTTTCTTGCTGTGAAATCTTGATATGAATAACTTATATTGTTAGTAATATTTCAAGATGAACACTTACTGGACTGAAGTAGCTTAGGTTTACTTGTTAAAAGCATGTTAAAATGTGAGCATCAAATATGTTTCCATCAGGCTGTTAATTTATCTATCTCTCAATCATCATTGTATTGCATTATATGTTTGAAACTGCAGAGCTTTGATCATAAAACTAAGCATTAAAAATAATCTTACTAAGACATTATTGGGAGATACAGAGTGACAACTGATATTAATACAATTTTATGTAAGTATCTGCTATACTCTTTTAAAGATCTCATTGATTTACAGTACAAGCTCTCAGAATTTCATCTTACTTTTTGGCCATATAAATGAATATTTTTGCTCAGTTTATAGAATATAAAAGGAAAAAAAAAAAATTCGTCCTCAATTATGAGCTCAATATTCTTACTACATCATACTATATGAGCCTGATGCATCAATTATGATGTGAAATCACAGTATGTTGTAAAGAATATGCCAAAAGCCCCTGGATGGTCTACTATTGGTCTAATTCAGGCAGAACTGTGTATCCGTGCAATTGCAGATTGCCCACAACCCATTGTGCTTTGGAGGAGGACTCGGTTCAGAACTACAAACACAAATTAAAAGAACTACAAAAATGGCGGAGGTGTGTGTGAAACCAACGATAAAATAGAGAAGCCCTGAAATGAGTTTGAGTTATTAATAATCAATATCTAACTTTCGGTTAAATTTTTCCCCCGATTTACGGTGACAGACATAACTATGCAACAGAGCGTAATTATGATGTGGTAGGTGTGTTTTTTCCTTCTCAAAAACAGTAGGCCTACTACATAATTTTAGGGTGTAGTATAAGTCAAACATATAACAGGGTTCCCACGGGTCCTTGAAATCTTTGAAAGTTTGTGAATCTGAAAAAAAGTAAACAATAATTCAAGGCCTTGTAAAGTTTTTGAAAATAAACATGCATAGATACAGAGCCTTGAAAGTGCTTGAGTTTATTTTGTGCAAGAAGTTTTCTGGAAAAAAATCCATATTATTCCCTCCGGTCCGCTAATGTGTTATTTCGCCAACACTTGGTGGTCTATGCATACTAGCTTGCTTGAATTATGCTAGTTACGTGCATTTATGCATTACGTTAAGTGTTTCCCACGTGAGGTACTCTATGTTGTATGTTGCCATGACGTTCACATGTGCACAAAACTATTACAATGGTACCTCGACGTTTCACAGATACACCGTGAAACATTGCAAAAATAGTCTGAAACCGCTGAAACTATGTAACCTTGCTCTCACTTGAAATGTGTCCCCACATTAAGTCCTTGAATTTGACGGTATTGGACCTGGTAAGTCCTTGAAAGGTCCTTGAATTTGAAGTCAACCAAGATGTGGGAACCCTGATATACAGGATTAACCAAGAAAATGTGCAAAAGTTAATTTATTTCAGTAATTCAACTTAAAAGGTGAAACTAATATATTATATAGACTCAATACATGCAAAGTGAGATATTTCAAGCCTTTATTTGTTATAATTTTGATGATTATGGCTTATAGCTTATGAAAATCTTTTCACAATATTAAAATTTTTCGAGTTTCACCTGTAAATAAGTTCCTGTTTTATGGTTTTCTTGTCACATGACAACAAAATGCATATTCCTGCATGTAACACCCTGACATTTGATTTGGTATGTAAAATATTTATATATATTTTTAAAAAAGTAATCATATTTTGTAATGTGCCTCAATAACTTTAAAGCAGTTAATTTGATCCCACTTGGTCACAATCGGCTTCCAGCGAAGCTCTTAAGCCACATTCACTTCAGAGAGATTGGCACTGCAATAAATGAACAGTAAGTCACTTTTGATTAAAGCGCCTGCTAAAGAACTGAGTAATTGTGTTGCTTGCCAGTTCTCTGACTTGCTGTGTTCATTACTGAAGGCTTGCTGTAGAATGTCATGTACTGCCAGTCATTTGTAGTTTGTGTGACTCATAATGACCAATTGAGCTCAGTGAGGGCCGTTTGTCCGACATATTAAAGCTGATTTGTGAGTGGAAGACTTTTTATCCGCGTGTGAACAAGTGTTTGTTTATTTGAGCATGTGTATCCTCCAGCACGTGTTTGTTCAGGAGTGACTCTATCTTTGTTTGTGTAGGCCTAAGCTATGCTATCAGAAGCATTAGACTACTAAGCACGATTCGGGGTCAGAAAGAAGAACAAGTCATTTAGTTTAACATTAAGCAGATATCCGGAACAGCTGATTTGGGGCCAGAAAAAAACCCCAAAGGAACGAGAGAGGGGAAATGATGAAGTAAAACAGGACCACAGTTTGAAGGATGAGGAAAGGAAAATTCAGAGATATTAAGCGGCACCCCCTTTTTTTTACAGTTTTTCTCGATTGCTTAAACACATTTCTTGAAACTATGCCTCATATTCTCAAAACAGTAAACACAAATCCATAACGTCTCACCCAATTCCCCAAACATCCTATTTTCAGGTCAAAATGAAGCTCTACACTCAAAACCATTCACTCTTGCTGAAAAACCAAACTTTGTCCTCAGACTGCACACACAAGCCATCAAAATCACACACACTACAACATAGTCCTACACACTGGTGTAATAAATTCAAAACAACATTTCCAAAACTGGTAAGTTATGTTGCTTGTGGTTCCCCCCCTCACAAACCTTTTCACTTGATGAACACAAAAGACACAACCAATGGATACATTGGCATATTTTTATTCATTCATGTACTCTTGTAAAAATACTTTTTTTTTTTTTTACTCTGTCCTCTAATTTTATATTTTTATATTTACTTGCGTAAGATATGTGTGTGACCATCATATGACAGTAATAGAGCACACACAAACCTTATTCAAATATGGAATTGTATTGGGTAAAGAGTGTTGTACGTGACAGGAGCGCCTCCACTAAAGGATAAAATATGATGAACAAGTCTAAGAATGTTCCACGTATGGTTGAAAAACCATCATTGGCCTAGAAAGATAACAGTCTGGGAGTCAAGACTATAAAGGAGAGAGGATGCTCTCCCTTCACTGTCACACTCTGCAGACACTGTGTGTGACTGTACGACTGCTGGCCTTTTCTTGCTAGAAAATAAACATCATCAAAGACAATTGGAAATGTTTGCCTCTTATTCAGTGATAGAGTTTTGTTTGCCAGCACACCTCACTGAAGCTTCTGATGATGGAGGCGACGGTGAAGTGTCTCAAATTCGGCCTTACTCGTAGCCTAGCCTCCCTCATAGTCATACCATGGACAAGGACATGGTCAACTAAAGTGGCTTGAATTTCATCCGAGACTGCTTGTCTTCTTGGCCTTCCCCTTACCTTTCCTCCTCCTCCTATCCCTCCTCGACTTCTTTCTTCATGTCTTTCTGGATCTATTGTTCCAAAACTCAATAAACTGATTCGGGCCCTTTTATCTATCTATTGAAGGATCTGATTGATGTGTTAAATTTTGACTCTTAGTGTTTTCACCTGGGCAATTGTGTGCTAACTGAGCTGAAGCTGTGCTGACTTGAGTGAACAATACTGAATACTAGTGCTTTCTAAATGACCACATGGTGTAGGCAATGGGAAATGAAGGGATTTGTGTTTATAGTTTAGTGAAATGGGTGTGCTTTTTGATAAATGGCATTATGGTTTTGAAATTTTAGTTCAAAAGCCTGGTTATAGTGTTTAAGCAATCGAGAAAAACTGTAATAGACATGAAAATGCAAATTCCGAACTTAAATGGTTGTAATTCAAGAATGCGTTGGAATATAGATGTAAGATTGGTCTTGTTTTAAAGAAGACATTTGACAGATTTTTGTAGAGTGAAATAAATTAAGAAAGTTAAGCAGAAAAAAAGTTATAGAAGTTTGAGTTTATGAAAATGTACAATGTTAAAAAATGTATTATTCATATTTTATATAAAATATATATAATATATATATATAAAACCTGGTGGACTCTAAAAATGCAAAAAAAAAAAAAATCAAAGCCAAAAATCTGAACAAGTTGTGTTTAAAATTTTAGGTTGATATCTCAAAAAGATTCAGTGAGATTTTGTTTGGGCGCAGTACCAAACTTTTCCACTAGTTGACATTACTGCCCATATAAGGGCGCCTCCATTTCCATATGTTGTTTGAGTGATCTGATCATTATTTTTTACAATTTTCATACAATTTATGAAGTAGAAATCCTATTCAGAAGTAGTATTGGAAGTTTGGCAGATTTTGAAATGAATTCAACCTCTAAGAAACACAAAAAGATCCCGTATGTGCATTATAGCTCGCTGCCACATCACAAATGGTGAATCTATTATCTTTTTCTTTATATTTAAAACATTTTCAGACCTTTTTTTCTAAAAATAATTGAATGGATGCTATCTTTTGAACTCTTGGCATGAAAACAAACTGAGGTTTCTACCTTTCTTTCATGATTTTTCATGTTCATCACTATTTCAAAATAAAGGGCTGAACACGCCTTAGGAGTATGAAAATATTCTTGTGGCAAATTGATCAATTACGGCTCCTCTGTAATTTATTTTGAAAATCAGTCACCAAATATGTAAACTAGAGATTGTAAGCTTTCAAATGATTAGTTTAGGATTAGTCAAATGTTTAGGTCTAGTATAGGATATTACTGTTTTAAATATGTAATGGCTGATGCCAGTATAAGGGGTTAAAATGAAAATGTCACTTAAAATAACGTTTAGAACAACATGATGGTGACAGAATTTAAATTTTGTGTGAAGTGAATTGTGTGAACTATGACAGGGTTTTCCAAACGGGGGTTGATGAAAGCTAATATTTAATTATATTGAATTTAACATTAAAATAAATAAATGTGCGACATAATGGATCTGTATTCATTCAAACAATTTTGTATTTGCTAATCAAAGGCTGCGGTTTAATTAACTTGTGGCATAACTTTGTTTTAAAGGTGGATGGGACAAGAGTGTGTGTGTGTGTGTGTGTGTGTGTGTGTGTGTGTGTGTGTGTGTGTGTGTGTGTGTGTGTGTGTGTGTGTGTGTGTGTGTGTGTGTGTGTGTGTGTGTGTGTGTGTGTGTGTGTGTGGTGCTATCATGTACAATAACTAATGTTCAATTTCAATAGTACATTGAGTTTAATATATAAGTCATGTTTAACATGATAGTTTCATTCTTAAAAATGAAATCTACTAAAATACAAATATGTTGTTAGTCCCACGATTCTTCACGTCAATTAATAAATACATAATTCTGCTTTAACTTCTTGTGTGCCCTTATGATCCGTGGTAGACTTTAAGCGTGTCAGAGGCTCCAGGTTCTAGTCCACCCTCGTATCGTTTTTTTCTTCTCATTAAAATCAAAGATGTTCATCAATGATTGTAAATAAAGAGCAGTCTGTGTATTCATTTTTTTAGTTTTTAGTTTACAACAGTAATATATATTGCTGTCTTCATTTTTAAAATTAGTTAAATAATAATCAAAATCATTATCATCATATTTGAATGGGTTCCTAACACACCAGTGTACATTTAATGTGGAGAGAACCGTGAACATGCAAATGTGGTGAATTATTGAAATATTAATATCTCAGGAAGACTTCAAGTATATATTTTATGTCTAAAAGGGTTCAGCTGACAAAAAAGTTTGTGAACCCCTGCTTTAATGATTCTGAAATGTAGTTGCTTGCCTTAGATGCCAGTCTTGGTGTACATTTGTCATATTGTATGTAAAGATGAATGAATTGAAAGTCTCTCTCTGTGACAGTATGTGGAGCTGATGAGCCGCCGGCAGGGAGAGTTGGACTCTTTGGTTGCCGTCGGTTACCGCTCTGCTCTGACAGAAGAAAGGCGGCGCTATTGTTTTCTGGTGGACCGTCAATGTTCAGTCACCAAGATCCTCGTCAACTACCACTGCAAGGTAACATACAGATACGAGCTAACAATGAAGCTTTAACCAACTAACTCAGGCAGTAGAGGACTAGCAAACATAACAAGTTCACTGGAAAAACATGTTTTTTACTCCATAAACATAATAAAAATAAACATAATCCAAAAATCTATACATGTAATTCACTTCCAGTTTAGTTTAGTTTCCTGCTAAAATGAACACTAGAGTCAGTACAACAACTTTAATGTCTTTTCACACACATAATGATAATGAGGCAGATTATCTTATTTTTGTGCGGTTCCTATTACTACACATTACTATTTTATGACCTCAAAACACATTTATAAACTAATGCAATTTGATGTTTGCATATGTTTGGCTCCATATGTTTGGCTTTTCAGTCATAGTAAACTTATCACCTGGTACAGCACTGCACTTGTGATGCAAAGTCCCATAAAACATGATAACAAAAAAGACTTGTAGAACCAAACTAAAAGTCATAATTGCTTTAGCAAATGTGTTTTTATCTTAACTTTAAAACAAGAAACAGTGTAGTTATGAAACCTACCTGTGTATTATAGCATTTGACAGACATTTTGTTTGACAGGTGAGAGAGCTGTTGTCTCAGAAGCTGGCGTCATGGCAACAGTCATGTGCCCAGCCAACCAAACTACCAGAACGAGCCCTGAACCTGCTGCGCCACACTGCCCCCCAGAGCTCTGGAGGAGCTGGACTGGCGGAGGTCCTGCGGAACGCTAAACTGGGAATCTCTCAAACTGGAGAACAAGTGAGGGACAAATACTCCCACTTTACAGGGGCTTAATTGTCATAAAATTTCACAATGCTTACATTTTTTTTTTAAACGGAATGGTCTTAAAAACAGGATTAATTTACTTTATGTAAAACATTTTTTTTTTTAACATTTCTCAATTTTTCTGATATTCTCTCGATTTTTATATACAAAAAAACGAAATATTAAGTGTTTCTAAATTTTTGTATATAGTATCATAATGTCATATTTTGATGATATATCTTGTATTTTAAGAGATAGTTTTTCAGGCTGTGATTAGGCATAAAATCATAGGACAAGATTACATCCCAGCATAATTTTTTCTCCTGATGATAGATGATACAAGATATCAGCCGATGTTTAGAAATCAAATACAAATAAACATAACCAAACAAAGACTTGACTTAAACCATGACTTGATTTAAACTTGACATAGACCTGACAACACTCACCAACAGCGTGTTACATGAACAAAGCTAGACAGGAGACATTGGGAGCATGAGGGCTATAGATGCAGGTTGGTTTCTTACAAACTGGTTAGGACCTGCCAGCTGACACCATCTTCTCCAGAACTTGTTGACTTCTTCCTGGAGGATTATTTTAGTTTTTTAATAGATAGCCTTCAAACTCAAAACTTCCTTGATTTTCCAGTCCACCCCAGAAGAGAGTTAGTCTCCCCAGCGAGACACAACTCCTTCCACACATGTACTGACAGTCTCTGGTGGTCTTCCACTATTCAAAGGATCACGATTACGCCAGTAACCAGCGTATTACAAAGTCACATTTTAAATAACATTAACTGGCTGGAAAATTTTTGTTTTTGTTTTTAGTTAGTTCCAAAAGGTTTATGTATAATTTAGTCTCACTTATAAAATGTGAAAAAATGGTTTGCAGAATCCCCACTTCTTTTATGTATATGGTATTTTCCTAATACAATAAATAATTGTATAATATATTGTTCTTTACCTTTTAAAGTGTCATTCTGAAAATAATCAAATCTAATACACTGATTTCTATCATACGTCATACCATAATACCCTAATATAAGTTTCTAAATCCTTCCAAAATAATATTTTGTCAATATAATGATTAAACAAATGCAACTTTGTATCTTTTTGCAGTCCACAAAATTCACAGGTATTTTCTGCTTAAATCTTTACAAAACATGCTTTACTTGAAAAAATATGTAGTATTTTTAGGACACTCCTATTAATTTAATTATTTAAACAAAATTTGTTTTGAATTTTCCATGATTTCTTACAATAGATATTACTATATAAATAGATAAAAAAAACTTGCAAGAAAGAGGACAGAACAAAGAGCATTCTTATAACCTCATTGCTACATTGGTGTTGTAATTAACATCAACATTTTCAATATAAATATTCCCACACAAATCATCAATCCACTGACTTCCCCTGTAATTAATCAAGATATAGTACTAATGATGCTTCATGTCCCTCTCCTCTCTCAGAGGCTGTCTATTCAGGAAGTCCCACCCCTGTTGAACGGGGACAGCCGTTCTCAGCAACAGCAGCGGCCGTCCCAGTCTGACATCCTCTCCCAGTCTCTCATTGGCCTTTCCCCCAGCAACACGTCTCCGCAGAACGGAAATGCCCACTCCAGTTCTTCCACTAGCCTCACGCACTCCCAGCCAGCAGTGAGCGTGGCCGGGTTACAGTCTTCTCTCTCGGTTAGCCACACCTCCACATCCTCCCACGGTTCCCTGCAGGGCCTGACTCCACCCCTGACGGCCCCCCACAGCCCCCCGCTCCCCCACAGCGCCCCTATGTCCCGCGCACTCACACCTGTCCTGTCCACAGCCCATCATGCGGTGTCCAGCTCTCCCAATGCTCTTAATGTGCTGAAGGGTCCAGAGCTCTACGCCACATCCACACTGCCACTGCCGAGGAGACAGACGAGCGACGCTCGGACGGGATTCCTGGGTACGTCTGATTTGGGTTTTGCCTTTTTTGAGTCATTTATGCCCGAGTCATATTTCAGCCGGAAAATCAAAAGATAAAAATAAGAAGCTATATTTTTACTTTAGGGAATGAAATCTGTTTGAGTAGCATTCAAATATTTTCTTGACACCTAACCCTTCCTGGTTACTATAACATGAACAGTAATAGAAATAATCAAGATATTTGTAATTATTTAAATAGCATTTAATTGTCATTAATATTTCAAAATCCCAAAAGATGGTGTAAAAAAAGTAGGCTTGATTTTCTTGATTTTGCTAAATATAATTTAATTTTTAGGTAAAATAGGATATAAATCCTATATATAATAGGATTTAGGTAATAGGATATAAAATAGGAATTTTAGGACATTTTTTGACAGTTTTCCTGATATTATTATAGTCAGAATTTTTTTAAATGTCCACATTTTTGTTTACAGCATCATAATAATGTATTTTTGTTCTTAATTCTGATTTGTTTAATTTAAGCTGTTTATTTTTTAAAAAGCACCCTAGCAAAAAAAAACAAAAAAACATTCAGAACACTTAAGTAACTGCCCAGCAACACCCTAGCAACCATACAGAACACCCTTTAAACTGTCCAGCAGCCACCTAACAACCATCCACAACACAGAAATTTGAACACTCAGAACCCCCAGCTAACAGCTGCCCAGTAACACCCAAGCACCCACTTAGCAACCATTCAGAACACCATAGTAACTAACCACCCAGAACACCCTAGCATCCGCCTAGCAACACCCTAACAACCATCCAGAACATCCTAACAGCTGCCCAGTAACACCCAGGCACCCACTTAACAACTATTCAGAACACCCTAGTAAACTGTCCAGCAACACCCTAGCAACCATCCAGAACACCCTAGCAACCAGCCAAAACATCCTCCTAACTGCATAGCAACACCCTGGCTACCACCCATAATTTCCAGGAATGAGACTTAAAAACTTCAAAGCTTTTAAAACTACTTTATAAACTGCTTTCTCAAGCCAACAAGTTTGTCTCGATGAACCTTTTAATCTAGTTTACTTTAAAACAGTCCTTTCTATCACAATCTCACAAATGGCTGTGTTTCTCCAGGCTCCACTCTCCCCCGTGTGCTGCCTCTCTGTGGGCCGTCCCGTGTGGAGGCTCTGTTCCCTCACTCCACAGACTCCTCCGAGGGAGAGAAGGGAGGAGCTTCATGTCTGCTGTCCTTCCTGCCCGGAGACACTCTTTCCCTGCTGATCAGTGAACCCAGAGACGGCTGGCACTACGGCCAGAACGAGCGAACTGGACGGTATCTGACCATCATCATCAGTTACCAAAACAAGGGCAATAAAACATTAGCTATGTGTGCTTATTTATGGTGCAGGACTAAATAACTATTTATGTTTGTCATTCTATCAGCAATATGGCCTGTTCTTAAAACATGGCTTGCATGGTCACTTTATAATGATGACTTGGTATAATCCAAGAATAACTTGAGTGCATTTCATTTTAAATTGGTGTGAAGTGAACATAATTTTCCTCAATCTGCAATAATGTTTAGTCTTTCCTTTTCATTTAGTACAAACAGGCCTTTAACTCTTTCCCCGCAAGCGGTTTTTTTATTTAAAAGTTGCCAGCCACCGCCAGCATTTTTGATCATTTTCACATCATTTTCATGCCCCCGTAAATTTTTTTTTATGAATATCTAGAGGTGGACAAAGTACACAACTTCCTTGAGTACTGATACTACTGGTCAAATATTACTCTGCTACAACTAAAAGTTGTAAAGCCTGATTTTTACTTAGGTAAAAGTACTCTTTTTTTTTTTAAAGTACTTAAGTATAAAAGTAAATGTCAATATTTTTTATTATTATTGTTGCATTATTGCATGTAATACTTTGACTCTGAATCTGCCTGCCTACCGACCCTGAATCTATGCCTGTCTAGCTACCCTCATATGCATATCAAATTTATTTCTAGAACACAGTTCCAGTCGTGGGATTGAATAAGTCACTCAATAACGTCCACAATGGTTTCGGACAACCAAATGGCTGTTCCCAGTTTTTTTGCTTTTAGTATAAATATGTTAGTCTTACTGTTATCTATAAGCTATATATATTATCTATAAGCTAGTGTGCTCCAAACCAATGACACAATTCGCATTTAAAAGACCAAACCCAACGTTGAAAATGAAAATCAGGTTGATGTCAGAATCCAACGTCAGATTGACATTAATCTCCAACGTTGGACAGACGTTGTATTGTGGTTGAAAATCGGGTTTACGTCAGAAACCAACATCAGTCGAGTTCTGACGTCAACCAGACTTTCATTTCCAACCAAAATCATCCCTGACGTTACTACTTTCTACTGAAGCACCTTGACAGAAATGTAGTGGAGTAAAAAGTATGATATTTGTCTTTCAAATGTAGTGAAGTTAAAGTAAAAGTTTACAGAAAAAATTATACTTAAGTAAAGTACAGATACTCAAAATGTGTACTTAAGTGCAGTACTCAAGTAAATGTACTTTGTTACTGTCCACCTCTGTGAATATCTGTACATGCAATATATCAAAAGAAAGAACAGAGCCTCTGCTTTTAAACACACACAAAAAAAACTGTTTTATTCTAGCTTCATGCATTCTTTTTTTATCAACACTTTCATAAAAAAGCAGCATTTTGAGCAAAAGCTGAGAAAATCATGTTTTTTGTCAAAGACTACATCCCGATTACATTCAGAACGATGATCGAATCACAGATGGAGTAGATCGAGTCCCACAACACTCCTAAAGCTTCACAGTCCTGTAGCTCGCCTGGGTCGACATGTCATTCAGTAACATTAGGCAGTTTTGATTTATATGCTGTTTAATGTTAATGATCGTGTTATTTTACATATGCTTCTGCTATCGCTTGTTTCTGCTTCTTCTTCACCTGTTTTTTGATCTGGAGATTCAGTACTCTTTCAGAAGATGTGTAATAGCGCCCCCTACTGTATAACGGTGAAAACGGGGAAAGCCAGAAATTTTCGCCAACAGCAGAGAAACGTTATCTCATAAATGGCGGAAATTGCCTTAAATGGCAGGAAAGAGTTAAAAACAAGCTTATGAGAGCTACTGGGGGTGGTTAATCTGTCTGATTTCCCGATTCGATTCGATTACGATTATTGAAGTCCCGATTCGATTACAGTCGATTTTCGATTATTAACGATTCTCGATTCTCGATTATTGATTTTTCATTTCACAACAGTAAATTCACTACAGTAAAAATCACAACAATAACAAATTATAACAAACTTCAACATATTCTGAATCTCTATTAACATAAAATACGGATGTCCACGCATCACATGTTACAGCTCCTACCCGCTTTCTTCAGTGATTCCATGACTTCGGTTTTGGTCTTGTTGTAGAGTGAGGGGATCGCTGTGTCTGTAAAATATCTCCGAGATGGGACGTTGTATCTCGGCTCTAAAGTGTGCAACATAGCGCGAAAGCCCTGGTTCTCAACGACTGGATGCAAATCCTTGGCAATAAAAGTTGCGATTGATTGTGTAATGCGGTTTGCCCTTTCCGAGCCGGGTGGAAGCTTTGACAATATTGTTTCCACGCTTCAGAGTTCCGTCTTTTGCGTTCCGTCAATATTACGTTATTATCGATTTAAAAAAAAATATATATATATATATAAATTTTTTTTTTTTTTTTTTTTTTTTTTAAATCGATTTTTGGCATTTGTGAATCGATTCAGAATCGTCCACGTCCGCATCGCGATGCATCTAAGAATCGATTTTTTTCCCCACCCCTAAGAGCTACTGTATAGGTTTATGCCTAAACGTATCCAGCTCAGAAGTCTCCAGGTATTCAGATCCTCATTGTTATGTATGCTAATGATCTAAACTCTCCTTCATAGAAAAGGCTGGTTTCCCGTCTCCTACACACAGACTTATCCAAACACTCCCGGACAAGATGTCAGGTCTGTATGGGAAACAAAACCCCAAACATGAAAAGTAATCATCCGACTTAAATACAATTTTGTTTATGCATTCTCATCTCTGTTTTTCTCCTCGTCCCTCTTCCTCCAGCGCTCCTCCCCTGTCGAAGGTGAACAGCACCAGCATGGGGCAGCTGGACAGGCTTCCTCCCGCTGGTCAGCTACAGCAGGGCTCTCCTGATTCAGAGGACGAGAGGAGCGTCTTATCTCAGCGGGTCAGCACCTTCAGACCACGACCCTACAGCATGATGAACCCCGAAACCAGCCGGATGAGCCCACGACTGCGCCTGAAGGACAGGGTCAGAAAACACACAAAGTTCATCATGACTGTCTCTTCTGACTGTATTTCTACATAAGGCAAGACACTGCATGCGAATAGGGTAAAAAATCATTAGTAATAGTTATCACCATACACTAATCACAGTACATTAAGACACTTTTTTTTCATATTACCAGCTTTCTGAAATGTTATGCAAATGTATATATAAATATGCAAATAAGGCATTACCTATTTAAATATGCACCATCTCTGAAAAGCCAAGCCCATGTTGATTCTTGATTTATTACGAGCTCTGTCGTGTTCTGGCTGCAGCGAGGTCCTTCTCGCAGACTCTCCTCTGTTCCCCCGAGGATGGAGAGTTAGTTACTCCATGTCAACCTTTCTCACTCGTTGTGACAAGTAACCTCTGCCACTCCCTCACCAGATACACGTCAAAAGCCGCGTTTCCACCGCAGGAACTTTCCCCAGGAACTGGGAACTTTGGGGTGGTACTCGGTGTATTTACACCGCAGGAATCAGGGTCTAAATGAAGTTCCGGGTAAATATTTCCCCCTCCGAAAGTCCCTGCTGGCGAGGTAGTACTTTTTCAAAGTTCAGGAACTTTCGGGGGCGGGACTTGTGTGCTGAACATGCTGATTGGTTGTGTTCACGCCGCATTTTGATTGGATGACTCCACGCAGCATTCTATTTTTTAAAACTCTATTGCGGTTCATGGCTTCATGCAGCAAGAGTTGTCTGTCTTCAAATATGGAATTTAATTTAAATAAAAACACAAACACACACAGCTGGACCAACGACGAGGTTCAGGCTTTATTAAGCGTATTTGTGTAACAGGACATTTTCTGCGCGTTCGTCCCCGCCGTCTCACGGTCAATGTCCGCATCGTCTAATTTTATAGCATTACGAGCTTTCTGAACATGCTTTAGTATCAGTGCTCGTCTCTTTTCTGCCGTTTTGTTAATTACCTCGTTAGTAAACCAATACATCACACACAACTGCAGCACAGTTTGAATCTCCTCCATACTTATTATAAATGTGGCGCTCAAAACTGATTACTGTCCGCCGCAGACTGGGAGGAGCCGTCGCGCGCAGTTTATAATCTTCCCGGTACTTTAGGCCGCGGTGTAAACGCAGAAAGCAACCGGTCTGGGGCAAAAAAAGTTCCTCGAAAAAAAGTTCCTGGGACAAATTGTTCCGGGTAATTTCGGTGGAAACGCGGCTATAGTAGCCGGAACAACTTTTCTTTATTTACAGATATGGTGAGACACACGGGCGAGTGACGCATGTACGCAATTTCCCCGTGAAAACCATCCGTCAGCTCTAAAATATAAACACTTATAACAGGCTCACCATAGTGAATCACGGTATGACAAAAACACGTTTTGGAAGAAGGATTAATGATGTCTTGATTCATTATTTAAATTTGTTAATTAATTTTGAACAAAAAAGTTACTTAGTGTAACTTTAAATGTTAATATGGATGTTTTCTTTCCAATAGTTATGGAATCGCCCCAAAATCTCAAAATTGACCATGCAAAATTGTTTGCATGAAAAACAAGGGTTTTGCTTGTAGTGTCTTGCCTTAAAGTCCCCCTGTAGTCAATCATTGTATCCCTTAAAACTTATCTTTGATCACCAAAATGACATATTTAAACCAAAATCAAAAGATAAAAATAAGAAGCTATATTTTTAAACATGTTTTTTTCATGCCTTAAAATAGCTTGAATGTAAATCTACACCCTTGCCTCATTTAGTATGCAGTTTTGCTAATATGCTAATTAGCCCCGCCTCCACTCACTCACACCAGCTCAGAGATCCACTGGTTGACGATCACACGTTGATCTGATTGGTTACACGGTAGTTTGTGACGTCAGAAACACCAGCAATTTCAAACCGTGTTTTTGAGACTGTCTTTGGTTCACTGCCGTTTTAAACTCAGCAATGGTGTCGACTTATGGATTTGTACATGGTTTGTCTTAAAGGAAAACTCCACTTTTTTGGAAATAGGCCGTTTACGAATCCATTCAGCCGATCTCCGGGTCTGGCGGTAGCACGTTTAGCATAGCTTAGCATAGATCATTGAATCTGATTAGGCCGTTAGCATCTCTCAAAACAATTACCAAAGAGTTTTGATAATTTTTCTATTTAAAACTGGACTCTTCTGTAGTTACATCGTACATTATTACGCAGGAACGAGAGTGTAGTTTCTAGTCATATTGGCCTAGAAAATCGCAACTTTTCGTTTTCTGTCGTTCTTAATACACGATGTAACTACAGAAGAGTCAAGTTTTAAATAGAAAAAATATCAAAACTCTTTAGTCATTTTTTTGAGAGAGTTGCTAACGGTCTAATCAGATTCAATGATCTATGCTAAGCTATGCTAAAAGTGCTACCGCCAGACACGGAGATCGGCTGAATGGATTCGAAAACGGTAAAACTCAACGGTTTAACTCTAGGGGAGTTGGAAAATGAGCCTATTTACAAAAAGTGGAGTGTTTTAACAACATTAAAAGCTTGATTTTCAACACAGGGGGATTTTAATATTATTCCTATTTTAGATTATTATCAATTTTGTTATTGTAGATGTTTTCTTTTTCTCTGTCTTACTAAATCATGCTAGGATCTCGAGTATATTGGCATATATTCCACTGACACAGTTTTCATGTTCCTCAGATGTCCAGTGATTTCTCCTGTCCACCTCCATCACCCACCAGGTACAGCTAGCCACCTCTGTTTAGAAGAGCATGTTAAGACGCTCCATGTCTCTAATGGGTTACTTGATTTAAACTTTACCTCTTCACAGGATCAATCCCTTCGCCCATATTCGACTCAGGAAGACGGTGACCAATGATCGCTCCGCTCCAGTAATATAGTAGAGCCTTTGATTGACAACCACAGATGCTGACTGGAATAAGGTCACTAATGCTTAATGCCGAATGCACTAATGCTTTGAACCTTTGATATGCAAGTTTTGATTTACACTTTTGCCAACAGAAACACATTTAGACAGTAACCAATAGGATTAAAGCACAGATACATGATAAATTAGCATTCAGTACATCAAATGTATGTTATATGTATTAGATTATCAGATAGTGAAATATTTCAAGGGTTTTTTATGTATTTCGTATGAGTGCACATGGAATAGAGAGGGGAAAATCTGACCTATAACATTTGAATTCATATTATGGACGACAGTGTTTTAAAAGCAAGGCTATTGCTCCTGTCTTTTTATATGTGTGCGTTACAATGCAGCAGCGCATTAGTTTAGAGCAGCGATTAACTTGCGTGTACAAGAAGCTGTTTAAAACGTGCATTCACTCGATCACTTTTGAGCATCTAGATCAGGGGTCTCCAACCTTTTTTCATTTGAGAGCTACTTTTTAAAAATGAAAGTGGCCGAGAGCTACTCATGTAACACAATACTTAAATCTCTTTAATAATGTCTCATTACTCTCATATTAACAACTATCCAAACTGTTTTAGACCTAAAATAGTTTTTGTAGGCCTATATATGTATGTCACCCTTAAATGTCAGAAGAACATAATCAGAGATAAAAAAAAATATAGAAAATTGTACTTTGCATATTATACTGTAAAAACACATATTAATAGTTGATTTTAGTTGATCATAACTAGAGATGAAATGGCATGAACATTTTATTTCTTGATTATAGTGACAAAAATGATCACGGTTATCACATAATTCTGACTGGACACAATGAAATCAATTCACCAGCAAATAACAAATAAAATTAGCATCAATATGCACTTTTTGTTTACATAAACATTAAAATAATAACATTAAAGATGATGGACAGATTTTAAAGGAGCGCCTTGCAACATGTTATCTACTAACATGTACAAGTTCAAATAAAGTTTTGACAAAAAAGGTTTTATAAAAAGATAAACCTCACATATTTCAGCCTTTAAATCAAAAAAGATAAATTACTGACATTTGCAATGCACATTAGCTTATCTTTTATTATTAATAGTAAAATTCGGTCCGATTTTCCCATGGCGTCTGTCGTTGCTATGCAACCATGCACTGCGCTCTCCACAGCGATGAAGAAGTTTTAGTAGCTAATGGAATTCCACCACCGAATAACGCTTGCTGTACCTCTGCTACAAGATTTATTTACGGAGAAGAGAAAAACACCCGTAGCGTTTGGGTGCACCCCCATCCTTCATGTTGACTGAGCTTTCAATGTTGCTACGGAAAGGGTGAATCTGATTGGTTGCTTCTTGTCACATGACCTGCGGTGCGTTTGCGGCATTCTGGAAAGTTTCGATTTTTTCATCTCGCTGCGGCTGGAAAAAATTAGCTTCAATTATGAAATAACATTTGAAATAACGGAGCACGCAAAAGACGCGATATGTGAACGGCCCCTTGGCGAGCTCCCTCCAATCAGGCCACGAGCTACTGGCAGCTCACGTGTTGGAGACCCCTGATCTATATGCTCTGTTATCAAACCCATCTTGTGGAGCGCTCTCGGAGTATGCATTTATTTTTAGTCATTTTAACTGTTAGAAACTGAGTATAAAAGCAGACTTCAAAGATGTCTTATCCTGTTGCCCCCTCTATAGGCCATGATCAAGTTTAAAGGGATAGTTGACTTAAAAATTAAAATAGTCATCATTTACTCGCCTTCAAGTTTAAAACCTGTATGAATTTCTTTCTTCTGCTGAACACAAAGGAAGATATTTTGAAGAATGTCAGTAACCAGACAGTTGATTGACCGCATTGACTTCCATAGTAGGAAAAAAATGCTTTGAAAGTCAGTGGCGTCCATCAACTGTCTGGTTACTGACATTCTTCAAAATATCTTCCTTTGTGTTCAGCAGAAGAAAGAAATTCATACAGGTTTGAAATAACTTGAGGGCGAGTACATGATGACAGAATTTTAGTATTTAAGTGAACTATTCCTTTAAGGCATCATGGAAGAGCATCAAAGTCGACTAGTCTGTGCAACCCTTAATATATATATATATAAAGGAATAGTTAATCTAAATGTAAATTCTGTCATTGTTTACTCACTGCCATGTCATTCCACATATGCTGTATTGTTTTTTTTTCTGTTGAGCACTGAAGAATTGTTTTTTTACAAAGAGAATTTTTTCTCTTTTCTGTACAATACTGATACACACATGATATGATACGATACTTTCTCGAAAAAAAACTTTTGAAGTTTTCATTAAATAAAGATAAGGCACCCTGGAGCTTTCTTGGAGAAGTAGGTATGCAGGCTGGTGGTGTCAAGAGGAAGGAATAAATTGAATGGAAAATGGAGTATAATTACAGAAGGGCTTTGAAAGAGTTGGAAAGGATTTTGGAAGAGCGTTGTGTTTGTGAAAGTCTGATGTGAAGATGTTCTCAGCTCTTGTATTTTTTAAAACCCCAACTCAAATCTCCCAAACATAAGCTTGTAGTCACGAGTTGCAGCAGATTGTAGGTGAGGGTTTGAAGGCTGTGTGCAGAGAGATCTGAAGCTGTGAAAGAAAGGTCTGGAAAGTGTAGACGTGTTGGAGGATGTGACTGTGGCGAAGTGCTGTAGCTGTAGGTTGTTGAAATTAAAAAATAAAAGACATGAAACACTCTCTGTTGACGTAGTGACATTGTAATTACTCGTATAAGTACTGAGTAATATTAATGAACTACATGTACTTCCTATAGAGTTAGGGTTTGGCTTAGGGTTAGTTACTTGTGATTATGCATAATTTACAGTTACTATAGCAAGTACATGTGTAACTACGTCACCTTTAAATAGTGTTACCAAACTCTTTCTTCCTTATGTTTTTGCCATCATTTTGGGACAGAGGAGATGTCTATGTCCATTGGTTTAAAATGAACCTAAAAATATATGATTCAGTTACTTGTGAATTTGTGTTTTAAGTCAATTGTTTCTGAACAGATCTTGGTCAGGGTCGCGCCATATTACATTTTTGACAGGAGTGAAAGCGAGGCTGCAAAATTACAGTGTGTTGAATGGATTGTACTGTTGTTTAACAACATACATTGTTCAGCTGATTAAACGTCTTACTGAAGACAAAAACTCCACAACTTTAAACGCGAGTTGTGTAAATGACGTGATCTAGGACGTTTATAGCATTGTGCCATTGTAAAGACTGCACGTCTATCCCTCACAGCCTCGTTTTCATCCGCGTTACATTCAATATGGCGTCTAACCCGACTAAGGTCTGTTGTCTTAAAAGATTTTACACTGAAACCAATATAACTGATGCTAACTTTTGTTCATAAACATTATCTTTTTTTTCTCCACTCCAGGGTCAGTTTGTTCTGATCTCTTTGATTAAAGGATAATTCCGGTATTTAACACCTTGAGTCTATATTGTAGTTTGTTTTGGATGAACAAGAGTGGTGGACAACATTTTTTTGACAATGGTTCCTCTCTCGAGTTTTTGACTATAAAAGAATTGGCCATGGACCCATTTAACATTGGAGTCAATGTGCATGTCCGAAAATGTCATTAAAACAGCCAATAATGTTCGTTTACAAAACTGTTAAACTCACTGAGTGATTAGTGATGTTAGTTGATGTTCCAGAAACAAAAAGTGTTGCGAAATACAGTTTCTGTCGTGTTTTATTCGTCATTTTGTAAAATCCCATTGTTGAAAAAAATAGTTCCACTATAGCAAAATAAACGGATTGGAATCATATATTGCGACGATATATTGTTTATAATCATCAACGAACACCACTAACCACTCGGTGAGTTTAACAGTTTTGTAAACGAACATTATTGGCTGTTTTAATGACATTTTCGGACATGCCCATTGACTCCAATGTTAAATGGGTCCATGGCCAATTCTTTTATAGTCAAAAACTCGAGAGAGGAACCATTGTCAAAAAAATGATGTCCACCACTCTTGTTCATCCAAAACAAACTACAATATAGACTCAAGGTGTTAAATACCGGAATTATCCTTTAACTTTTTCTATTATAAGGATATCTTAAACTGAATAATGCAAAAAAAAAGGTTAATCCCCAACCTTATATATGTAAATATAACTGTCTACTGTAAATACAGTGAGGTCCAAAAGTCTGAGAATATTGAAATATTTAATACAAATGTTTTCTTAATGCATCAGCATAACAATTTCAGTAAGATTAATTATCATAGTTTTAATATTTTGATGCGTCTCTGCATGATTTTAGACAATCCAAAGCGTCAGTGGAAGAAGAAGATCTGACCGTCTGAGTCACATGATCAGTGACACTCGTTTACGCTTGATTAGAGATCTACAAATAGTGCACAATCTGGAGCGCCATGTTCATTTCTCATTCATTGAAATCCTAGGACGTATTTCTGAGTTGAAATGAAAAGCATCTCAGACTCAGTGGTGGGGAAAGTTACTTTTAAAAATAATGTGTAACAGTAAAGTAAAAGTAAAGGTGCTTTTGCATTACTTTTCACACCTGGGCTGGGCTTGCTTGTTTGTTTTTTAATAACAAAAATAGTTTTATTTTTGGGAAATGTAAAGGCCCTTTCTCACCAAAAGTGACCTGAAGTCTCAGGCTCAAGGACATGTCGATTACTTGAGTTACTTATTTGAAAAAGTAACTCATATCTTAGTTTAAAGGTAATGCATTACTTTACTAGTAATCTGATTACATAACTCACGTTACTTGTAATGCTTGTAACTGCTCAGACTTTTGGACTCCACCGCATGTTAGCCTGTATTAGTTTGTCATTTTAATTTCCGAACTGATGTAATCGCGGTTGAGCAGGTTTGATCCCTGCTGACATTGTATTTTATTAAATATCCCAGAGACTCATGCAACTGAACACTGGCATTTAAAGCTGGACTTTACTGTACAAGTCAGTCTGGCTGCTTTGCTGTACTATTTTGATGATTATTTTTATGCGTATGTGTTATGAAGCCACCTGACAGACACATGACTACTTTCCCGAGATGTTTTTGCCTCAGGGTTCAGTCTCTATGGATCAGTCATATATTTTGGACTCTTGAATGTTTTAACATTATGATAACTCTATAGATTTTTGTTGTTGTTTTGTTTTATGTACTTCAATAAACAAAGTTAATCTCTGTTGTTTTAGGTGTCAATCTCTATATACTAACAATGATGCTAAAAAGCCAATGAGCATTTCAGAACTGAAGCATTATACCAGATATGGCAAGTCTATTTTGTAAAATATCAATAAAAAACAATAAGATAATTAAATAAAGAGCTTTTATTGAGGGCGGTTCATCCAGTGAGACAGAAGTAAAGGAGGGTTTGGGTTCAGGATTGTGAAGGGATTTCACAGCTTTTTTAGCCACTCCAGGTTTTCCCCCAGTGGGTCACAAGGGTGCGCTGGGACCTCTGGCATGTTTCCATCATCTCGAACCGGGACTGAAGAGAGTCAAACATGATTAAAAAGATCAAACTAACAGGCAGATGATGACATGTTAAACTAGTTTATTGCATATGCATGTTGAGATTAAATGCACTGAGCTTAAAGGGATACTTCACCTCTGGAAAGATGAACGTGTATTTAAAATGGGTCATTTATGTAGTAGAAATGTGAAATTATTTTTGAATTTGGAGCCTTCTAGACTGAGAAAAGCCAGAAAATGTATTTGTGGCTCATGTGGATGAAAGACAACAACTCCCAGAATGCACTTGCTTCGCTGCCCTACGAGGCCACTCCCAAGCCACGCCTACCGGTAAGAGCGCAGTTAAACAACAAGGCTAGGCTACTAGTTGACTCAAAACTTAAAAGACGCCGTTTTATCGTGAGTCTCCGTGACGAGTCTGCCCGGGATTGTCCGGAATTGGCCCAAAATTTCCTGGATTCAGCTTTTGCGTTCTACAGTCACCATTCATCATGTTTACTGGGGCGAGCAGGACGAGACCGACGGCCGCGGGAGAACGACGTGAGGCCGTTGGCGTGATTACAGATGAGCTACACCTGTGAGATGTACCGGTCTCGTATTTCTCAGGGAGGAGCGGGAATTTTCTTAGCAATGCTAATACGCACATCAACCGATCACTTGTTTAGCGTTCATGTAAACACTACATTCAGATTCACCAATCGGGATGAATTCAGTTAGATTGAAACAAAAGGTGTGCATGTAAACAATGAATGGCGACTGCAGAAAGCAGAAGCCGAATCCCGGACATTTTGGACGATCTCGACGGCCGGACATGTCCAGGATAAAGAGGATGGTCACCGCTACTACTCCGCTTTCTCCACAGAACAAGAAACTGTTAGCTTAGCTTCCAAAAAAAGATGGCTGACACTATTTGTACATTCTGTGAGTGAGATCTCCTCTACGGGCCGGTTGAAAACATGCGGATCTAGCGCCTTCTACTGGCTGTAGTCTCTAGCCTCTGGCCAAAAAAGCCTCCGATGACGCAAAATTATGATTTTTGCATCATCTGAGGATTTTTTCCAGACAAAAAAATACATAAATCTCTCGTCTCAGGGGGACAGGAGGGAGAGAACCACGGTAATTTGAAAATACTACAGGTTTTCTACTGATACAAAGCTTAATGCTAAATCCTGAAGTATCCCTTTAAGCTTTTTAATACAGATGACTGAGAATCATCTACAATATATATTTAACATACAACAAATGTTATTGTTAAATAAATGGAGAAGAGATTCCTAAAGAAGTGGAAAAGATGACAACCAAATAACAACATTACTTTGTTGTTTACAATATCTGAAATCTAATAAAACGTTCCTCTAATTGGAGAAACACCCACATAGACCTGACCTGAACTATTTAGACATTGTGTAAGAGAATAATAGCATACCTGGATAATTAAATGGAACAGCTTTGTTCAGCATTGCTGAGTACTTTGTGAAAGGACTCACAACCGGCAGAATACAAGCTGAGTGAAAAACAAAATATATGTTAGATTCATGAAGCAGGAAGATGAACACTGATAATGCGGTCATGTACATTAATCTCACTCTCACCCAGCGCTCCGAGTCCACAGGCAACTGTGATCACAGGCTCTTTATTCCAAGCATTCTTCAAAAACCTGCCAACTAAAGAAAGAAAGAGGTTGTGTTTGTATTTGGTTGTGTTGTTTAATGTCATTTGATTACAGTGCTTGACTTGACATGGCACAGTAATGACACTATATGATAATACTGAGGTACTTTATATACATTACAGGTTAAACACTTGGAATAATTATGCTTTTTTAAAGTTTTTTGAAAGAAGTCTCTTCTGGTCATCAAGGCTGCAGTATTTGATCAAACACAGTAATATTGTGCATGGCAATGTTCAAGAACTGTTAGAAAGTTTTTTAGTTTTTTAAAGGCAATACTTTTATTCAGCAAAAAGTCAGGGACACATTAAATAGATCAAAAGGGACAGTAAAGACATTAATGTCACAATATATATATATATATATATTCATCAAAGAATCCTGAAAAATAAAATGCATCACGGTTTCCACAAAAATATGAAGCAGCACAAATTGTACCGTAATAATATTTTTACAGTATTATTGTTTTACTATATTTTTTTTATCAAATAAATGCAGCCTTAGAGAGACTTCTTTCAAAAACATTGAAAAAAATATTGTTAGACCTATAAAAAAACATGAATTATTCCAAACTTTTGACCAATAACGTTAGTGTAAATACAACAGACAGTAGTGCTGAATTATGGCAATATATTTTGAGAATACCGTGGTATCGAAACCAAAACAAAAAAACATTTTATTATGTTTCTAAAGGAGTCATCATTGGTGCACATTCTCATATCGATATAAATCATAAATTCATATTTAAAACACAGCAAAGAAACCCACAGCTAGTATGAGACCAAGGTCATTCTCGTATTCGCACATTATACATTCATTGTTTTTTACTACACGAATATTTTATATAGCTCTCCTCAACTCCCTATTGACTCTGTTATTGTACAACACGATCGAAATGAACTACAATAAAAACATGTCATGTTTCAAGCGGCTAACACGAAAAATGTACTTACTGGCCGCCATGTTTGCTTCTGTAGTCCCGTGCTTCATGCATCATGGGAAATGTAGTTTAATAAAAAATGTTTGGTGACGCATTCGCTCTGGATTGGCTCAACGGTCAATTACGTGTTTAAAACGCGTCTTATGTTAGCTCGCGTTGTTTTCATTTTCATAGACAGTATATAAGATGTTGGTTTGAGAGCTGTAATGTAGCTAAAAATGGAGGTTTTTAGTTTTATTTTATTATATAACGTTGGTTAATACATGCTTTGGTTGAATGCATCGATTCAATTATATGTAGACGGAACTGACGAGGAGTACAAAAGATACCTTTAGTATTTACAATAAACGGACATCATCATGTGCGGCTCTTTATAACATCACTAACTAAAGGTGAGTACGTTACAGAGCTGAATCTAACCCAATCAGTAAAACTGCTAAAAACTAACAGTTTTTAATAATGTACACTTATTCACAAGCATGATACTGCTGAACAGAAACGACCCATGTGTGAAGGTCATAGAATAGTTTATGCTTGGTCAGAAATATATTATTTCCAACGTTATCTGTAATGTAACTGTATAAACTGAATATTGTGTGAGAAGGTGCACTTGCACTATGCATCTGTTGAACAACACTTCTTGTGTGTGTGTGTGTGTGTGTGTGTGTGTGTGTGTGTGTGTGTGTGTGTGTGTGTGTAATGTGTTGTTGATGTGCTTCAGATGATGGAGGATTTCTCAGGTCTGGCTTTACCTCCACTGTTTGGGGGTCACATCCTGGAAGCGGAGCTGGACACGGCTGGAGTGGAGCTGGGCCCCAGCGGCAGTGAGCTCCTGGAGGAGGATGGGGCCCCTGCCGGCCCCGCTCAGGACGGGGAAGACGAGAGGAGAGAGCTGGACAAAAGCAAGTATCAAGCTCTCAGCAAGAGGTGCAAAGAGATTGAACAGGTGAACCGCTTTGAACCGACCCTGAACAGTGAAGTCTACTTTTTGATTCAGGGGTTTTCAAACTGGGGTCCGGGGAAAAGACTAGAGAAAAACTGTCGAATAAATAACTTGAATAGATTGGCTGATCTATACATTTAAGTGAAAGGCTTCTTGACCAAAAGTGCTTTGAACCCGTTCTCAGGTAAATGAGAAGATTTTGGGACGGCTTCACCAGGTCCAGAGACTGACACGCCGACTGAGGAAAGAAAGAAGGTACAAGCACTTTGTTTTAGAAAGAAACAAACGTTTCAAACGTTATCACTCCCGAGTTTGCCATGAATATGGCTTTAAAGGATAAATAAATATAGTAGTGGCTAAAAGTGAGTCCGGAGGGGATATTTGTTTTTAATGACCCTACACGTTCGATTAAAACATCAAAATATTAATTTAAATAGTCATAATCAGTTTAAAATATTTGGTTTGTTCTCTCTTGTTATTGGATGTTCTTAATTTCTTTCTATGACAGCCTGGCTGGCCAAAAATGATAATATAATTTAGCATGTTTCATTGCGTTATCACAAATAAAACAATCGACTACAATATGCTTACAAAATCGTAATATTTGAATAAAGGATGATGATGTCAAGTCACCTTCATTTATATAGCACTTGAACTACGGTATATAGATTGTTTCAAAGCAGCTTTACAGTGATGATAGGAAATTAAAGTAACAGAGATTGTTTTGGCTTTACAGCAGCTCTAGAATAAAGTTATTGTCCAGCTAAAGTTAGATTTGATTAATTCACTTCCGTCGCAAAGATCATTAGTTATTAACTTAGGGGCCGCTAACATGACACCGTTCTAACAGAAAAAAAACCTTAACCGCTCATTTGCACAACAACAGTGCCTGGTGGCTCGAGAACGCAAACCTTGAGATAGGTTCCAAAGAAAAAAAATTCAAATTTTTATATATGTATTGTGTATATATATATATATATATATATTTATTTTTTTAATCTCTGCGCAAGCTTTAAAAACGCAAACCTGTGAAAACGCTGACGGCGTGTAGCGTCAATTTTCCTAGACCGGACATCAATTTTGCGCACTTCTGTAAATAAAAAAACACCAGTGCATATTACTAAAAGCATAGATGGAATAATAATAATAATAACTAAGGTTGCTACTAATGATTATTAAAAAATTAAAAAAATTATTCATGAAAATTCTTCACAAATAAATAAATTCTCATAAACATAAAAAATAAAGTGGCAAGAATTAAAAAGCATTTATCACTAACATAAATGTCCATGAGCCCAATATAAATTCAGTCCAACAATGGCTAGTGCTGATTATATACGCAAATGCATTAGTATAATTTATTTAAAGGGGTCCTAATATGCTTTTCCACTTTTTCAACGTTAGTGTGTAATGTTGCTATTAGAGCAACACGTTTTGTCCAGATATTATGAAGTGACAGTGTTCCTCATTTAAATAATCCCCGCCCACAGAATCCGCAGTAAGTGGACGAGGCCGGGCTGAGCCGCTGCTGTCAAAGAGAGACTGTTTTTTCCACTCCTTTTCCAAAACTCATTTGTTTGATCTGACAAAATGTAGTTTTTTTCAACACATATCACAATTAAATGGTGGATAACATCATATCTGTAATGTAGGCATATAAAAAAATTACAAAAAAAACAATCATGCCACTCTGAAACGTCCTGTGAAGTCTGTGCATGAAATCCGTCCTGCACCGTCCTCTTGTTCGTGTCTGAATTGAGCTCTAATTGGTTTGAAATTGACGCCATCGTTAAAATGTACACTAGACTAGAGAAGAGCTCGTATTAGAGGGGCGGGACATTTCCCAAACATGCGCTGTCAATCACAACACACTGGGCCAACTGACCAATCACAGCACATTTCGGAAGGAGGGGCTTCATCGAAATCAATGTTCGAGCCAGACTGAGGAGAGAGGTGCTGTAATAATGTGAAATATGTGTTTTTTTGAACAATCAAGCATGAAAATATAGTCTAGTACACCCCAAAAACTAAATCAAGACTTCATAAAAGGGATCCCATTACGCCCTTTTACAATTTCAGGTATTTTTATTAAGGAAAAAATCTCTCCTAAAGAATGCTGTAAAGACAACCCTCTCACTTGGTAGTGTCATATTAGTGTCATAATATTACATTATAACATAGTTGATAACGCAGCGTAACATCTGCTCAGGTTTCTCATGAAGACTCTGGACTCGTATGGAGATGATTACAGGATGGCACAGCTCACCATCCCACTAGAGGTGAGGAACAAAAGCTTCTTTAACATAAAGCTGTGTTCACACCCGATTCGGCTTTAAGATCAGATTTCTTTGAAAGTAATTCAACTCTATTTGTTCCAACACTGATGACACACACTAAACACGCTCTGTGTTCAAACAGGATGAAGGAAAGGCTTTAGATCCTGCCCTCGGTGTTGATGAAGACGGCTCTTCTCCAGCGTTTGCTCTTCAGTCCGCAGGCGGACCCAAGAAGAAGAGGCACCGGGTTCCCAAGGACAGAGAGAGAGACGCACAGGTATAGGAGACCAGGATATAATCCGGGGACAGGCAGCGGTTACTGCTCCCACATTACAGCTCTAAAGATAGTCTCTTCTGCTCACCAAGGCTGCATTTATTTGATTAAAAAATACAGTAAAAACGGCAATATTGTGAAATATTATTACTATTTAAAATAGCTGGTTTCTATTTGAATATATTTTAAAAGGTAATTAATTCAGTTGTTTGTTGTGCTTCATATTTTTGTGGAAACCATGATTAATTTAATGTTTCACCATTCTTTAATGAACATTTATATGAAATATAATTTTTATTTGTAATTTTTTTGTAACATTATAAATGTCTTTACTTTCACTTTTGATCAATTTATTGCATCCTTGCTGAGTATAAAAAAAAAAAAAAAAAAAAAATCATCATACTGATCACAAACATTTCAACGGTAGTGTATGCAGGACAGGTAATATTACACTCTATAGAGAGAATACATGTGACCCTGGATCACAAAACCAGTCTCGAGTCGCACGGGTATATTTGTGGCAATAGCCAACAATACAGATTTTTATTATTAGGATATTAAGTAAAGATCATGTTCCATGAAGATATTTTGTAAATTTCCTAGCGTAAATATATAAAACATTTATTTTTGTGAGTGAATGCAGCACAATCGCCAACATAAATGCACAACTTTAAAGGAGATTTTCTCAATGTTTTGATTTTTTTTGCACCCTCAGATTCCAATTATTGTCTTATTATAATCTTTATTGTGACAATATTAAGATGCGCGTTTTGTTTTCCTCCACAGATGGAGTCGGAGCAGCCGGTCATTACAGAGAGTCCGTTCACCGGGTTCCCCAGTCCTAGTTCCCTCTCTCACTGATCCCAGAGCAGAAGCCGAACCGCCACGTGCAGGAAATCAATGTTTTTTTTGTGGGGCTGAATGAGATGTTTTCTGAGAAACATTTTATTTATTTTTATAAGTAAATGAGTGTAGAGCATTTTTATGTAAGCTTGTTTCCGCCACAGGATTAAAATAAATATAATTGGAACTTCTTTCCTACAATTCAGACTTTATTTTTCCCTCGTAATTGTGATATTGGAATTGCATGTCATAAATTGTGAGATTATGCAGGGGAAAAAATGTCTTGAGCTATCATATTAAAATATGAGCTATAAACTTACAAATATAAAAAGGTAATTACTTACAACCTTTTAATCTCCTAATTCAGTTTTTTTTTTCATAGTTCCACATTTACATCTGAGGAATAAAAAAAATCTGAGTTTCTCACAATCCAAACTTTTTTCCCTCAGAATTGTGAATTTTGTATCAATTGTGAGTCAAAGTCCAAACTGAGTTATAAAACTGCGAGATTACCCTTTTTTTATTCCGTGGCAGAAACAAGCTTCCATACATTTGACTCTCAATCCGTGACATTGATCTTTTGTAATGATGAAGACATTGTGACAGATGTTTTTGTTTTTTTACAGTTTAATAAACAGAGCTGCTGTTTTGACACAAAATGAACTTCACATTGACACAAATGAAGGACACACACACACACACCAGTGTTGCTCAGTCTATCTGTGTTTGCCGTATCTGTTGAAGTGGCGGTACAGGAAGCTGATCCTCTTGTCCAGGATGTGCTTGTCCGCCGTCATCATCCGGTCTCCTACCATCCGCTTCTTCCTGATGAGCCGCTGAAGCTCAATCCCACTGAAGCCCCGGAGCCACACGGGCCCTTTGATCAGGTCTTTAGGGTGGGCTTTAAAATCACCTGCAGTCAAACACAGCGTTACACGACGGTCTGTGAACACAATAGAGCAGTTCCCTATACAAATGCTGGTTTAAAAGTAGAAAGAAAAAGTGTACAATGAAAATTTAGATAAAAGGGGTCCTGACATGGATCTTTTATTTAGACATTTACTAATACGTTATTAAAATCAAAGGTTGTATTTGTTAACATTAATGCGCTGTGAACATGAACAAACAATGAACGGCTGTATTTTTATTAAATTACATGAACAAAGTTTTCAATGTTAATTCCTGTTAATTAATACATTAAATAACCTTATTGTAAATTACAATTATTTTAATATGGTCACTTATAATGTTAATAATAATTTTTCCTTATATTGTTTTTTTGTGCAAAAAAAATATATTTTCATTCTGACCCATGAGTAAGTGTTTGAAAACATCATCCATATAAACCATTTAGAGACGAGGCATGCGTTGGGTCAGAGGTCACTCTTCCGCCGGAACTAGACTCGTGCACGGCTTTTACTGGAAGACATATTTTTCTTACAAAAACGCTTCGCTTCAGAAGGCCTTTATTAACCCGCCGGAGTCGTATGGATTACTTTTATGATGGATGGATGCACTTTTTGGAGCGTCAAAATCTAGCAGTCTCTATTCACTCCAATTATACAGCTTTTTTAATATAAATGATTGTGTTTGGCTGAAAAAAAGAAAGTCATACACCTAGGATGGCTTGAACGTGGGTAAATTATGGGATAATTTTCATTTTTGGGTGAACTATCCCTGTAAGTGACTGAACGCCAGTGGGAGGGGCCTATGGTGGGATGATGTATAGAGAGCCTAAGTCCCGCCCCTTCCGGTGGACCACCATGAGACCTTATTTCGGAAAAATGTTGTATGGTAGTCAATGGCGAGAAACAACAAATATTTTGATCTCGTTTGAATTGTGCCCTGAATTAAACATATGATGTTTGTCAATTTAAAAGATACATTTTAATTTAAAGTCAAGAAAGTCACCGTTTGATGTAAAACTGTTGAGGTATTAGACTGAAAATACGTAATTACAAAGACTACAAACCCAAAAGGCGCACATGTGACGTCATACCTTTTCACTCAATGAATGAAGCTAACTTTACTGAAGCTAACGTCTGTCATTTTGTCTTACGTTATAATCGTAACGTTGCGTCGTGATGCCGGAGTGTTTTGTACCAGACTGCACACACACGAGCAACGGTGACGTATAGTGCGAGACGAGAGATGTAGTTCAATGAGCGATTTTCACATAAAACTAAACGTTACTCTTCTGTTTAATGACAAACTGCGACTTTCTTGACTTTCATAATTATCTTTTAAATTGACAAACATTATATGTGTGAAATTCAGGGCACAGTTCGGACGGAATAAAAAGATAAGTTGTCCCATGAGCCGGAAGCGGAGGGACTTAGGCTCTCTATAACTATTCCTCAATGTCTTGCTCTGGAGGATTTTGCCCATGTGTCGCACAGATCCCCCCAATATCAAAACGAGTTGTTTTTGAAGCCTGATTAAATAAATGCTTTGTTTATAACAAGGAGGATGTTTTAAGATCTGAAACTTGCAGAATGTTTTAATGGTATAAAAACCTTTAGGCCTATATGTCCAATAATCGAGGCAAATTTGATTTCTCATGTCAAGAACCATTCAAACTAAAATAAATACATTAAATAAAATGAAACATTAAGATAAACAAATAAATACATCTAAATACATACATCAACATTACAGCACAGTAATATAGTGAGTAGAAAATATTTAATGTTACAATTGAAACACTTTTTTTTTTTTTTTTACACATTTATAATATTAATTTGGTCTCCATACATGAAAATTAGCTGCCTTTTGAGTTTTAGGATGGGGTCCCTCATCCGAGGATGATCATATTTGGGGATCTGTGGCATCTAAAGGATTAAAAACCCCTGGACTATACAATTCAGCCAAGGGATGGGCGGTTTACTAAGAATTAGATAATGGTTATTTGAACATTGTGATGATTTTAATGCAATATTTGTTCATGCGTTATGTTTCGCGTCTCAGATTTAAACCTTGATAGCAAAAGGAGACCATTCATGTTTATCAGTCAAAAGTACCGTAATCAGTTCAGAATACAATGATTTATTTGCATCATTTCTAGTTTACAGAACTTCTTATGTGGCATTTTACACTCTTATTATACAATAATTGTGAATAAATAATGTGTAATTTTTTTTGCTGTGCAGTTATTTTGGTGCATACAGTAATAAAAAAAGTGTTAAAAATGTTGCATCTAATAAATTTGAAAGAAACTACCAAGACATTAATATACACTGAATATTGGCGAAATGGTGAAAGTGAGTTCTAGTGTTCCTACACCACATTTTTACAGCAGGTCATGAATACTGGATGAGGATTTATAAAACCATTTTTAAAATGACTGAACTTTACTAAGGACTACAACACATTTCTTATAGAAATACAAAAACGAACACCATTTAACAAATAGCAATAAATTAAGGGTTAACTGTATATGTGTAAATAAGTCACTCACCCAATATCCCAATGTTGTCATACACTCCAAACATGCTTCTCTTCTCCGTCCATCGATCCACCTCTTTCAGTTTGGGAATGGCGTGCATTCGTATTCTAGCACAAGTACCTGTGTGATACAGGACATGCAACATGTTACTAACTAAACGCATTAAAGCAAGAGCACAATCAGATACTAATGCATGGATAATCAATACACACACACACACCTGTGCTGAAGTGTCTCGCGCAGAAAGTCCCCGCGCGACTCAACAGTCCTCCAAACACAGACATGCTGCAAAACAATTTAAAACGCATATTTACTCTCAAGTAATTACATCTACATCAATGATAGTGTGATAAATGTGTTCATGAATCTCTTCTAGTCATGACCTTCAGTCGCGAGCACAGTGACATTAACGTTAGATCCTGTCGCGTGCTCAACTCAATCTGTCTTTTAAACGCGCGTTACCTTCAGAGAATCCGCGTTGGAAGTTAGAAAGTGTTTCAAACCACAGTTGGATGCTAAATACTTTAAAACTTCGGCAATCCTCCAAGTAAATCTAACGATACCGGTGTGTTATCCATGTGTACACATTACCACAGCAGCCATTCAACGTCTTTCAAAATAAAAGTCCAATTTGTTTTGTTGTGAAGATTACAAATTATTTGTCAATTTTTCAAATTAAAAGTCCAAGATCTTGTTTAGGATAATTACAACACGTAAGTAGGCTAATGTATGTAAATTAGACTTTCCATAATATTGTTCAACCTCCACTAGCACGCATTAGAAAATATATCACCTCTGTATTAAACATTATCATTGGTTAGAATCTTTCAAAGGAAATTTTCTTAGTGACATTTTACTCACACATTATAAAGACATTCTACAATTCATATCTATACTATATTAATGATTATTATATATTTGGTGCAGTGCACCATGTTTCAGTTTGCTTAAAATTGCGTTGATGTCCCTTGAATTGAGTGTCCTCTTTGAAGTGAGTAGATTTTTAGTTTAAAATACTAGTTTATTTCTAAAAGAGAAATACTTATAATATTGTTTTCAAATTAAGAAAATATTTAAACGTTTTTGTCAACTATTTTATTTTGTGTGTTTGGTTCAGGTATTACTATATTGTGGGGACCAAATGGAGAGTAAAAACCAATTATTATTATTTTTTATCTTGTGGGGACATTTATGGTCCCCATGAGGAAAATTGACCGTATTTGCTTTGTTAGCGCATACTACTAGTCTTGAGGTGAACAATTAATCAATGCAAGTTAATACACAGAAAAACATGTTTGCCTTGGTAATCTTCAACATAGACTGTAAAAAAATAGGGATCTTCAATCAAAATCTGAAAAGTTACTTCCGGTCTAGAATGGCGTTCCTTTTCTGATGACTTCAGCTTGACGGCTTGGGTTGAAAACGCTTAACCCCTCCCCTCAGACCGTTACTCTGCTGTGCAAGTACAGAGCGCTACAGTTAAACCCTGCCCTCTATTCAATATTCCGTTTCACTTGGAAATACGCCACAACACTGGAGAAAATTCGTTTGCAACTTCCGGTTCGCTTTAAACCATTAAACGATGCTAAATTATGTCGCTGTTGTTTTTTGAACGAATGCACTTCCCCTCTGATGCTCGGATGACGTCAGTTTGACGGCTTTGGCGAGCGCGCGAAAAACGAAGCATTACAAGCGGAGAAGAGATGTCGAGGAGGTGCCTTTTTGGTTGTGGTTCTCCCGAAACACTTTTCCCAATCCCTAAAACCCCCTGGCTGCGGTCTCGATGGCTAGAGTTTTTGCATTTCGAGGAAGGAGGGATATCAGAGAGGTCGCGGTTGTGCTCGAAGCACTTCACACGCGAGTGTTTCAAAAATTGGACAGAACACGAAATGGGGTTTGTGAGATATCTGTCGTTAACAGAAACGGCTGTCCCGTCAGTTTACACTGTTGGCTCCCCACAAAGTTTGACGGTAAGTGAAACTATAACCAAACCAACAACCACGCTCTTCAGACGATGAACATCGCCATACAGGGCTGCCAACATATAACTTCATGTCTTCCTCTTTACAGAGGGTATGTTTAACTCGTTTAATCCCACCGGTCACAATTGTGACCGCATATTTTTTCTTATTTCTGGAAGCTCTAAAAGTGTTGTTATTGGTTTTGGGCAAGAAATTCAACGTTTAAAAGAAAAAATAGATTGTTTTGATTAAAATTTATAAATGTCATGTGACTGGTGTGAAAGGTCACATGACTAGATCAGTTTATTTCCTGCTTGCACATCTAGAAGAAGATGTCTTCCTCACACTACTAAAAAAAGTAGTATATAAAACACCTTAATTAACAGATAGAACTATCAAATTTTGTACATATATTCTTTAAAGGGTCTACTACTGATATATTTTGAGAATTATACTCCTGCATATATATTTTGCTCGTAAGAAACGTAAATTTGTTAACGGTCACAATTGTGACCAGTAGTATAACACAGTGTTTCAGTTGAAAACACAGGTTTTGGCTGTTAATCCTAGTTATCAATTGTTTATTATTACACAGTTTAAAACTATCAGATGTGTTGGACCTTCTAGACGTACGTGACCCCCCCAAGTGCTCTGTGCAGCAAACAGAGGCAATTAAAAGTGATTGATAGTGATGGATCAGATAGGGAGTACCAGGGTGAAACAGCCTATTTGCCAGGTAGATTATTGAATGGCGATGCAGAGGTGAAACATCTGGAGGATGAGGCAGATGTTCATGAGAACCAATTGGTGTGCGCCACACATCACCACAAACAACCCTTTCTACAATGTACAGCCCATCTTTAGTGCACTGAATGAGTGCACACACATCTCCCTGAAACTGGCCTATAGGCAGGGCCCAAGTGTAGTCTTTGGTCTACTCTAGCCCATAGAGCTCTAGCCGAACAAGCGGAAGTTCATCCAGGGTGTAACTTTGTCCCTGACAACCTTTTCATCTCACTAAACCTCCTTCGTGAAATGACAAAGCGAGGTTATGGATGTCTTGGAATGTGTTGCGTAAATAGGCCTAATTGAAGAATTTGTATGAATTCTGACTATGGTGTTTCCCACCGGTCACTATTGTGACCGAGTATAAAACTTAATATTTCACTAACTTAACCAAAATAAAATCAATAAGGGTATAAAGTTTGTGTGTTAGGGAGGTCTAAGGAGTAAAATGCATGTATTCAAATTGCAAGAAAAAATTTGGGATTAAACGGGTTAATATATACAGCACAACTTACATTTCTCAATCATGTCTCAAATTATTGTATAAAAAGAAGAAGCATAACACTATGCACGTTATATTTACCTCAGAAAAGCCATTACATTGCCATAAACTCGATAGCTATCGAGAACAATGTAAAGAGTATTTTGTTAATGATATGGAATATTACATAATTATATTTTACTCATTAAAATGTTACTTTTCTAATGTTATTATAAAAAGACACACACACACACATACATACATATATATATATATATATATATATATATATATATATATATATATATATATATATACATATACATATATATATATATATATATGTGTGTGTGTATTCAATTGTAGGGCTCTTTTTTATCATTATAATATATTATATCAGTTGTTAATGTTGACCTTTAATAATACTGTACCAACAGGGTTCCCTTTATAGTTTACAAAATTAGTTGAGAGATTTATTTCCTTGAAAAAACTTAACACTGTAGCTTATATCCAAATGAATTGATATTGCATCAAGTAAGCTTATGAATCAAATGGTAAAATCTGTTTCCAAAAACCCCGCTAGGAATAATTCTCACTCCCAAGTTGAACTCAAAAGTTGGCAGTCCTGCAGATCATCTATTGTGGCATTGCACCCATATCACACTAATGCAATTCCTGTTGTACAGCCCCAAACCAGAGATGTGGCCTGTCAATGTGACGCACCATCTTTGAAGAAGAGTGCCTCGATCCAAACAGCAACACAAAAGCTGAAAACACGGAGTAAAGGTGAAGGGTGCTAGCTGTGTTTATCTTCATTGCATTAGCTGGGAATAGTATTCTTGTGTTGTTTCATGGGTTTGATTGTTAAATGTGTGTTGAAAATTTCAGCGACTCAAGTGAAGCCTTTAGGCCACTCTATTGGCATCTCTTGCTCCGCCGATAATGTTGGCACGAGTGTTGAACCTCCACGACTCACATCTACACCAATTATAAGGCCACGCATGGAAGACCGCACGTTCAGTGACAGCTCAACATGAACCTCAAAACAATCGTCAGATGACACCCATGATCCTGATATCACTCGAGGGGGCAGAGAAAAGTAAGTCTATATTTGGTAGAGATTAGTTTTACCCTGTTTACTCCTGGTATTAAGATGCGCTTCGGTCGATCGGATCACAAGTAGACGAGGGAGACACACACCCGTTTACACCTGGTGGTTTAATACGTCTCTTTTGTTCACTTTTTTGTTCACTTGTGTCTCCAGCCGACAAAGTTTAAATTAGGGATGCACCGATACCACTTTTTCAGAACGAGTGATAATGATACTTTTATTTTTAGTAAAATCAGTATCGATACCTGTATTTTCATTTCATTTTTATTTTATTTTTAATATTGGGCATTGCAACTAGCCTGACTTCGTCATACTCATATTCTAGGCAGAATGTGAGTCTGATACTGCTCCATAGGGCTTTGATTATGAGGGGTGTCTTAACCGAACCAGGAAAAAAAAAACTCTGCACTCAATTGGATAGACCTACAACCAATCAGAGCAACACATAGTTGTCAACAGAGCTCAACTGCACGCACGCTGGAAGAAGTAGTAAATTAATGAGTGTAAACGATCTTTGCCGTTGTTGTAAAAATAAATTAAGAATTTGCGGATTACTTACAAGCACGAATAGCATTTTTGAGAGAAATACAACAGGTGTATGTATATACGAACAAGTTCTCCGTTTAGGATTACATCTCGACAATAAAGCAAATAAATCTTCTCGCATTTGTCGGCCCTGTCTCAACTTTATAACAC
Source organism: Phoxinus phoxinus (assembly GCF_949152265.1). NCBI lineage: Eukaryota > Metazoa > Chordata > Actinopteri > Cypriniformes > Leuciscidae > Phoxinus > Phoxinus phoxinus. The sequence goes on from NC_136885.1 coordinate 6,643,676, forward strand.
GGTTGCAACGCGACTTGACTGATTTTTTTAAAATGGAAAGACGAGGAAAGAGAGCAGGCTGAAGAAGCGTGTTCATCTGAGGCTTCAGAGAACAGAGATCGTAAGCCCATCTTTTACATTGGTTTTCATTGCGTCCCGTCTTCTTAGCGACCATCGGAACCAGCTGATAAATTAAACTTTTGCCGAATCCCGTAGGAAGGACGGCAAACGCATCTTTCCAATCGACAAATGACTTGATTGCGGTTCTCTGTTCGTCTTTTAAAATTAATGCGCTGTCAATTTCTTTTAAAACAGCGTAACTAAACATCTCAGTTCTCCAGCTGCAGTCGTCTTTGTTGAAAACCAATTCAACCCAACCGCTCTTTGATGACGTGGTGATTACGTAACCGCAGATCATCTGTCCATCATCGATTAAAGCCCGCCCTGGCAATTTGATTGGCTCGGCCTTCTGGGAGCCGAGCATAATTACTCCTCAATGGATCGAGTCCAGACCGAACTTCCCAACCAAAAAATGTTGTGTGGCGGGGTTCAGGCCGGCACCCAGGCTACATTGAAACCAGAAGAATATCAAATTAGTTGACTTAGCAAAATAGACAGTTACATTTTATGCCTGTTATAATGTGACTTTCACTGTTCATAATATTGCTCTATCATATTTTATCTTTAATTTAATAGCACGGCGAATATTTAGAGCTGCTCAACCAGTCAAGAGCAGTGAGAGATTTTCTGTTAATATAAAAAAATTATAAACAGGGCTAAACCTGCTAAAAGTGTTTATTTTAGCACTTCCGTTGGTGAATTTTGGTAACCTAAACAATTTAAGAAAGTTACATGTGTGCTTTGATAGGGATGTGGGACACGATCAGGAAAGAGACAGTCATTCTCTTTTCTAATATCTTCATGTTTTCTTCTGATGTTCCAAGCGGTTGACACTCGTAAAAGGTCTGAAGAGCGAATTTTATCTTCTGCAGTGTCATTTAGGCTATGTTTGATTTTGTGCTGCCAGAGAAAGCGAAACTAAAATCCCAAGCATGTGTGAAATGCGCTATTCAAATAAATGTGATGTGTCTTACCCTAATAACAAGCACAAACTGTTAAATAGCATTTGATGTGCAAGCAAAAAGGTATCAGACCCATTATATTCACATTTTTACCGTGGTAAAGTAGAAAAAACGCTGCAGGACAAATTAAAAGTGAAACCACGGGAGGATACTGTTTTTTTTTTTACTTAATGTTTGAAACAGCAGGTTATCAACTTAAAGGTGCCCTAGAATGTGTTGAAATAATATTTTAATTTTGTCCCTGATATCTACATAGAGGGTATGTGGCTTAAAACAGCGGTTCCCAACAGGGGGGTCGCGGCCCACAAGGGGGCCTCAGCGAGCTCTGTGGGGGGTCGCAACATATTTTGAAAAGTTTTGAGCAATGAGCATTAAATAAAAGTCCGTAACTTTTTTCTGTTCAAAATGTATATAATGAGCGAGTTCATCATGAATCCATTTTACAATCCGTGTTTTTGTCTTATCCTGAATCACTATGGTACTCCTATAATAAGTGTTTACATTGGGACTATTTTGGTTCGGATCGCTGCGGAGTAGCCCAGGACCTGCGTGACTCGTCATAGACGTACACAGAGAGAAGTAGTTCCGGCTACAATGTTCTTCCGAAAGACGCATTATTAAACGCAAGTTTATTATCGCTCGCTATAGCGCCAAAAGCCTAAAAAATAAAGCCTCACAAATAACATACGAGTATTGAGGCCCCAGACAGCAGTCATTTAGCAATAGCCTTTTATTTTTTTTACCTACACACCAGTGTGAATATTTTTGTTATTACATTTCAAATAGGGCCAACTTATAGGCTACTCCTAGGCTTACAATTTTAAAATATATATATATATATATATATAATTAAAGCTGCAAGCAGCGATTGCGGGCCCAAGCCGGTGGCACCGCCACCCTGGTGCCTTTAGTTGCACTAAAGGCACCGGGTGGCGGTGCTACCGGCTTGGGCCCTCCATCGCTGCTTGCAGCTTTAATTATATATATATATATATATATATATATATATATATATATATATATATATATATATATATATATATATATATGCTTGGAAACATCACAGTGGAGCGGTGCTTACTGTGAACGGTACGAACTGTACAACTGACTATTTAAACAGAGCAGTGTAATTTTTTTTATGTTAGGTTGACTATTTTATTATTAAATTTTATTAAGGCTATAATGAACATGCTGCGATGTCAAGATTGGAATGCTGTGTGTGTGTGTGTGTGTGTGTGTGTGTGTGTGTGTGTGTGTGTGTGTGTGTGTGTGTGTGTGTGGCTCGATCGAATGGAGACATGAAAACATACTCCGTCATTTTGTTCACACAGGACATCATTCAAAGTGTTTCTCTATATTTGTGTACACTCGCAATAAAGCACAACATTGTGCTTTTGTTAAACTATAAACTCTTGTCAAACTGTAACCTACAACTGTCACCCAACCAAAATATCACACACACACACACACACACACACACACACACACACACACACACACACACACACACACACAGAATGGCAGAGAGACAGAGAGAGACACAATCCACATTCAAACCACAATATCTGACTTTCTGTTGGTCAGAGCTAATGACTGTAAATTAGAAAGTTGTTCGGCTTGATAAGATCAATATACACGCTGAGTTTTGTAACTGTAGGTAAAACTATAACTAAGTTATAACACACTTTATGCATCCTTTTTTAATCATAAATTTGTTTCCTCGCCACGGCCAAACCGTTCGAGATATCAAAAATCCCCTGGCAATTTATCATCTTCCATGTCTTGACTTCATGCTGACCGAGTTTCGTGGTCATCGGATGAATTCTCTAGGAGAAGTGTTTCAAATGCGAGAGCAAGCGTTCTCCAATCAACCCGTAATAGCCGACTTCCTGTTGGGCTGGCGTAAAACTTGACCCAGGGAAAGTTGTTCGGCCCGATTAAATCTATAAGTGTACCGAGTTTCATATTAATTCATGCAAGCGTGTTTGATATACGGACAAGTGTTCGAATCCCATTCCAGGGGGCGCTGTCGAGACCCCCTGCCACGCCCGGGTACCAGCTTCAGCCTGGCCCTAATGGCCGCGGGTTCTGACCTCTGTGCAAAATTTCAAGAGTTTTCGAGCACGTTAAGGCCCTCAAAAGTGCCAGAGATTTTGCACACAGCAGAGAAAGGGTTAAACTAAACTAGCCCCCCTCCTCACACACACACACACACACACAGAGGGGCAGAGGGAAAATGCTCCAAACAGTACACATTCAAACCAAAATATCTGACTTCCTGTTGGTCGGAGCTAATGACTGTAAATTAGAAAGTTGTCCGGATCGAAGAGAAGAATATACGTACCGAGTTTGGTTACTGTAGGTAAAACTAATACCCCATTTTTGACTAAAGGTGGCGCTACTGAGCCCCTTACCACGCCCGTTTCTGAAACTTCGCACATGTCTATTACACAATAAATGTCAAATGCATGTTGAGTTTCATGCAATTTGAAGCATGTTGAGAGCCTCAAATGCATCCAAAAAGAATATAAAAGTTTAAAGCGTTGCCATGGCGACAGTATTAAAGATATCAATAATCCTTTCACAGGTCTACATCTGTCGTGTGTTTACATTATACAGATGAAGTTTGAAGCAAATCGGGTAAAAATAAGAGGGTGATTTCAAAGCATTTTAAAAGTGACACACTTCCTGCTGCCAGTTGGTGGCGCTATAACTTTGACTCACAATAGTCACATCCATGTGATCGGCCTCTTACAGCGAACACACTGCTGAAGTTTCATCAAGATCAGTTAATGTATGAGGATGTTATAACACACTTCCTGTTTCCAATATTCGCCATAAATTAGTTTCTTCGCCACGGCCAAACCGTTCGAGATATCAAAAATCCCCTCGCAACTTTTCATCCTCAATGTCTTGACTTCATGCACACCGAGTTTCGTGGTGATTGGTTGAATCGTCTAGGAGGAGTATTTTAAATTCCATTGCATGTGTTTTTTAAACTACGCCAAATAGCCGACTTCCTGTTGGGCTGGGGTAAAAAGTCAGAGCATGAAGGATATATGAACCAATGAGATCTATAAGTGTACCGAGTTTCATATTATTTCATGCAAGCGTGTTTGATTTATGGACCAAGTTTTCGGACCCCGTTCCAGGGGGCGCTGTCGAGCCCCCCTGCCACGCCCGGGTACCAGCTTCAGTCCGGCTCTAATGGCCGCGGGTTCTGACCAGTGTGCAAAGTTTCAAGAGTTTTTGAGCACGTTAAGGCCCCCAAAAGTGGCAAAAACCTTGAAAAAAAAATTATTATAAAGAAGAAGAAGAAGAAGAAGAAGAATAACAAAAAACCCTTAGAAGAACAATAGGGCTCTGCGCCCTTTCAGGGCTTGGGCCCTAATTACAAAGGGCCTACTGGTGTTATTGTTGTTGTATTTTCAATATTATAGGCTATTATTTGTGCATAAACATATCTGGTTATAGTAAACATACCGTTTGTTTGAAAACAACATATTTTGTCATCCTTGCTGCAAGCTTACACGAGCGATAATATCATTTAATGTGAAGGGGGGCCCTAAAATATTTTCTTGGGAAAAAGGGGGTCTCAGACAAAAAAAGGTTGGGAACCACTGGCTTAAAAAGCCATTTAAAATGTCCAGAAAAGGTTTTACAGGTCAATTTCCAACCCTATAAATTGGCCCTAGAATGGAATGGTCTGTTTTTACCTTATTTGGAAGGGTCATGAATAGTAATGAGGAGTTCTGCTCTGATTGTCTCTTTCACTGCGGGCTCATTACAAGAGCTCAGAGAGTCACAGCAAACAGGTCCGACGTGCAAATGGAGAGACTCGGTGTACAACCGTATATGTTTGAGCCGGTTTCAGACGACGATGCAGAGTTTGAGGAACAAGCGGTTGTTTGTAGAATGCAAATGGACGTTTCGGAGTGGTAAGTTTATTCATTATTTTCAGTACGAACTTAAGTCGCGTGTGTATGTGCGTTCGTTCGTTCGTGCGTGCGTGTGTGTGTGCTTCACCTGCGCAGCGCAGTTCTGTGTAGCACCGTATCTCTGAAAGGGCTTGGCTTATGCAAATTTTGGAGGCGTACATATTAATGATCCCATCGGTTACGTCACAGTAGGTGTTATGTGGAGATTTGCCCGTTTTTCAGGGGTGTTTTTCAAAAACGAGATTTAAACAAGAAGGAGAAAACAATGGTGTTTGAAACTCACTGTATGTCATGTCCATGTACTAAACTATTGTTATTTAACTATGGCAAGTTAAATTCAATTTCACATTCTAGGGCACCTTTAATCTATATTAAAGCCACTATGCATAGCCAATGATCACGAAATTAGACTAACGTTACATGGATAAAAACAGAACACAACTTAAACAGCAGGAGTAAGGCCTATAGCCTAGCCTAATTAATTTCTTAATATTGTTTGCTAGAAACACCAATCTATCAACTTGATCTGGATCAAGTGCGGCTCTCTTTTTATTGATGATGTTCCCCGCGGTGGCGAACACACGTTCGGAGCGCACAGACGTGCCTGGCACACACAGGTATTTGCGCCTCAATGTTAAGAGAAGAACTTTATCTTTAACAGCTACTTTACCATCTACGGTATAGAACCCTAAATATTTACAGACACTACTTTTTAGATGAGTTAGGGTCGTGACCGTTCACAAAGACCCGCCCCCTTTAGTTACTGTCGCTATGTCCGACAGCTACGTCACTCTCACGCCCCATCATGTTCTCACACAGTGAAAAACACATCGTGGAGCAGAGTGGACACTGACAACGCACTGACAGACAGGACAGACCAGGTTACTTTTTGGTTACTTTTTATATTTAACGTATTAAACAAAGTCTCACCTTTCAAATTTGGTCATTTTTTTAAAGAAATTTAAACAATACATTTACATTTATTCATTTAGCAGACGCTTTTATCCAAAGCGACTTACAAATGAGAAACAATAGAAGCAATTAAACTAGCAGTAGGACAACAGTATGTAAGTGCTATGACCCTTCACAGTACAATCCAACGCATATTTTATTTTTTATTTTTTTGGAATAGATAAGAAAGTGTTAGTAGTACTGGATCAAGTGCTGCCGAAAAAGATACGTCTTCAGCAGTTTCTTAAAGATGGCTACAGACTCAGCAGCTCTGGGAACAGTCATGGTAAAGGTCCGAGAGAGAGATTTCGTGCCTCTTTGAGATGGCACCACCAGACGGCGCTCACTTGCAGAGCGCAAGTTTCTGGATGGCACATAAGTCTGAAGTAATGAGTTCAGGTACAAGGGAGCAGTGCCAGTGGTTGTTCTGTAGGCAAACGTCAGTGACTTGAATTTAACTGTATTTTGTAAGTAATAAGTGATCCAGGTAATACACATTTCCGTGACGAAGGCATAGCTAGCTAGCAAACTGTAGGCTGTAGTAACTAACTGTAGGATGTAGTAACTAACTTAAAGTAACTTGCGATTGAGCGGCGAACTGGTGTGAATGTGCTCTAGTTATATTGTTAGGGGCGGGGCCAGCGTCAGTGGCTCCAGTGCGTCATCGACAGTAGGGGCGGGGCCAGGAGCTCAGGGATGGTGAAAAAACGTCACAATTCAGTACTTCAGTTCACAGTCTTTGTAATGTGTTTTAGGAATACATTTCTAACATTTATAATGTGTTTAGATTTTTTTTTGAGTGATTTTCTGTCCCTTGTTCTTTGGTTATCCTTAATGACACATTACAGCAGCAGATTTAATTAGCCTGCTGTCACTTTAAGACCTGACGCACATCCTATTTTCTCACAAATCTTTACGTACATTTAAGACTTCATTCATTTTATTTGCTTGAATAAGAACGTAATCATATATTATAATGCTTGCCAAAGAATGTCAGAGAAAAACGGATACTGCCTTAATTGCGTAAAATGTTTTTAAGCGTTAAAGCAACACTAAAGGTAAATTTTTTACCTTAAAATAATGTTTCCAAAATCATATCAGTGGTTCATCAAGTCGTAACAGGGTGAAAGGCACTTCTGGATTCGCTTTGCAGTCCTTTATCTGCTATAACCACACTATGTAAGATTGCCAGATCGGGTCGCGTTTCTGTAGTTCTAATGAGACATAAGAAAACTACAAATTTGACTTGCTTTACGTCAAGTGTTATAATAGTCATTATTTAGTTTATCTTTGTTTCTGATGTCGCAATACATCATACTTTCATGAAATGATGCAACATACTCTACCTTCTCTGTGGACATCGTTCATACCAAAGCCGGTGCTGGATAAACAGCGAGCGTGAGTGCGACAGTAGCGGCGGTAGGCTAAATTATTTCTGACCGCGGTAATGGACAATTCCGCTTCCAGCCTGTAGGGCGACCGCAGGGGAAAAGTTATTTAGTGCTGCTTTAAACTGAAATGAATCGTGTATGTAAACACGTTAATTTTGACATACAGTTGTGGTCAGAATTAGTGTGATCAAAAATAGATGTGAAAAATAAATCTGCATTGTTTATCCTTTTGATCTGTCATTCAAAAATCTAACCTTTCATTGAAGTAAAAGAATTAAAAGTGGCGGGGAAAATCACATTATGAAATAAATGTTTTTCTCCAAAACACATTGGCCACAATTATTGGTACCCCTAGAATTTTTTACGAGTAAAATATTCCCATTAATATTTACCTTTTTTTTGCACACCAGGGTGACTAGGAACATGAAATTGTCTAGCCTAGCCATTACTTCTTGTTTCACAGGAGTTTAAATATGAGGAAACACCAAGGCCAAATTCCCTTCATCATCCATCACAATGAGTAAAACCACAGAATATAGTTCTGATGTGCATCAAAAGATTGTTGAGCATCACAAAATATAAAGTGGCTGTAAGAAAATATCTATATAGATATCGGCCATCAAAAATCCAAAATCGGTCGACCACTCATATTAATAAAAGCTAGATGACTTCTGTTGCTAGATTAATGCAATTAATTTTAAACCATAGTATGGTGGAAAAAAATGGTGTATTACTATTAATACAAATAAAGCTCTTTCTGATTATGAGTAAGCCACAAAATAGTGTTGTCTGATTTACTTTTTGGGTGCAAACATGTTTCTCGTGGTAAATCAAGAAAACAAGAGGTTCAAACAATAAGACAAAACAGCGTTGAGCTGTATAACAACTATTAGTTTTCCATCAATAAAGGTATCCAAACATTTGCTCACCTAATAAAAAACATAATAAAGCATCTTTAGTAACTTTTGGGATAAAGTACACAAATCAACAGAATTCTTACATATTGTGCTTTTTAAATGTTTTAAATTGATCATTTTTAGATGTGCATCATAATATGGTAGTTTAATTTTTAATTTTGATTAAAGAAAAGGAAAAGACTGTATTCATTGTAATACCTCACCTTAAAAATACTGAATTTTTTTTTATAAAACATTTTTTTATTATTTAGCTGCCATTCAACATGCATAAACAATTCACTATAATGCACATTAACTAATGAACTCTTATCCAAACTCTATTCAAAGTATTTCAAATGTTTCAAATTAAGTTACCGGTATGTGAGGAAAGCTCACAGTTTCATTATTGTCATGTGATCACCTGGAAAAGTGTAATAAGATCCATCCATGTGGTTTTGAGTTTCACGGCACTACAGTTCATACAGTTAAGACCCACTGAACCAAAAATAAAATAATATTCAGTGAGCCACTGCATGTGTCCCCTGTCAGCCGACCACATCGGTTTTATTCATTTAGTTGTGCTTAATGATTGGCAGATCGCAACTCGGATCCCTTTTCCAGGCTGAGCTCCAAGAGTCTGGGGGTTAGAGGAAGTTTAGATTGGATTGCTATAATCTAATTGTCCTCCATCACAAGTTTAATGCATCCATTGATTGAACCTTCATCCCTCCTCTTCCATCTCTTCCTGATAGGTTGACGCAGAGATGGAGCTGTAAGGATCCAGAACCATCTGAGCACAACGCACCATTGTAACCAGCAGAAACAAACACAGCAGGGCCAAGAAGAAGAGAGCAAAGCCCAAATCCACATGAATGTCCAGTTGAGACATCGGAGGAGGAAGGTCCATGATTGAGGAATCAACTCTGTTAGTAAGTCAGAGCTTCACCGAGTGAAAAGCACAAACTCCCAATGACATGAGCCTGAGCCGGTCATGCCGTGTCCAAGTGTGAGCGCTTCACATAAATTCCCTCTTGCTCTTGTCAAAAGCAACCCTAGTCGGCCGTGTTGTGCTTCTGTTGGTGTAAAACAGTTGCTAGTCAGTTGTGTATCAGATGCGTCTCACATTCCAGCACTCAACAGTCTGTTCTTCATCCATTTGGGGGACTTTTCATAATAACACGTTTGAAAGTAAATCAAGCTGCTGAATTGCATTCGATCTCGAAATTTTATACGCGACCAATGCAAAACGAACGCGTTTAAAAGAAATACCTTGATGGATGGCGATGGCTGATCCTGTCGGTGGCTCACCCCGCAGTCGTTGGTCAGGGATACGTGTTCTCTTATCTCCGGTATTAGCATGTCTTCCTTTGGTCCGAGAGACATACACACCAACACTTGGCACCTGTGTCCTCAATGAATAGTTAAACAGGAGTTTGGTAACAATCAGGCCTTATATGGCATTAAAACGCCCCTTTATGCGGTTCAGAAACACTAGATTCCACTCCGTGTGTTTCCGGCAACAGGTGAGAATGATAAAAATGTTAAAGATAATCGCTTTGGGAAGTTTGATTGGCGGTTTCTTTAAAGGCCGATCTCATGCTGCCGTGAGAGCTATATGGCACGACATCCAGCGGCACCGTCTCAATCTCTGTCTGCAGCGGATAAAATAATTATTATGTTGAAGGTGAGGTACAATATATGAAGAGTTTGGTTCCAAAACGCGATAAAAATTGAGTGAACGCAAAAATCAGTATTGTATCTGGTTGATATTGAAAATTCAATATTTAATTTAATGTAAAATGCGATATCCGCCGTGTTACTCTGTCATGTTTACTCCCTTTCTTTCCAAACCGCGACAAACGCCAGTCTCCTTTCTCTGCAGAATGCGATACATCCGCTCAACCAATCACAGCGCACCATTCCACGCACTGCAAACAGTAACGGCGGCGCTTTGAATACACCCGCCATTCTAGTTTTCCTTATATTCAAGTACTTCGCGATCAACGCAAATTAATCATTTTGACGGCATTGATGAACCTGGTGGGGAGAAACGTAAGCCATCGAATCACTTACGTGAGGAGATTAAGAAGATTAATGTTATGTAATGTAATGAACATTAATGTTTTTGTTAATACAGCGTATAGCACTAGTCAACTAAATGAATGTAACGGGACAAAGATGAATGCAGTTTTTGGAGTTGAATATAAGGGAAATGCCATTTTGGTATTTCTGTGGTCTAATGTGATGATGTTCATGATGAAATTTTTGTTTATTGTTGTAATTAATTTATAGCATTAACAAGATGACCCATCACTACCCAAATTCAGGGGCTGTCATATGTAGATCAACTTACTTGTGTATTTTCAACAGTTTCAATATGAAAAATAACCTTTTTTCAATGATTCAATGGATTAATTGCATTTTGAAAAAAAAAAAGTTGAATGGATTTATTGCTTTTTGGGGGGAAAATTATCCGTTTTTATAATAAATCTTTGAAAATTAAAATCTGGATTTAGAATTTATGTTATTATAACCTAAAGATGCTATGTGAAAGTTTTCATCTTGTCATTTTCTTGGTAAAGAAAATAAAGTTTTACTCAAATTAATCAAAATGGATTTATTGTGTTTTGGAACCAAACTCTTCATATCTTCATGAAATAACTTGCGCCTCAGAAAGTTTTCAAACTACTTTGTAATTTCACAGACCGCGTGCTCTCTCTTTCCCTCTCAAAATGAGCAAGTGGCTTCATCGCGTCTGCACTATAAGCGAGCTGCACAGTTCACAGGAATTGCCACTTGCACAATCGAAGTTTACAATTTGCATTATTATATGTTTTGCCAGTGTTTAAATCACTCAAGTTGCGCTTAAATGGTCAAATACACACAAATGTATGTACAAAATGACCGCCTTGACGAGTATGCACATAAACGCAGTAGGGGTGTGCTAAAAAATCGATACAGCGATACATCGCGATTTTTATATTCATGATACACAACATCGATTTCCAGCTCAAAAAATCGATGTTAAAAAAAAATAAATAAAAAAAATTAAATCACATTTTAAACGGGGTGTGACCTGGTGAACTACAACCTCCGTTCCTGCAACGTTAGATGTCGCAGTATGGCGGCTTTATGTTCTTGTCGTGGACAAGAAACATATCAGACTACACACGTTGCTTTCCGTCAGTCATCGCGTGCCGTCTCACACACACATTCACTCGCACACATACTCGCTCGCGCTCACTCACACACACACACACAAACAGCGCTCACACACTCTCACACACACGCACTCTCTAACGCTCACTCACTCACACAAACAGCGCGCGCGCACACACACACACTCTCGCGCTCACTCACACACACAAACGCACGCTCACTCAGTAGCGCACACACACTCTCTCGCTCACTCACTCACACAAACGCACATTCACTCACACACGCACTCTCTCGCGCTCACTCACTCACACAAACGCACATTCACTCACACACGCACTCTCTCGCGCTCACTCACTCACACAAACGCACATTCACTCACACACACAAACGCACGCTCACTCAGTAGCGCACACACACTCTCAATTTCGGTAGTGAAAGCTGCATATTTCACTTCATTGTTTACATGGACAGTACCTGAGTATCTGCACTTTATTTCCATGTTTTTTTTTTTTAATTCAAGCTAAGCCCCACATAACCTCAGTGAGTTAACTTACCGTAACTGTGCACTACACTTTAATTTAGTTTAAAATATCTAATGCACTTTATTTTAACGTTTTTAATGTGTCCATTGTTAAAAGTTCAAGTCTATTTTGTTATGGCAGCTAAAAAAATAAATTGGAAAGGAAATTTTGTAATATATTGCTTTGACTCAATTCTTCTGCTGATTTATCAATGTGATCTGATGTAAGACTACTCAGATGGCACACACCGTAACTTGTATTTTATTTTGGTTTTACATTTTTAGTTAACTGTGTGGAATATCGCAATATTTATCGTATCGTGATGTATCGTGATGAAATCGTATCGTGATCCATGTATCGTGATGCGTATCGTATCGTGAAGTCCTTGCCAATACCCACCCCTAAAACGCAGTCAGTTTTGTCTTTAGTGACCGTAAACAGTTGTGGAAGTTGTGTAACAGTATATTGGACATGTACAGCTCTTAAAGTCACAGCATCCTGCTCCTGTCTCTGATTTTTTTCAGACACGATGTTCAGGGCGGAGAGAACAACCCGACAGACAACATTGTTCGGAGAAACGGCTGGACCACATACACATTCACAAATCAAGTGCCTTCTAAGAGAACGCTGAACTTCGGGAAAGACCCGACCGCATGGAAAATCAGAGCATACGAGATAATCTTGTCTTCGGTGGCATTCCGGAATCGCATCGGGAAACATGGGAAGAGAGTGAGAAGAAGGTGCAGGACCATGTTACCAAATATTTTGATCTGGACAGAGCCAAAAGCTCACCGGGTTGGGTAGAGATCACCTGGGAGAGCGCGACCGGTGGTAACCTTAATTGGCTTCATGCACAGCTGCACTACTTCCTGAACTTCAGCCAGCTCCTTTGTTTCCTGTCTGCCATTATTGGACAAGCTGATTAATCCAGGTGTGTCTGATTATTGTTGTTGGTCACGCACACCTGGATTAATCAGCTTGTCCAATAATGGCAGACAGGAAACAAAGGAGCTGCCTGAAGTTCAGGAAGTAGTGCAGCTGTGCATAAAGCCAATTGTAAAGATGAATCTGTATTTAATTTAGTCAGGGAAGACCATCCAGTATTATTTTACATTTGATTCCTTATTACATTTCTTTAGTATTTTAGCTCAATACTATGTTAGACCTACCTGAAAAAAAAATAATTAAGCAGTTCATTTTATTTGTATCTTTTTTTATTTACGTTTTACTGCTTATTTTATGACTGACTGTTTACTTGTCTTTTTTGTGGATTTAGTTGAAATCCGGCTTGTGCTGTGTGTAAACTATTGTGCAACAATTGCCCCATTGTAAAAACAAAAATTCACTGTATGATTAAACATTTAGGTGAGATAATTATATTCTTTTGAAAAAAGGTTAAAATTTTTTTTGCTTCCCCTCCAAAAAGAGTCCCCTATTTTCAAAAATGAAATTCAAGCGCTGAATGAATGTCTGTAAAAATTAATTGGAGCATCCCTATAAATAATTCTATATGATAAAAAGGCTTTATAGATCGGTATCATGATAGCATCGGCAGATGTGATCAGAGACGAACAGAGTCCCGTGCTTATTTGTTTTAAAAGGTCTACGACTTGTCAAAAAAAGTGACCGATGAGTTAAAGGAGAACTCCGGTCAATTTTAACATTGAGCTCAATTTTTAGTAAATTTGGAGTGCTGTCAATACAGAGAACAACGACAAAAATCAGTGTTGCCTACACCGTTATCCTCTTTTTAAAATTTGCACCCTATTGACTTGAATGGGGTCTAATTTTAAACCTGCTTTTATTTCTCTTATCATCCTTGATGTGTCATTACAAGTGCCCAGCCATGTTGAGTGATTCCTTCAGAGTGAACACGAGTGAATCTGACTGCATTAGATGTGAAAGATATGAATAAAAATGTTAATTCAACAAGCGCACATACCTGTATTTACTTCCTGTTTTCGGTCGAAGTCCACAGTAGTCGATTGTCGAGTTCACGCGCATAGGTTTAGTTACTATGATCACGCGCGTGAACTCGACAATCGACTACTTTGGACTTCGACCAAAAACAGGAACACATCAAGGATGATAAGAGAAATAAAAGCAGGTTTAAAATTAGACCCCATTCAAGTCAATAGGGTGCAAATTTTAAAAAGAGGATAACGGTGTAGGCAACACTGATTTTTGTCGTTGTTCTCTGTATTGACAGCACTCCAAATTTACTAAAAATTGAGCTCAATGTTAAAATTGACCGGAGTTCTCCTTTAAAATAAAGGCACCAACAAAGTTTTTGATAATAGCATTTTAATACAAAAACCCAAACAGTTCTCTTTAATATTTCATATACATACATTATATATTTTTTATCTTTTTATATGTTGTACACAACTTTGTGAAAATCTGGATGAAAAACAAAACAAAGAAGATTTCTAACGCATGACCCTTTCATATCTGAGGGATCAGGTTTCTGATTTTGATGCACACAAGTACTGAAAAAGACACCCACATTCAATTAAAAAGATCAAAAGAAAATGAACAATTCAATAATCAAACCTGCCAATAGAAGAAGTTCTGGAATATTTCTACAAAACCAATTCGGAATAGCGACTTCCAAATGAACATGAAGCCCGACAGCAAAACATGGACAGTCCAGATTAAGCATTATAGGTTTCTTCTTTTCTATATTAAAACAAGACATTATGATAACAATACTTAGGATAGCAATAAAGATGGCTTAGGACGAGACAGATTATTGCTTGATTTAAATCTTTTTCATTGCATTTACATAAACAGGCCTGAGTGGTCTGCCAAACACACGCTCAGACAGAAGTGCATCTGTCCGTTTAAAGCTGCAGAACATCTGAGGAGTTTTACTGCACCAGCGTCTGTTAAACTGCACCAGCGTCTGTTAAACTGCACCAGCGTCTGTTAAACTGCACCAGCGTCTGTTAAACTGCACCAGCGTCTGTTAAACTGCACCAGCGTCTGTTAAACTGCACCAGCGTCTGTTAAACTGCACCAGCGTCTGTTAAACTGCACCAGCGTCTGTTAAACTGCACCAGCGTCTGTTAAACTGCACCAGCGTCTGTTAAACTGCACCAGCGTCTGTTAAACTGCACCAGCGTGACTTATACATGCTCAATCTGAATTGAGGTAGCAGACAGGATGCAGAATAGTAAAGTACATTTAGAGAAGTAACATTTCAAATGCAATACAATTTCAAGTAGTTCTACACATTTAATTTTGCAGTATCTATAAACATCATACACGAGAAGTATTTCCAGAAACATTAGTTGATAATAAAAATCAATGTTTATAGAGATTTGGATTTAAAGGGATAGTTCATTCCAAACCTGTATTTGTTGAACACAAAAGAAGATATGGTAACACTTTACAATAAGGGTGCACTAATAAGCATTAATTCATGCTTAACTAATGCACAGATAATACTGAATTAATGTATTACTAATGATTATCTAAGCTATTCATTAATGATTTCCTCATTAGCAACTAATGAAGAGTCTGTCTGGTTAATATATATTAGTTAATATATGAATTGTTATTAATTAAATATGTAATTGTGGATTAATTCCATAATCACTTATTTTATTAACTAATAGTGTTCATTAATTTGTTAATTACCACAATTAGCCTAATATGCATTAATACATTATTAATTACAGCATTAGTAGTGTGTCAATTACTACAATTACTAGATGATGAGTTAATAATGATGTGCCTCAATAAGTAAAGTCACAACATAATGATTGTTAGCTAATAATTAATTAATCATTAATTACCATCACTAGAGTTTATAAAAGCTGTTTATTAAACACCGGTTTCCAAAAACTTTGTAGTAATGGACACACTACTAATGCAGTAATTAATAATGTATTAATGCATATTAGTTTACCAGTATTATCTGGAAGTTGAAATATAAGGCTTTGGCTCATTTTGGTAATTAACAAATCAATTAACACTATTAGTTAATAAAATAAGGTATTATGGAATTAATACACACTTACATATTTAATTAATAACAATTAATATATGAACTAATATATATTAACCAGACAGACTCTTCATTAGTTGCTAATGAGGCAATCATTAATTAATTGCTTAGATAATCATTAGTAATACATTAATTCAGTATTATCAGTGCATTAGTTAAGCATGAATTAATGCTTATTAGTGCACACTTATTGTAAAGTGTTACCGAAGATATTGTGAAGAATGTTCATAACCAAACAGTTTCTGATCTCAAATGACTTCATATACATGTCCATCAACTGTCTGGTTACCAACTTTCTTCAAAATATCCTCTTTTGTGTTCAGCAGAAGAAAGAAACTCATAAAGGCGAGTGAATGCGCAAGATTCCAATTCAGTAAAAATTGATTTAATCTTCCCGTCTTTCCAATTCAACATCCTGTCAGGCCAATTCAATTCAAATTCCAAGTCATCAACTGAAAGGGAGCCTGTTCTTCAAGAAAGCAGCTCTTAAAAACGAGAAAATTAAAATAAAAAAATACCTCAGCTTCTGCTTTACAGACGACGACGAACCCGACCAACACTTCTGATCTGGAACATTTCTGAACGACTTACTGACACATCGGGATCAAAATGTCACATGGCATTAGAAAAGAGGCAGTGCAATCAGTTCACAATCACAGTCAGAGACAGACAGACGAGATGTGTGCGCGCGTGTGTGTTTATAGGGCAAACTAACCCTCATTGCCAACAAAAAAATCAAAGTATGTGCGTGTACGGCAGAGACAGTGTGGGACCGCTTGTGCTAGAAGTGTGCAAGTGTGCGTGGTTTCAAAGTGAACACATTTCAACAACGCCTGTCTGTCTGTCTGTGCGCTACGCCGTTCTGCCTCCCTCCTGTATCCTCACATTATGGCTTATAACTTCCATTCTCACAACGCCTCCGTCTCTTTCTCTAGATCCCCCTGTGCCTCCGTTCTGTCCGACCCTGCTGTCCATTTGGTTAAAAGAGTAAGAAATGGCACATAAGAGCAACAGTGAGTGAAGGAACTGAAGGAGAAAAGCGGGATCACTCGGGGAAAGGAGGAAACATGGGCATCTCTCCAAAGTCATCGTTCCCGAAGCTGCCGGTCTGATCCAATATGGAGAGAACATCCTGAAGAAGAGAAAGAGAGAGGGATGTTAAAGGAATAAACCATGCAGAAGGACAATCCTGTCAACATGGTGCAAACTTGTAGGATTTTATGTTGTCTGAATATTGAGAAAATCTCCTTTAAAGTCTCATTGATGTTCACGATCGTGCATGATTCACTCACACAAATAAAATTGATATATTTAAGGTAGGAAATTTACAAAATATCTTCATGGATCATGATCTTTACTTAATATCCTATTCCTAATGATTTTGGGAATAAATAAAAATACTGTATCATTTTGACCCATACAGTGTTTTGTTGGCTATATTCAAATATACCCGTGCGATTTATGACTGGTTTAGTGGTCCAGGGTCACATATGAACAAACTTGCTAACCGTGTCATCAACTATCTTCTATTCTGATTCTCAAATACGTGTAAGTGAGTTTTTGTCGTTTAAAAACCTTTATAAATGATCTTGATCTGTAACGTGAGATTGGATTTATTACAGCACGTCGTGAATTCACCAGTTTCTCCCCAAACATGAAAGTAAGTGTCCGGTGAACTGGGAGAAGAATAGAGTAAACTTTGTTACTTCCACTGTGTATCTGATATGAATTACACACGGCGGCAAATATATATGAATGGATTGTTATTGCGGCTTCCAGAGACACCATTGTGTATTTTACAAACTTTAAATGTATTGTTTTGCTATTATATGCCTAAAAAATAAACCTAATATTACACCTAAAATAAACATTATGAGGTTAAGAACACTGAATAGTTGTGATATATGAAAAGCGCTGAGCGCGTCCGACTTTGGCTCAGTGCCAGCCATTGCATGAAAGCAGTTTGAATCTGGCAGTTATGTCACGTGACTGTACATTTGCTCCTTAGTGGTCAGCTGATGCAGAGCGTGCCAAAATCTAAATTGCTGATGAGATGTAGAGGAAAATATCTAGTGGAAAATGAGTTCAATACATGATTTTTTTGTAATGAAATTGGTTCATGTACCAATATATACCGCCTCTTGAAAAGCACAGTGTGCTCTGATAGGTCGGCTGAACCAGGGAGTTGTGATTGGTCGACCGCTATTTCTCATTAAAATAATGTGGTGTGCAGGATACAGTAAATAATTAAACTTGGGTCTGTTCCTCACTCACTGGAAACATCTCTGGCTGGTTGTTTTGAGACTGCGGGTGTGTGTCTGCAGGGCCTTGCGTGTGTGGCTGGGTTTGCCACTGCTGCCACCCTGTAACTCCCTCTGCTGGCCTGGAGCTGAACTGCGCTGCCATCTGACTAACATCACCTAAATGAAAGAGCAAGAGCAAAACTGAGAGCTGGAACAGGGACAAAGGTTTATTTTTATAAAAATGCTGCAAAATATTTACCATATCCATTAGTTGAGGGGTTGGTGTGATTGTTTATTTGTTGGTAACTTGATGCGTTTGCCATTGAAGCAGAAGCTCCGCCCATCTGGCCAAAGGAAGAGGAAGTGGAAGATGTTGGGGCGGAGCTGAAACCACCCATGTTAAACTGAGATGCCTGACTTTTCCCAACTTGACCCGCTACCTGCTGGAAAAAGAGTATTTACAACAAAATGGGCATTAACACTCTTCATAACAAGTGAAGGAATCCATTATATACATTATTATTATTGTTTTTGACCAAGCATAAAACCCAGTAAAAAGTCAAAAATGCAGTAAACGGACAAAAGAAAAAAAACCTCTCCCTATAGCAGTGGTTTTCAAACTCTTGGTCACGCCCTCCCTTTAAACCTTAAAAAAAATCTGCCGCCAATAAAAATAAATATTTTTTAAATTGTAAAAACGTGCAATGAAAAACACCTCCAGTAGTTTCACGTTGTAATGTCATTTATATAGCATTAAGAAAAAATAATAGATCAGAACTTTTCATTTAATTAAACAAAAACATTTAAATATTTCAGTGATGCTCTGGATGAACAATATATAAAAGCGGCAAGAGCTATCACGCTATTCACGCACTTGTCCGCCGTCTTTTTTCTGCCGATCTCTATAGGCATGAAACGTCTACCTGTGTGTTGAAGGGAGGTCGTGTGGCAGACCAGACTCCAGGAGGCGCGGAGGGTCCCGCCGGGGCCTGGATGGGGCTGTTGTTGCTGACGGGGACTCCAGAGGGCGTGCTCTGACGGGACATCTGCACCAGCATCTGACCCGCTGAATGAGACACCGGCACCATCTGCTGGGCCATCGCTGTTGACCTGAGAACAGAGAAGAGCACAGCCAGAGCAGCGTGAGCAGGACCAGCCCAGCAGGAGGAAAGCACATCTATATTTCTGTGCCAGACAACAGGATAATGATGAGGTGTGTGTGTGTGTGTGTGTGGTACCTGAAGGGCTCGCTGGGACGTGCAGTGCTGGGGAAAGACGCTGCTGGTGGGTAAACCTGCGGTCCACTGGAGGCACTGGAGGACACGGCCTTAGAGTCTGAGAGACAGAGACGTGTTAAATCACTGAGGCTGGGTTAGAAATCAAGAAAAGGAAAACACCATCAAAAGCAAACTGAGTAATTTTTTATATTAAGTGTGTGTCACTAAAAAGTGATCTTTTTGATCTGGCTACAATCACACTGCAAGGCTTAGAGCTCAATTCTGATTTATTGCTCAGATCCAATTTATTTGTTTGTTTGCTGTAGCCTGTTCACATTATTTTCTAATATAAAATTTGAGTGCGAACAGATCCTGAACTAACCCGCATGTGCAAAAAAAAACAATAAAAAAGTCGGGACGCAGTAAACACAGATAACTGAAATGAGCATGTATAAATGCTGACTTTAGTAAAGGTTATAGCCAGTCAATTTGTGTGAGGACGCAGACGAGGACCAGGAGACAGAGCAACGTTTAGCTTTTATAGAGCTAATGAGAATAACAACATCAGATCACATGTTTGCAGAACATCAGACTTGTATCTGATTTAATACCACATATGAAGTGACCCAAATCAGAATCAGATTTCATGAGGTTTGTGCTGTTCACACTTAAAAGAAAAAACGGATCGCGAATAGAAAAAAATGTTGGCCACTTTTGCCTAGTAATTATAAAGTATAGTAATTAACAAAGTAATTATGACATAGTACATATATATTTTAGAGTAAAATTAACATCTCAAAGTAATATAATAATAATACAATATCATACATTTATCTAATTTTATTATTTTAAAGTATTTTATGGGGAAAATTAAGAAGTAGCGTATTCTGTAGTTTACTTGTAAACAAGTGATGTTTACATTGATTCTGAATGTGTCTGTCTTCATAGATGGATTACTCCGTTATATGGATTTTACTGTTGACGTTTGATAGGTTCTTCGAAGCTCATCCCGGAGTTGCTGTCATGGCAACAGATCCATAAACTCAAACCTGTTTTTGTATTGTAAACTCAGACTAGATTGCATCTTTTTAAGCAGAGTTTATACTTGAAATCTGTCCCAGCCACTGCAACTTTCTTACAAGAGTAGCTAATGAACCAGGACAATAATACCGTGATAATGATATTATAATGTTGTGTAGTCTAAAATAATATAAGCACAGTCAGTTTTACTCATTGAGAGATTTCGGTCCAGAAATTCATCAAGTTTTCTGTCAGGTGTGTGATGTTCTTTTATAATATGTCATTACGTTGCTGTCTTGCCGTCAGCCAATCGCTGCTTTGATGATCATGTTTTTGAGTATCGATATATCCACCCTCTCCAATGAACACAAGAGCGTGCAGTAATCTCAGACAACTTAATCCAGATATTTTAATCAAATCTGCAAATTCATTTGCAGAACCAAATTAGCCAGAGATCAGTTATCACGATTAGAAGATCTGGCATCTGTATTAAGTAAGGTAGGAAGAACGGGCCCCAGTAGTGTGTGTGTGTGTGTGTGTGTGTGTGGGGAGTCTTACTGTGATCAGCACTGACTACACCTACAGTCTGCACTGGAACCTGAGAGAAGATGGAGACAGACAGTCATTATGTTGTGTTGTTAACTCACTTCACTGTGTGAACAGGTTAGCACATCTGATCACCACTTTCCCCGAGTGATCCCGTCTCATTTACATACAATCTTAAAGGTACAGTAACAAAAAAAGGCCCGTTTCATTTTAGGGTTAGAGAGAGGGGAAATTATGAGAGGATGATGATCATGAAAAAGTAATAATAAAATTTAGTGAAGAAACTGAGAAAAATGAGTTCTGTTATTGAAGTGAGACAGCAGAAACAGTTCACATCATATATTCATATTTTGTAATTAGTTCACCATCTTAGGCTGTTCGGTCATTTCTGAACGATTTTCGTTTTTATTTAAAACTTAAAAGTGCATCATTTTATTGTTACAACCTCAAGGAAGTTAGTGTTATAACTTTTCTTTAAACAACAAGATGCTACTTTATATTAAGCATCTAAGTACTATGTACTAACATTTAAATTAATAATTTGATACAATGCACTTATTGTGTACATACATGTTTTTACATTGTAATTACAGACATTAATCACAGCTGTAATTACATGCAGGTATTTTTTCAATACAAGTACTGTTGACCGTTCTCTTACATAACCCACCCTTAAAGTGTTTGCAATACAACATCAACACAAGTACATTGTATCTAACAATTGTATTTTAATGCAAGTACAGTAGTTAATAACTAAAAATAAATGTGTGACCAACAGCAAAAATGACTACGAACAACCAAGGTGTGACCATTTTTAAAAACTTGTGAATTGAATAATCAGACGACTGGTGCTTTTATGAAACAACAACACACATTCTGACAGCATGGAGCCGAGTTGGAGTAGCACAGGTGTAGAAGAAGTGTGTTCACCTGAGGAAGAGTGGCCTGATTGGTTTCATAGGCTGCATCTCTGCCGATCCCTCCGTCTATCTCCTGCTGCTGCTGCAACTGCCTGAAGAAGAGAAAACAACACGGACGTCAGTGCAGTCCTGGCGCCATGACCATCAAACCCACCACCGGCCAACACCACAGCTGCCTACGGAAGAGAGCATGCTGGTTAATCTGCCACCGACAGGGTCACCCGAGAGAGAGAGAGAGAGAGAGAGAGAGAGAGACCCACTGCTCTCACCTGGCTGAGACTTGACCTGGGCTGGGTGTGGAGGGGCAGTTAGGACTGCTCTGCCCCAGTGAAGGGGGCAGTGACACCCCCGGGGAGGAAAGGGGGGACAGGGAATCCTGATTCGGACCTCTACTGTCACGCAAAACCAGAGGCATTGGTGGAGACAGAGAGTGGAGCTGAATTAACACGCTCACTCTCAGACACATACGGCTCAATCTAGGCAAAACATGTCTGAATCGTGGTTCACCTCAAAACTCAAAAACAAATGTGAAAATATGTTTTGCAAGCAAAATTAAATTAAGCACATTTTCCTAAAATTCTCTTCATAATTGTGTCCAGGTGTTTAATTTTAAAGGGGTCATATAATGGTTCTAAAAATAACATTATTGTGTGTATTTGGTTTAATGCATTTTTGCGTTTACGCGGTTTTAGGTTAAAAAAAAAAAGTCATAATTTTACACACACTGTACATTATTGTTGCTCTAAGCCCCGCCTTTCTGAAACGCGTAGATTTTTTACAAAGCTCATCGCTCTGAAAAGCACGGTGTGCTCTGATTGGCCAGCGATCCAGTGCATTGTGATTGGCCCAAAAACCGTAAGCGTGTGACAGAAATGTCACGCCCGTTACCATATTTGGAACATCAGCTCCCAAAGCAATAATGACAGGTGATGATGTCGGTTCTACCTTATCAGTTCAAGCCTGAATCTGATCCGGAGAATACTGGTGTCAAGCTAATCGACCACCAGACCCATCTGCGTCATCTTCCCAGTTCTCACGCATAGCGCTCTCGTGAACTCACTCAGAGGCCCACGCGGAAGAACATTAATACTTGAATAAAATTCTTATTTTAGTTTTTTTGCACACAAAAAGTATTCTCGTCGCTTGATTAACTTAAGGTTAAGTCACTGTAGTCACTTGGACTATTTTAACGATGTTTTTAGTAACTTCTCTGGGCCGGCAGATGCAATTACCTCGCAGCCTGTTAAGGAGTGAGACAGCTCTCAGATTTCATCAAAAATATCTTAATTTGTGTTCCAAAGATGAAGGAAAGTCTTACGGGGTTGGAACAACATGAGGGTGAGTAATTACTGACAGAGTTTTCATTTTTGGGTGAACTATCCCTTTAATGAATAATACAGTTTTGTTAATTAATTAATCGATTTGTACACTCTGGCATGTTTGTCTGTTTTTTTATTTTGTTTGTTTTTGCCTGTAATAAGATGTAAATTATATATGCTATATTGTATACAACTAAAGTTCGTTGGATAATAAAAAATAAAATAAAAACACCAAGAATAAAAGTTATGGCTTCATTGTTTGCGTGTCTATTTGGGCGGCGTTATGAAGCTCTGCCCCACACACTGTGTTTGAATGAAGCGTTTAGGAAGCCGTGGCTGAGGCTAAACTCTTATAAAGAAGATCTCTTTGGGTTTGAGACTGAGCTTTGTAAAAATATAGATCTTATACTTGCACTAACAGCTACATAACACACTAAAGGAAAAGAAAAACAAGAAATCGCATCATATGACCCCTTTAATAAACATAATTATCATGTTAATTTGACTCGCAATGGAGATTCTTATTACTGTAATTACTTTATTTAAACCAGCATAAATTAGACTAACATTTAAAGGTTTGGGGTAAGTCTTTTTTCAATAAATTAATACTTTAATTCAGTAAGTTAATTAACCAAAATTGACAGTAAAGACATTTCTATTTAATTTTGTATAAAAATAATAATACAAATATTTCTATTTTAAATAAATGCTGTTCTTTTGAATTTTCTAATCAAATAATTTTGAGAAAAAAGTATTATGGTGTCCACAAAAATATGAAGCACCAAAACATTGATAATATTAAGCAATGTTTCTTGAGCAGCAAATCATCATATAATGATTTCTGAAGGATCATGTGACACTGAAGACTGGAGTAATGATGCTGAAAATACAGCTTTGATCACAGGAATAAATTACACTTTACATCACAGTCTGCACTGTAAAATTACATTATTCTCATAGAAAATAGTTATTTTATTGTAATAATATTTTACAATACTCCTGTTTTTACTGTATTTTTCATCAAACAAATGCAGTCTTGGTAAGCATAAAAGACTTCCGACCCCAAATATTTTTCGCGGTAGTGTTAATAACTGAAATACTACAAATATATTTCTGCATTACATTATAGGAGAACTGGGGAGGAGGTAAATGTGCTTAATTGTCACGGCATGTCACATTTCACAGTCAATACATAAAAGCAGCACAGTTTTCTTTATATATTCGTCTTTATCTACAGTTTCTTGTATAGAAAATTATATTATCATGTCTTTTTTTTTTTATTATAGGGGGGGGAATAAGACCCAGACATAAACACATGCCTTCAAACAAATTTTACATATGATTACCTCAACAGGAATTAACCTTCAATCATAAACACACTTTTATGAAGTCATACTACATGAGACAACACTGAATAACACGAGGCTAAGACAATCTGAAAGTGTTCAGACCGTGACACATCAAGCCGAGCCGGCGTTAAAGAACAAACGGCTACAAAAGACGACTGTTGTGGTCACTGGCATGTGTGTGTGAGGACACACCTGTCTATATCAGCAGGTATTAGTCAACAGTCTATATTTGTCCTTCAAAAAGGAAAACCGAAACAAGGACTTCAGATAAACTGTAAACAAAGCAGCACTTTCTTACCATTTTGAATATCAATCACGCTCATCACTTTCTTCATTCCAGGCGGCGGTTATGAAAATATCTGGATATTGGGATGCTCAGGGAAGACAAAGTAAAACTAGAACAGCCTTCTGTCTCTGCCATCTTGACTTGCTCGCTTTTGCACTGATTCTTTCGCTGAACTGAACAGCCAATTTAGAGTGATCTCTCTCACCAAAACACGCTGAATCGGGTGAGTTGCCACCACAGGTGTGAGCCGACGGGGGGCAACAACTACCCCACAGATTTGCTGTTGGCTTGGCATCATGTCACGGCACTTAAACACTTTCAATGTACACAGCATTATCATAGCACATCATGTCAGCAAACAACTTCTGCAATAAAGTCAGTTCACACAAGTGTAGTTCATCACCTTCAAGAGTGTGTGTGTGTGTGTGTGTGTGTGTGGTCTTGTGTTTACGTGATGCATTTCAATACTAACTTGACATTGGCGTTGGTGGAGATGATGTACTCGATCTCTTCAGAGAAAGGATTCTGGAAGGTGAACGAGCTCATTCTCATCCAGATCCACTCGCGGGATTTAGACTGGAACCGGAACATCACCGAAAGCACCTGACCTCGCAGTTTCACCACCTACATCGAGGGTCAAAGGTCACTTATACATACACAAAGGATTAAGGCCCATTCAAATCTAGATCTATAACTATAACTATACAGATAACAATAACTATATTAGCGTCCACACCAGCGGACAATATCGTAAGCGTGCGCTGCAGTTTAGTCGTCTGCAGCTTTAAATGCTCAAGCTCTTTAAAGTAAGGGTGGATTCTGACTGACTGAATTTTTCATCATTTTCAAGCTGGAAAAAATCATTCTGAAAGTGGTTTTCAGAACTAGCTTTATCGTAATAGCTATTCTCCTTAGAGTGACCGGCCTTAAAGCTACAGTATGTTATGAAAAGAAAATGTTCAGATCCATACACAGCTTTAATTGCACATTAACTGAATTTTGTCAATTTGCCAATTTACATGGCATACACCATATTGTGTTGATTGTTATTAATGATACATTTAGTTATGTATCGAACATTGGCGTATGTTATTGCTATTGCAGGCATTTTATAAAAGCAAAAATTTCTAGCCATGCACAAAATAAAATATATGAATTACAATAACTTCACTGTAAAAAAATTATTTGCTGCCTTACATTTTTAAATCAACTTGGATGTTTAAGTCATTTCAACTTAAATTACATTAAACCGACTTAAATTAGTTGAATATGGTATGAATAATAAATAAAAGTTGAAAATTGCTTAACTTATTTTGATGAGCATTGTAAAATCACGTTGTCATAACTTAACGATCATACAATTTTTAACAGTGTTGTAACGTGTTGAATATTTCAGTGTGATGTCCCATGCAAACCCACACACCTGCTGAAGGCTGTCTTGCACTAAGCCTTGGTCTTCTGGGTGTGCAAACTCCAGGACGCTCTTCCCCAGTAACTCCTGCGTCACATAACAACACACAACACTAGTGAATGAAGTGAATAGTTTACTGAAACACCAAAGCAAAATTAAAGCTTTCATTTAGCTGAAACCAAAAATAATCTATTAATTCATCCAATTTATTTAATAAATCAACACCCAAATAAAAACTGTATACATAAACATAAAAAATTTACATAAAGAAGTTTCTATATCAACTTTTCAATTAATTATCTTTCATCTCATGAAATGAAACCATTTAAAAGGGGGCTGTAACTTGCTTCATTAAATAATGTTAATTAAAAATACAGTGAATATGTAATATAGTGCATTATATTATTGGATGGCAGAACAGAATAGATTAAAAGAGCTCGGTTCATCAAAATGAAAAACTAGAAATCGTTCTTGTCAAGCCAGCCCTGGCGTCCACACGGCTGGCATGTTTACTTGTTGCAGTAAATCCACGTTGCATGCATGAAATGGACACTGACGCCGTCAAAACTCGGCATTGGAAAAACGCTAATTAAACGTCAATGATTTCAGCCCTCCAAAACCATTTTATAGATATTTTAATATGTTCAGTTCAGTTGTGACATTTTGGTGCATCACTAAGCAAGACAATGAAACCCTGAAGCTGATCGGCTGTACTCAGGAAATGCAGAGGCATCATAACACCCTGCTCTTCAGAAATGACTTCTTTGGCCATGAGGTCCAGCCTGGCTCACCTGAGGTTGGTAGCCCACTGTTGCTAGACAGCGGTGATCCACAAAGGTGTACATGCCCTGGCAGTTGTGGCGGGAAATAAATTCCACTGGAACACTGATGTTATTTATGTTTTTGTCGCCTGGGCAACAGGTGACCTGCATGAAAAACAGAGATCAGAGAGGAACTACAAGGGATAGTTCACACAATTTTTTCTTTTTAAATTCTTTCATTATTTACTCGCCTTCATTTCATTCCAAACCCATAAGACTTTCATTCATCTTTGAAACACATATATTACAGGGATCCTATTATGCCCTTTTATGAAGTCTTGATTTCGTTTTTGGGTGTACTAGACTAGATGTTTTCATGCTTGATTGTTCAAAAAACGCATTATTACAGCACCTCTCTCCCCAGTCTGGCTTAAACATGCCTATTTCGATTAAGCCCCTCCTTCCGAAATAAGGAGTGTTTACTGCAGTGCAGTCACGTGAAAATCGGCTATTTGATGAGCTATTTGATGAGCTCTATGTATGTGCTTTGATCAATGTTTATGTGAATAAAAGTTTATTACTGGAATGTACTTTCAATTGAGAGAGAAATCTCTCAGGTTTCATTGAATTTAGTAACATTGAATTTGTTTCATGCGTTTTAAAGATGAACAAAAGTCTACGGGCTTGGAGCGACACAAGGGTGAATAAAAAAATTACTGAATTTTCATTTTTAGATGAACTAGTCTTTTTTGAGGTGTCGGTCATTAATGAGACATTTAATAAATAGTTAATCTAAAAGTAAACACGGTCATAATTTATTCACCCTATTCTGTTCCAAACCTATATGACTGTCTTTTGAACACAAAGGTAGATGTTTAGTAGAAAGTTGATGTTACTCTTTTACATACAAAGTGAAGAGAAAGCAGCATTAACAGTCTGCAAAACTTCTCCTTTTTAGGAAGATATGAGGCAAGTTTTGAGTAAATGACGACAGAATTATTCCTTCAAATGTGACTAAACTAATTCATTGGAAATTTAAATAAAATGGAAGAAAAAAGCACCTGTAGCCTTCCAATGGCGACTAGACAACAACGATTTCCCTGATTATTATCAGCCTCCTCTTCAGCGAGAGTCACTCCTGAAAGAAAGAGAAAGAGTTAGAAGGATGATATCAGTTCCAGCTGTTTTTCTGACTGAACTGGTAATATCAGTGAACAACAGGGTCAGTGTATTGTGCTACTGACCTGCAGGAGGCCAGGATTTGATGAAGCCTGTGCAGTGCACAACAACATACTGCGGTTCACCGTCCTTAGGAGGACCCAATCCATTCCTGCAGAAGAAGAGATGATCTTCATCTATGTCTGTTTGTGGACTGAGATCATGAGACAGAGACGGAGAGATGCTTTACCTGTTTCTGTTTCTCAGGAAGTTGAGTCTGTTCATGGATACTGGCTCTACTGGACATACTCCACATCTGAAAACACACATTACAATCAGTGTAGCATTTGAGAAATTTTAAAATCAATTGAATACTTTTTCAAAAATATATACTTGCATGCAAACGACATATAACTTGACCTACTGGGTGAGTTGTGCAGTACTAATGTATACACAGGAATTGAATATGTGAAGCAAAACATTTTTGCTAATATTTTATACTTTTGTGAACTTAACCCTGTAAAGCCTGATATATGAAATAATCAGGAAAATCTTTCTTATTAAATGGAACAAAAAATTATAATAATAAAAGTTTGCATATGTGTATTATGTTATGTGACATATCAGGTTTTTATGGCTCATATAGTACGATACAGTTAGAATATGTCATAGTCCGGGAGGAAAAACCCAATTTCTTGCAGATGCTGATATTTATATGGCTAAAAAGTAAGATTAAATTCTGATAGCTTGTACTGTAAATCAGTATAGCAGATACTTACATAAAATCGTATAAATATCAGTTCTTAGTTTTATGGGCAAGGCTCTGCAGTTTTAAAACATGTAATGAAATGAAATACAGTGATGATTGAGAGATGAACAAATAAACTCCTCAAAAGCCTGATGGATCATATTTGATACTCACATTTTAACATACTTCATGTATGTGTAATCAAGTAAAGTTGCTTCAGTCCAGCAAGTGTTCATGTTACAATTATACTAAAAGGCCTTTTACAAGCTAAACAAGTATGAACTATCAATCAGACGACAGAAGGTATGTAGTAGATTGTGTGCAACAGGTTTTTCAGCAGTTTTGATCATGTTGATAATTTAGAGGGCTTAGAAATGCGTTTATCAAATATGATACAGTGGGCTTTATAGGGTTACAATAGGTCCGTCTGTCTGTCTCCCTATGCATCACCTCATCCTGCAGATGAAGGAGCGGCGTGCACCCATACTCATCCTCACAGATGTCTGACCACCCTCTTTCTTCACCGTGCCTGTTTTCATGTCCAACATTCGACCTTAAGTCAGACAAGAGAAGGACCATTTAAACAGAAAAAGACTGACAACAGAAAAGATGAAAGTCGTGGAGACGTTTCTTACCGCTGTTGTTGTTCTCACTGGTGGAAAGCTGCTCTCGGAGCTTCTCAGAGTCGTCTGGATGAAGCTGGTCATACAGTGATGATCCAAGCCAATCCTTTTGTAACTGGTTCAGAACCGGTGTGACTGAGTCCGAAACATAAACGACGCGTCCGGTGTCACATGACACAACAAACAGGAAACCATCAGCTGCCTCTAAAATCAGGTGCTTCAGCTCCTATAGAAAGAAAGCTACATAAATATTTGGTGGCAGTGAAACCCTTAACAGAATTTAAAATGTAATGCTCAATATTTAAAACAACCCATTAAATATAGGAATTTACGGAGACCCTAAAGAGACATGGTGGTGAAAAAAATATGAGATAGGAGGAAAAAAACATACATTTAAAAATTTTCTCAGGGGAACAAAAAAGTTTTGCGAGCAACCTTGGATGTTCTCGGGAGAACGCAAACGTTTTGCGAGTGAACGCAAAATTTCTCGGGGAACACAAAAGGTTTGCAAGGTCACAAATCTTTGCATTCTGTAACAAAACTTTTTTGCGTTCCCCCAAGAAACCAAGTTCTCTCACAAAACTTTGTTTTTTCGCAAGTAAATGCAAAGTCCTCTGGGACCGCAAAACATTTGCGAGAGGATTGCATTGACATATTTTTCCTTCATCGTGTCCATTTAGGACAGAGGTGTCCAAAGTCAGTCCTGAAAGGCCACTGTCCTGTTTACCTCAACACACCTACCTGGAAGCTTCTAGTTTCATATGCCTAGTAAGACCTTGATTAGCTGGTTCAGGTGTGTTTACCGTAAGCTAAACTCTGTAGGACAGTGGCCCTCCAGGAGCAGGAGCGGACACCCCTGCATTAGGGAATTAAAGACAAGTTTGAGGTTATCCTAGCTTTCAGAGGTTATTTACAATGATGTTTAAGATGATTCGTTTCAAGAATTTCTCTTATGTCTTAAGTAAAGAAAAAGATAAGAACATTCTTAAGAGGGCATTCACACAGAATGCGTTTTTGCTGTTAAATAAGCGAGACGCAGGTCAGTGGAATGAAAAAAAACAAAAACAAAACACACACGCTAAGTTTTAATACTTCTTTTAAAGGTAGGGTAGGCATTTTTTAACACTTTGGTTGAAAGTCTTTTAAAATAGCAGTTGCTCTTAAAACCGACAGCTGGTTCTTATCTACACTGATCATGTCTGACCTGGTCTGTGAGAAAGGACGGTTTATAGGCTCCATCGGTGCTGGTGTTGCCGCTCCCTCGGAGAGACTTCATGTGGGACACAGCCATGCGCAGGATGGTGAGCTTGTCTGGTTTGCGTGCCAGTGCGCTGCAGGTGGGCACCATGTCTGACAGCTCTGTGATGTAAGCGGTCATCTTATTTCTCCGCCTCCGCTCGATCTCGCTGTGATTCTCCCTGGGGTCAGGAGGTCAGAGCAGGAGCATGAGAGATGGGCGGTGCATGGAAGCGTGGGGAGAAGAGAGCAGGAACAGAGAAAGGTCGAGAGAAAGCAACAACAAGCAAACGAGGAGGAGAAAGAGAAAGAGAGATGGATGAATAAGCAAATAAAGACTGCATCAATGTGCTCCTCAAATGAGACGACACTCGCATCTCCATGATAAACAAATGTGTATGAACGATCTCATGAAAGCTGAAAGAAAAAGCCTCTTCAAACGGCCTGAGAAAAGAAGAGAGGGATAGAAGAAACAACTGAAATAAAGTGTAAGACACTGACAGACTCTTGGGCTGTGTTCACAATTAAATACTAGACTAACTGCATACTACACAGTGTATACTGAGTACCATTTTACTGCATACAGAGTAAAACAGTATGCAGCCCAAATATACTCTGCAAAGATCTGGGGTAAAAGGAAGGCCGAAGTTCAATCCTCATGGACCAGTTGCAGTTCAAAGGTGGTAACAGCAAGTTTTCCAGAAAGTTCATGCTGGAGAGCTGAGAACGCGAGCCTGAGCTCACAGTGTTCGCATTCTCCGTGTTCATTAGTTTACAATCTGTCTAACACGTTATTAGATAGAACTGTTATACATAGAAAGTAGACGGTAATGAAAAGTTAGTAGCGTTTGCCGTGTGGTTGATGTCCAGTGTTGCTGAGCAGAAATACATAATCATGTTTCTCTTGGTCCCTTCAAAGCTGCGTTGGATTTTCTCCTCAGGGTAAAGGTTAAGAGGTCCATCTATCACTGTTTCCCATGTTCATAGTAAATATAAATATATAGGCTATAATCTGTGCGTTTACACAGCTTTTTTTTTTAAATGGCGGGTCCTGGTGTTTCGCGTGCTTTCGGCCAATCAGCGTCACTGGTAGTTTCTATAGTGCTGGTTTAGACCGACTCTGAAGTAGGACCTACATTAGATCCTCCAAAAGGAGTTCCTAGAACTAAAATTGTTCCTAGTTCCTGCGGTGCAAACAAAAAAAATGGGTACTTCCGCCAATAGTTCTAGGAACTATGAAAAGGTTCCTCCGGTGTGAAAGCCCCTTTAAATGTGTATCTGGATGTTATCTTTCCACTAGTCGGAAAGAAGACAAATTAAAAGCAAAATAGGCCAAAATCTCAAAATTGACCAGTGCATGAAAAAATTATGATTTAGCTTGTAGTGTCTTGCCTTAAATGTGTCAAACAGCAGAATGCTATCACATGTCTTATATTGTCACATGACCTCAATATATTGCATGTTTAATTCACGGAGTGGCATCCAGTTCATCATCTTGCAAATAAAAAGTTATTATGCATTAAATTTTGTGTAAATAATAAGTGAAGACAAACTTATTTAACATTTAAATTAAGTTTAAAAACTGGCTGAAAACACAGCAATGAAGGCTCATTCAAAGGCATGAGTTCGGGTCAGGACTCTCTGATTGGCCAAAAAAACGATGACGGTAAGAGTGTTTGGAAACTTGACCAGCACATCTAGGCAATGCCAGTCAACTTTGAGCAATAACAGAGATTAGGCTAAAGAGATTCTTGAGAATCTACAGAAGATCAGATTACCATATTTGTACTTCTCATGCACACTGATTTCAATCAATCAATACCTGGCAAATCTCTCCTTGTCATTCGACCCACCTCCGTCATCATCACACCTGAAGAAAGAGAAGCCAGAACGAAAGACAAGGCAAATTGTTAAACACAGCCACAAGACACACAGCTCATCAAAGTTCAAGCAAAGTCGTACCCTTGAGTCACAGATCATGACTAACCTGAACAATTTACTTCCCTCATCATCTTCAAAGTCAGAGCTGGAAACCAGGGAAATTCACATTAGTCAGTAATATTGCACAACTGCAAAGGCATTCAAACATTCCCACATTTCTCCACCCACTCGACAGACGGTTCAACGGCCAGAGCAAGAACACACTGACGCCTGAATCAAATCGACCACAGACACTGAAGAAACAAGCACACTGTTGTTGGCCAAAACCAAAATGTCATTCCTGTGAATTTGCCTCTGGAAAGCCACTGTTACGTTCACATGTGAAGCATATTAAGGGGAAGTAATCATCCAAACCCCTGTGAGATTCTTTCTACCATTAAAGAGCATGTTAAGAGGAATGTTCAAGGCTTTCTTAATCAATCAAAGGAATTACAAAGTGTCTGTACACCGTCAAGCTCCAAAAACAACAAAAAGCATAATAAAGCACCATAAAGTGAACATTCTTCCTAATGCGGTCAGGAGCCTGGCGTACAAGTATGGTGTTTTCTCTCCTTTTTGGAAACTTGAAGGTTTCAATGGCCATTAAATTCCACTGTATGGAAAAAAGCTTGTTTGCACACTCTCCAAGTTATTTCCTTCTGAGCTCCAAAGAAAAAAAAAAATCTGAAAATGGCAACAGAATGATCCTGTTGACAGCGGAGATCAACTGAACATGGGCATACATCTTTAAGCACTAATTTAATAATGATTAGTACTTTTATATCTTTTAAAGAGTTGGCTCAGTCAGACTTACCTGGCTTGTCGCTTGTTGGCCTTCGCTGGTGTGGCCATGGCCAGGGAAGAGACCTCAGCCATATCTAAAACACAGCACACACAGAGCAGGACTGATAACTATCAATTATATGTACTGTATATATAAAGAGGAGATAAAATAAAGTTGTGTATGTGCCTTCATCTCCAGATCCTCGATATCTAGAAAAGTTACACTGACATATTGGCCAGGCAAGCTAATTAGTGACTAGTTAAAAAAATAAACTTAAAAAAGGGTAATTTGGTGTCCCATGATGTTTTTGTGGTATAGGCCTATATGTTTTAATATACATTAGGCCTAACGCACGGTAGGTACATATACATAAGGTGTGTTCGACTTGAAGCTGCACAGGCCGATGACATTAAAGTACCGTGAGAGCGATTAGAGAGCAGACTTTCAAATCTTTCAAAAATGCTTTCGAATCACTTTCGCAGTACTTTGATCTTTGATCCACTTTGTCACAGAGACCGATCAGTCCGCACATCACTTCAAGTCGAAGACACCTGTATATAAAACGACCCCCCTTTTTCAAGATGTTACCTTTTGGAAAAAGCCTTTTAAAGGGCCAAATATTGTCATTTTTTAAAGTTGCAGTCCGCAGTTTTTCCTCTTTGTCTCTGTTCGAAATCTGCAATTGCAGTTATTCACGGAATTATCAACTTTACGTGGGTTACTTGTGCCTACATAAAATATTGCAATCAATACAAGATAATAGGAGACGTATCAGAGCTAAAAGAGGAGCATTTTTGGTGCGCGTGTCGCTGGCTCATCTGTGACCAGGACAGCAAGTCTGTGTGGTTTATCAAGAACTATGGTATAGGGCAATGTCGTCGGCATTCCTCCATGAAAGACGAACCACATCCAACAGGAGTAACTGTCGACGCAAGAGGAAGCTTCTGAAAGGGATGTCTAGGTAACTAAACCCAGATTGAATCCAATAAAACCACAGCTTTAGCAGAGATAACTTGGTATGTTTAGTTTCATAAGGAAGGGGAGGGGGCGAATTCAAAAACCTGCCTGGTCACGTGAAAAGACCCGCGTCTAACGTGCGTCCAAGGGGCTCTACACCTGGCGGGACGCGCACAGGCCTCGGCAGAAGACGCTATTGAGAATTAACAGAGGTTTAGATGTTGATGAATTACTGTTTAATTTGTAGTCACCATAATGGTGATAAGTGTTGGCTTTAGTTGGGCCCTTGACATTTGAACATTAGTTTTTCTCAGGCTGCTTTACCTGTGTGTTTAAAAGGCACAATTGTTATAGCAAAAAAGCCAAGAGTAAAGTGATCTAGTGACTATGACTGCATATGATGTTGTCATCAATAAAGATTATAAATCAGTAGCACCTCATTTCATCTAGAGTTTAATCTCTTATTGTCTGAGTCTTTCCATATAGCCAAGTTTCAACTGCGGGAACTTTCCCCAGGAACTAGGAACTTACGAAACGAAAGTCCCTGCTGGCGAGGTAGTACTTTCTCAAAGTCCAGGAACTTTCGGGGGCGGGACTTGTGCGCTGAACATGCTGATTGGTTGTGTTCACGCCGCATTTTGATTGGATGACTCCACGCAGCATTTTATTTTAACCGGCATTTTTAAAAATCTATTGCGGTTTCGTGACTTCATGCATTAAGAGTTCTCTGTCTGCAAATATGGAATTTAATTTAAATAAAAACACACACAGCTGGACCGACGACGAGGTTCAGGCTTTATTAAAGCATATTTGTGTAACAGGAAATTTTCTGCGCGTTCGTCCCAGCCGTCTCACGGTCAATGTCCGTATCGTCTAATTTTATAGCATTACGAGCTTTCTGAACATGCTTTAGTATCAGTGCTCGTCTCTTTTCTGCCGTTTTGTTAATTACCTCGTTAGTAAACCAATACATCACACACAACTGCAGCACAGTTTGAATCTCCTCCATACTTATTATAAATGTGGCGCTCAAAACTGATTACTGTCCGTCGCAGACTGGGAGGAGCGGACGCGCGCAGTTTATAATCTCCCCTGTACATTAGACCGCGGTGTAAATGGAGAAAGCAACCGGTCTGGGGCAAAAAAAAGTTCCTGGGATAAATTGTTCCGGGTCATTTCGGTGGAAACGCTGATTGATATGAAGGTCCTGTGATTTTTACAGCAGGAAATCCAACAGAATTGTTATAATTTGAACAATTGTAAAAACATTATGCAGAATGTTTTTTTAAATGCCATGTTATTTTGTCACACAGACATCAACAATCAGCATATGAATCTCAATAATGGTGACACTCAAATGAAAAGCTTCATGTTGCAATGCATGTTGGGTACCTATAGTACACCTACTCAAAAATGTTTTAGAATGGGAACTAATGATTTTCAGTAAAGACTACTGATGTAAACTTGATTTGTCTACTGCACCCACTTAAGATAAGATGTTAATGCAACTCAACATGTTTAGTGTCAGCTTGTGTAAAAACTAAAGTGGTAGGGCAACAGGTCACTCGTGCCAATGCCAAATGTCGGTTTCAATGTCCAATGTGTGTTTCAATGGTGCCGACAGTTTAAATCTTGGGCTGTGGAAAATGTGAAACATGTATTGTTCTCTGATCTATTGTGAATCATAATCATACACTGGCCAGAGGAGAACTGCCCTGCCCTTTAACTAAATTAATAACGTTTTTAAAACAAAAATGAAACATCACTGAACTTACTTAAGCTGGACTGTGAGGCTATTTTCTTCTGGAAACAAACTTTTTTTTGCATTATTGTCCTGGTATCTCTGTAAAGCTGCTTTGAAACAATCTGTATTGTAGAAAGTGATATACAAATAAATGGGATTTGACTTGATCAGTCCAACTTCATTGTTTTTTCCCACATCCATGGGAGTCACAGTGTGGAGAAGCCCCAAAGTGGCCCAACACACAGACTGTTGCTGCCCAGAGTGAGGCGCAGGGTGGATCAGTGATGGTTTGGGAGACTCATCTTTTCAGGGGTCTTGGTCCGCTTGTTTGGTGTCACCAGGGTTTGAATGTGAGCGTTCACACTTATTCAAATGAACCGCACTGTTTCCATGCACATATAGATTGTTTGTTTGGTTCTTTGGGACTTAATTTGTTACAATGTTGCATTTTTTTCTTGATTTGGTACGCTTTCACAAGGCAAACTTTCAAAGCGTACCAAAATGTGCACCAAATGTGCCAAAACGCACCAGGTTCTGAAACAAACGCTCAGGGGTGAAAACACCCTAACAGAGCAATCGCACCAGGGTTTGTTTTAATTGAAGCAAACATGCCAAGTGTCACACCCTTATGCCTCGTTTCCACCGAGCGGTACAGGACAGTTCGGTACGATTTGGGACGGTAAACTCTGACCCGACTTGTGTTTTCAACGCCAACAGTACCGTTATAGGCGTGGCGAAAGTAGCAATCAATGTCATTCTCGCGCGAAGAAGAAAGCAACACAGTAAATAACAATGGAGAACACACAGCAGATCTTGTTCTTGCTTCTCGGCATGTGGCTGTTTGTCACAAGAAGAACGAGTATTGTGTTAACTGTATTAAAAAATGGCACTTTTTGTGTTGTCAATCCCCTTGTAGCCCGCGCAAGACACGATTCTCTGTCAACCAATCACAGTTCTGCAGTGAGTCTGGCTCCACCCTTTAGTACCGGACTACTGTGCCAGACCCCAAAGGAAGGGTCCCAAAAAAGTGGTACGGTTCAGAATTAGGGTACCATTCACAACTTCTGACAATGAAAACGGCTAAAAATTTCATACCGTATTACTGTACTGTACAGCTAGGTTGAAACAACTTGTTTCGACATAGCGGTACGGTACAGTTCAGTACAGTAATGAAACTAACAAGGCATTAGTTTCATTGTCCAACCCTTGTACCCACAGGACAGATCAATTAAAGATCAGTAAGATTTTTTAAATGCATTCAATTTATCACAAGACATGCTGATACAAAATATTTATATTTATCTATTAATAAATGCTGTTCCTTTAAACGATCCTGTAATTAGTAATAGTATTAGTAATAACGGAGTCATTTATATATCAAAAATATAATTAACCGTCCCACATTTTTGATAACACTCTGATGCTGTTGTGTAGAACAAATCAATAAATCTCTTAATAAGTAAAGCTGACCTGAATCAAGATCAACACAAATCTCCCTGTACTTCAGTCCATTATGAGCATGTGAATGTTGTTTTGGGCCTGTGTGTGAATGACAGCTGAAGCGCGCGCGCGCGCACACACACACACACACACACACACACTGCTACAAGTGTCAGATCAAACTGTCACCGATCTTGTTGCTCTTTGTTGCTGAATCATGTTGCTCTTTTCTACTTTTCTCACAGCAAAGCACCCGAGGGCAAAAGTTATTCCAGTTTTTACAGCATGCTTGTGTTATTAGCCACATCACAACAGTCGAGCTAACAGCTGTCGAGCTAACCAGCCCAACTGCTTATAATGGTCAAAACGAGCACAAGTCAGACATTTAACAGCATAATCGTGTACAAATGTGTTGTATACATTACCTGGATCAGCTGATGTCATATCTTAGAGGTAAATGTGTTCTCTTGCGAGCGAACAAATACAAAACAACTTTCCCAGCTGCAGAGAAAAATCTCCCTGTCCAATGTTTGTGTCTTTTTCCAGTGCGGTTTTACTTCCGTTCGAGTCTTTTAAAAGTACTTTAAAACCGATGTCATGAATTTAAACCGAGTGTCATCCTCACCGCAGGCCCGAACGGACGGGTTTGCAGACGTGTAATAGTTGTTTTTCTTTTCTGCTCTTTGACTTTTTCCAGTTTAAAAACCTCCCCTGATCCAAGATGGCGCCTGTAATCTTCCAGTAAGCAGCAGAAACGCGTCAGAAGAGGAAACTAGAGACTCTGCACGAGCTAGACGCGCCACTCTGCGTCCAAAGCAGCCTTTGCTGAAAACCATCGACTAAAAAGAAAATAGACTGAAACACACGAGAGGTGAGGTAGTGATGATAGGCGATTTCAAAACACTGCTTCATGAAGCTTTGAAACCTTTACGAACTTTTTGTTTCGAGTCAGTGGATCGGGACCGTGTATCAAACTGCCAAAGTCACGTGATTTCAGTAAACGAGGCCTCGTTGCGTCATAACAGTTTCGTAATTTCAATCTCGGATCAGTTTGATATATTTGTATTTGCACACGTTTTAATTAGTCAAATTAAAAGGAATAATACTAGTTAACACTCTTTAATTGGCTTGGTTAGCTGAGCCATCCATGGAACACACAAAACAAGCCCTCAAAATAGACGAAAGAACACACGGTATATCAACACACAGACACTTGATATTTAATCTATTTATATGATTGGATAATGGCATTTGATAGATTTTATTTTCAATAAAAAACCTGATATGTGTTTGTAAAAGGGTTTCTTATGCTTGTTTGACCCGAGTTTTTGTTGCATTTACACTGTTCTGACCAGGAGTCGTCACCAGCGTTTCACCAAAAAATATATATATTCTACTTGACTATGACGTACATAATCTTTTTTTTTTGTCTTATGTGGGAGAAATGTGCTTCCATGCTAAATGGTTACATTTCTTGTTCAAAGTATCGTATTATATATTTATTTAATTGAATGTTGTTATTTTTTATTACTGACACTTTATTGCTCTGCCAATATTGTTTGTAAAACAAAAAGTTAAATAAAATATCAAATGAAGTATGCTGAAATGAAAATGAAATTAGAGTTATAGTAGTAGTAGTAGTAGTAAAACATACAAAACAAATACAACATACACTAGTATTTTATGTTTAAGATTGATGCATGTGGCGATTTTAATTTTGTTATTGGAGTCATTATATGTGCTATTTTTTTCTTAGAAATGTATACTGTAAACACGTTATGATTTAGATGTAGTCTGAATGAATATCAGACTTATGACAGTTCGTTGGAGGGATTTATTATTATTTATTGTTATTACTGACACTTTATTGCTCAGCCAATATTGTTTGTAAAACAATAATTTAAATAAAATATCAAATAAAGTATGCTAAAATGAAAATTTAATTACAGAGTAAAAGTAGTAGCCTATAGTAGTAGTAGTAGTAGTAGTAGTAGTAAAACATACAAAAAATATCCCAAATATAAAAAATACAACATACACGACAGAGTAAAATTCAACATGACCTATAGTATTTTATGTTTAAGATTGATGCATGTGGCGATTTGAATTTTGTTATTGGAGTCATTATATGTGCTATTTTTTTTGGAGGGAACAGGGAAGGGGTTAAATAATTAGAGAAGACTGATGGTGTCTGCTGAAAAGTGTTGAAAGATTTTTATATTTTGATAACAGATCAAGATTTAAGTATTATTTTTATTCAAATATTATCACTCGGATTTCAATGTTGACTTCAAAGTAAGAGTAACAGTACTTATAAAACAATGTAACCAATCGCAGTTAGCCTCTGGATACCACGTGACTCCACGCGGAAGAGACTCTCGAGTGGCATTTCTTTCATTCATTGAACGTTTCTTTGCGTGCGATTCTTGGCCTGCATTCCGATTCAGAGGCTCTTTAGGATGCTGAGGTTCACTTGACTGTGATAGTTTTCAGTGGGTCACGACATTTAAAATGTCCTACACAACGCTAAATACAGCTACACGACAGATTTCGCGAATTATGACCGTAGTGAAAAATAATTACACTTTACAGAAACTGTGAACCATGTAACCCTGTAAAACCCTGTAACTGTTTTTGAACATTTACAGGGATAGTTTACCCAAAAATGAAAAATCTACCATAATTTACTCACCCTCAAGTTGTTTTAAACCTGTATGAATTTCTTTCTTCTGCTGAACACAAATGTCAGTGACCAAACAGTTGCCATTGACCTCCATGGTAGGGAAATAAATAAAATATATGGAAAGCAAAGGGTCATCAACTGAAAAGCTCATCTACTGTTTGGTTACACCATTACCTAGAAAGAAAAGAAAAGAAAAAAAAACAGATTTTGATGACAGACTTTTCCTTTTTGGCGTGAGTGAGCAATCCGTTTAATATGTTATTGCAATTAAAGGATAATGTATTATAATTTAAATTGAATTAGCTGAATTTTTTAACTTTATATGTAATTTCATAATTACTTCTATTCTCTTTAAAATAGGTAGCCTACTGATAAGCATTTATGCTAAACTGAAATGTAATTTATTGTCACTTTTACTGAAACTTGTGTCATGTAGCTATTTATATATACATGTAATTACACATTTTAATGATGAAGTTGCAATGTAGTCCATTTAAAATATGTGAAAATAATTTG
The DNA here is from genome assembly GCF_949152265.1 of Phoxinus phoxinus. NCBI lineage: Eukaryota > Metazoa > Chordata > Actinopteri > Cypriniformes > Leuciscidae > Phoxinus > Phoxinus phoxinus. The sequence continues at coordinate 6,684,486 of NC_136885.1, forward strand.
GAATAACTAAATTAAGATTACAATCAAAAACTTGACATGAGCTTTAGTACGTCAGTGAAATCAGACAAAAACACATCAGGTGTGACTCGCATTCAGTATTTTATTGTTAACATTCTCCATAATAATATCATCATATTACAAAACAGGAAAAATACAAAATAAAGATAACACTGTAATCTGACTCGGCAGCATTTGAAACAATGTACAGAGGACAAAGGGAGGAATGATGAAATCAGAGGAGGACAGTGTGATCGAGAGGTTTAAAATAAGGCAGCTTGAGACTCTTATATATTTGGTTTGCGGTTGTGAATATTCAGAATCTGTGTGACTACGAACATGCCACAACTTTATCCAGTATGTGTTTGCTCAGTGTTAGGAATAATAATGAATATGGGATTAATAATATTATAAATTAGGCAATCACTTTATGGTAGTGGTTTGCCTGTCAAAAAAAAACTTGTGTTGCCATGTCAACTATAATATGGCAGTGTCGATCCCGCATGGTTTTCCTTTGGTTTACACACGGTCTGTGCAGCAAGTTTGTAACATTTGGCACAATAGCCATATTTAAAGGTGCACTCAGTAATTTTTTGTTTATAATCAGCTGGCTGATATGGAAACAGTCTTGGGTTTATACTGACACTTTAGTGCAATGCAGTGAGGAAAACATACTGAGTGCACTTTTAAATGACATAAAACATGGATGGAAGTACTGTATTTATAGAAGTTTAAAAAAATCCCCACTGTAAATTTTTTGGGGTGAAATCCAGTCATTTCAATAGTAATCCATGCAATCGGGAATTTCGCATGAGGGTGAGAGACTTTGAACATCGCATATTGAACATGGATTTGCCGCATTGACAAACAGAAATCTGCTTGATTTAAGTGACTTTGTGTGAGCCGTTCATCGCTACGCTATTGACAATAAACAATGGAGATATTTTTTTTTTGCCAGCAAAATTTTGCTAGCACCTTAAGACTAAACCGCTTTGTATTCAAATGTACTTCTGTTGTGACTGAATATATACACACACACACACACGGGTGAAACTCGAAAAATGTGAATATCGTGCACAAGTTCATTTATTTCAGTAATTCAACATAAAAGGTGAATCTAATATTATATAGGCTCATTACATGCAAAGTGAGATATTTCAAGCCTTTATTTGTTATAATATTGATGAATATGGCTTATGAAAACCCCAAATTCAAAATTAGAATATTGTGAAAAGGTTTTCATAAGCTGTAAGCCATAATCATCAAAATTATAACAAATAAAGGCTTGAAATATCTCACTTTGCATGTAATGAGCCTATATAATATACTAGATTCACCTTTTAAGTTGAATTACTGAAATAAATGAACTTTTGCACGATACTCTAATTTTTCGAGTTTCACCCGTGTATATATATATATATATATATATTGTTTATATTTCATAATGGTGATGCAGTCGGGTTCCGGAAGTAAAAACTCCATTAATTTGAACTGATAAACCTTTAAAGTCAGGCCTTCTGTGAGCTACGAGGTTGTTCATCGATGGTATTTGATTCTGTTGAAGCCATCAGTCTGCATTATATCAAAATAATAGTGTTTAACAATGCAATCTGTGGTGGAAAACTACATTACCTGTTATGCTGTACAGAAAATGTCACCAACGCTAAAAATACTCAAATATTTGAGTATATGTGCATATTTTGCAATAAATTATATATATATATATAATTCAACATTTATAGTTTTATATTTCTCTCTCATTTTTAATTTGATTATGCTGTTCGCAATGCTTCATGGGATTGTAGTTCTTTCTGTCACTAAAGCTGTGAAGTTTTCAAATACTTTTGTGGTTAAAGTCAAAGTTTGTAATGTTATTATTCACCTCGTAGCTGGCTTGCTTCATGCCTTATAGCGCTTTAACAAAGACTTTTAAAATCCCAATGGGAATTAATGGAAAAAATACTTCCGGAACCAACGCCGCTATTCTGAGAAAACTTTATAACTTGAAACTGCGAGTTTATTTCTCATAATTCTGATTAAAAAAAAAAAAAAGAGATTGCGAGATATAAATTTTTTTCTCACAATTCCTTGTTTTCCTCAGAATTGTCACATGTAAACTCACAGTGGCGAGTCATAAAGTCCAAATTGCAAGAAATAAACTCACAATTGTGAGGAAAAAAGTCAGAATTGTGAGACAAAAAGTCGCAACTACCCTTTTTTTTTTATTCCATAGGAAGAGATTGCAGAAACCCACAAGAAAAGCAAGGCATGAAAAAGAGCAAACGATGGCACTGTAAAGGCACTATTTAAAGGGACAGCTCACCTAAAATAACTCTTCTGTCGTCATGTTGTCCACAACCCACATGGCTTTTTTATTTAGGACATAAAAAACAAAAGTATAGCATAATGTCTGAGCTGCTCTCTTCCATACAATAAAATTAGCTCTAGAATGGACAAAAATGCAAGAAGTCGCACAACAGCTTCGAGACTGAAGATCTTGCTTGACTACTGTGGTCACCGTTGACTTTCGTCCTATAGGCAAGAGCAGTTTGGACGTTCTGCTATAAATAACTCCAAGAAAGTCATAGAGGTTTGGAACAACATCAGTGAATGATATTGATTTTTAGGTGATCTGCTCCTGTAAGGCGTTGATGTGATGACTGTTACTGTAAGTGTGTGTGTGTGTGTGCGTGTTTGTCTGTACTCTGTAGTGTACAAAGCGATTATCTGTTGGTAAAACTGGGATTGTTCCTCTGTTCTTCACTCCTCTCGGTTCTGCTTCAGGAGAGTTTGTGTTTTTGAGCATTTCTCCTGTCCTCTCAGGACGTCACTCTGTTTTCGAGTGGTTGTTGTTATATGTAGCGTGACCGTTCTGAGCGGGTCCGTTTTTCTTTATCTCTCCGTTTTTCATCTCCTCTTCCTCCTCTGACTCCGTCTCGTCTCTATCGGACCTCTCGTCTTCAACCGACGACTGTGGAGTAAGAACAGGAGAGAATCACAAAGACAGAAAGACAGCTGATTTAAAGGGATAGTTCATCCCAAATATCGTGTGTGACTGTCTATCTTACAGGGAACAAAACGTGTGTTATTCAAAAAAGGATTTTCACACAGCTCACAGACCAATTCCCCACAAAAAAAAGCATAAATGTGATGATAATGACTCAATCCATTGGGGAAAAGAAGTGTGCTTAATTGTATTGAATGTGTACTTGTAGTGTACTACAAATCTTAATTTTTTTTCTAACTACTGGCAGATAATACAAACATTATTAAAACAAAATGATATAAAATGTACTTTAAAGAAATCCTTTATTCTGATATTATTACAGTGCACTTTTTAAGTGTCCTTAAGTGTGTTAAGAAACATAGTCATGAAAGGGTCATGAAACCCTGAACCAAATTTTATGAGATTTTAGCAGAGGTATGTGTGTTGAACACCATTGAAGACAATGTTAGATTTAATAGTAGGGGGGAAATTGTGAAATCTTAGTTTTTCCCGCTATTTCCGTCTTCCGGATTTAAAATCTTCCTCGTGTGACGTGGCAGTGCACCGTACGTGCTTTGATAACTCATCGGTCTCTCATAATTATTAATGAGACTGAGTTCTCATATCCTATGAGAAGACACTGTCTCTTAATTATTCATGACACCACGTGGATCTTTCCAATGACAGACATGTCAAACTGTGATACCGCGGTGTAACCAAGGGGGTAATCCATCGGCCGGAAACCGAAGCCTCCCCGGACGCCGCCATTGTAGCAGACCGTCACCTGCTGTTAGCATCCCATTGACTCCCATTCATTTTGACAGCAAATAACGTTACATGAGGCGTTTAAAGACTCCATTTGTCCATTATTTATTTATAAAGAAACACGACAATGTATAAAAGGCTCCATTACCTTGTATCTTACACTATGGCCCCGTAGAAGCAGTTTTTGTAAAAATAGACTAACAATTGCGTAATAATAACTCGACTCTCTGTCGCACAGTCGAGAGATTACCGTATAGACCGACGGAGAAGCTCGCAAGCAATCGGGAGGACGTGGAGGCATAAAGTCAGATAAAGTCGAGGGAGAAGCCCACAGAGAGTGATAAAGTTGCTCCTGCTGCTAGCTCATGGACAGCTAATGCTCACGCTCTCCGTCTCTGCGAGATTCGGAAGTGAATGGTTCAGACTTACAGCTGTCAGACACGTTGCTCACGTCACATCTACGTCGTCAAGCTCAGCTTGAGCCTGCGCAGTACACCTGGCGATCAGGAAGTGAGAGCTTGAAATTGGCTTCACTTTTCTCCGTTGAAACCTATGGTGTCGCTGTGTCCATCTTATATACTGTCTATGGGCGTAATAGGCGAGAGAGGCAATCACGGGACGCAAATGTTTGTTTTCGTGGTGAAAAAGTTCCAGTGCTTTGCATATGTTTCCCTGCAATGCTGCATCAACCACGGACACATCTAAACATTCAACTATGTGTGTGTAGCAAGCATTTTTATCGAGAGAGCTTAGAGAACTGGAGAATGGTGGACTTCGGCCTTGTTCACCAATGCAGGTCTTGCGAGTGACGCGGTACTAAGTCCCGAGGACTTTTCTATCCCTCAGCGCAGAGGTGTGTGTGTGTGTGTATGTGTGTGTGTGTGTGTCTGAAATGTAACCCTGACCGTTTTATTTGCCAAATTTCTATGTCACTGTCCATCTTTATTATTGGGTTCAGGGGGCGCGTAGATCTATGTACGGAACTTTTTTTTTAAAGCAGAAAATGTATTATTTTCAAATATAGACTTATGCATTTATAGTCTGTATATAAACAAATATATATATTTTATAATGACATTATAATTATACATGTACATAAATATGTTTTGAATAGAATTATGATTACTGTAGGCTAATATATGTAGCAGGGCATTCAGTTAGCCTACTTTTGAAAGGACAAAAATAAGGTGTCAGTGTATTTCATTAGACTTTAATTTTGCCAGCTATAAAAAATCTAGCATTTCCTCACGTTTTCCCACTGATTATGCACGGGCCGATGACAGTTATCCCCCCCTCCCCTGCCGTGCCACACCTCACCCACTCCCCTCTCTTATTCTAAAAGCCATCCACACCCATTTACGTTGCAATTTTCAAAAATATTGTGAGCTAGACTTGAGCAGAAAGAGGGGGGTTTCATGACCCTTTAAAGAAGTAGACTTATTATTAAGTGCTTGAGAGTATAATTTTAACTGTAGTGTGTTATTCAAAATTACATTTAAAGTGAATATATTTTAAACATACTAAATTCAAACCACATCACTACAAATGTGTAATTACAAATATATTTAAAAACGTGGCACTTTTCTTTTACAGTGTATTTGTTACATGTTACATGCATACTATATATGCATGCATGATATGCAAAATATGAATTATGCATAATTACATGCAACCAAATCCAAATCCTAACTCTATAGTAGTACATGTAGTTACTTAATATTACTCAGTATTTAAATGTATTATTACAGTGTAACAAAGGCACCTTCAAATTAAGTGTAACCTTCAAAAATAGCACTAGTTGCAATAGAAATGACATTAAAATATATTTTAGTTTACCATAAATGGCAGTACATTCAGCAGAACACTTTAACCATAATTTAAAGATAATATAAGTTATTAAATAACATATAAAATATGTACTTAAGTCCTACTTAAGTGGGTCAAAATATTGCAAAACACATTTTCGTTTAATTGTAATTAAAATACAAGTATGTACTTTAAAAGTATATTATTTCTGTGATAAGTACTCTTTTTAAAAGTATGCTAAAGTGTCTTGTTTTTCACAAGGGTTTTGAGATAATGTCCCACAGGAAAATACCACGCAGGTTTGAACAACACGACAGCGAGAGAATTATAATACATTATTGAACTATTTTTGTTTCATTTTCTTTCTCACTCTGAACTACATGGTGAGAAAGCGAAATAAATAAAACAGAGATTCAAAACTTCCCCCACATAAGAATTCTTCTTCATAAGTCACAGACAAATGATCCTACAATATAATTATTTAAATTATAATAAAGATAACAATAAAAATAAGGAGAGTTTCAGTCGTGGATGCTGTTTGGTCAGCAGCGCTGAGGCCGAATATCGTTGTGATGCAAAACACCAATCTAAATTATATATAAAAAATTAAATAGATATATTTAAATTCAAATGCATTTGTGTATTTATTTGAGTGTTTTTTCTTCTACCTAAACTTAGAAAAAAAAATATATATATATGCTGTGGGAATACAAAATGTAAGAATCTCTCTGTAAGATCTGCTGATCCTGAAATAGCAGCACATGATAAACTAAGGTGAACAACATAGTATTGGGCATTCGAGGTGACCATGAAGGCATCAGTTTACTGCCAGTCTGTGATCTTCCTATTGAGAGTCAAACTATGTGTGAATGTTGACATGTCTCTAGTTCTCGTGACCATTTGGGAGCCCTATTATCTTTAGGGACTAGGTTTTGCTGGTCAGGGGTAATTTCCACTATTGTCTTTAGATGCTTTGGTTAAGCGGTCACCTCTGAGCAACACCTTTAATAAGGAGTGCCCACTGAATCCCAATAAAATACAATGCATGCCTGCCTTAGTTGGACTTTATGACAGCAACATGTTCAACAACACAGCATGTTCTCAATAAAGCATCCCGCTGAAGGGTCCCACTTCATATTAACTTTATATTTAACTACTATGTACTAAAATTATTAAAGGGGTGGTATAATGCCCTTTTCACAAGATGTAAAATAAGTCTTTGATGTCCCCAGAGTGTGTATGTGAAGTTTTAGCTCAAAATACCCCACAGATATTTTTATATAGCATGTTAAAGTTGTCACTTTTTGAGGGTGAGCAAGAACGCACCGTGTTTGTGTCTGTCCCTTTAAATGCAAATGAGCTGCTGCTCCCGGCACAGGGGCGGAGCTTCAAGAGCTCGTGTCCTTTTATCTCACACACACATGCACTGAAAATTTCTAAATCTTTTAAGTTCAAACCGGAGTCAGACAATGATGGAGAGACTCAAGAAGTAGAAAGTTGAACATGTAGAAGCAACAGGACATTTCTGAATGGTTAGTTGAAGAATTTATGCGGCTGATGTGGAGTTAACTATGATAGTTAACTATCAGTTCCCAACACCTTAACCATCCTTAAACCACCAAACCTGTCCCTAACCTTACCCGTATCCCACCTCAAGAAGTTTCTTGCAATACAACAAGACGAGAATTAGCACATTAGACCCATTGGCGAACTTTGTTTTAAATAGTGGGTGAGTGTGTGTGTGGTTCTTAATGTTGCTAATACAAGGTTATGTCAGAAATCTACTGTAAGTAAGTACATACAGTAGTAGTTAAAGACACCCTTATATAAAGTGGGACCAAACTGGTCATTGAAAATGTGTTAGTCATACTTTACAGAGACTTTGCCTTTCTCAAATTTGTGTTTAGTCACCCCTGGTCTGCCATGTGTACAACCGTACACTATTGTCATGAGATAAACGGAAACACTGTTTATCTGTTACTGATAAAACTGTAAAAGTGCATATGAATTCACACAGACGTACATTACTGCTCAAGAAGCCGAAGGCCAGGCGTATGATCAGAGCGGCCCAGAAGATGTGCAGGCACAGCAGAACCATCAGCAGCCCGTTAAAGAAGTAATATCCAAAGAAAGGAGGGTACAGGGTCACGGGATACACCCACGTACAGTACATGATCCTGTGAGAAAGACAGAAACACATGAGTTATATGCAGAGCTTGACATTATGTTGTTTCCTCAGTAACCACTCAGCATTTTCACTGGCAGCCACAATTTTGCTGTTGGGAAATGGCCTTTTATTAGGGGTGTGACGATACACTTAGCTCACGAGGTGAGATGATACATGAGAACAAGACGAGACAATATTTTAATGCTATTTGTATGACGATGACTGGAAAAATGGTCTTTTATTCGACTGAATGTTACAAAACAATGCGAGTGCATTTTGAAATGTTTTAACTAATCTAGGGCTGTCACTATTCTTTTGGTAATTGAGTAATCGTCGATTATTTTGACGATTAATCAAGTAACTGGATAATATTTTTCTGAGAGGTAGTAAAAATAGACCAATAAACCATAGCCTTAAAAAGGGGTCCTATGTCCTTTTATGAAGTCTTGATATTGTTTTTGGGGTAGTATACTAGAATATGCTTTCATGCTTGATTGTTCAAAAAACATAATTTTTCACATATTTTACATTATTACAGCACCTCTCTCCCCAGTCTGACCCGAACAGTTTCGGTTTAGATGAAGCCCCTCCTTCCGAAATGTGAAATGTGCTGTGATTGGTTAGCTGGCCCAGTGTGTTGTGATTGGCACCACTAAGTGCGTGTTCGGGAAATGTCACGCCCCTTACCATAACCGCGAGCTCAAATCAGATGTAAATATTAAGAATGCCAACTTCAAACCAATTCAAGCCTGATTCAGACTTAACAATGTTAACAAACAAGAGGATCACGCAGAACGGATTTCAAGCACGGACTTTTGCAAGCACAGATTTCACTGGACGTTGCAGAGTGGTATGTTTGTTTTTTGGTAATTTTCTTACACATTTTAGATACAATGTTATCCACCATTTAATCGTGATACTTGAGGGGAAACTATGGTAATATAAACAGTAACAGTAAAACCTAAGGAGCGGTGAACCATCTTACAAAAGCGTCTCTTTAACATAGCGACAACACTGGCCCCTTTCACACAGCAATCCCGGCAAATTACCGTAAAATTGGCAGAACGAATTTACCGGTAAATTAAAAAATGACACATAAGCAACAGCGTTCTGTTTTTTACCGGTAATAGACCATTCACACATCAGTTAAAAAATACTGGTAAACTCTGTGATGATGTCATTAACTGGAGGTTTATAGTTATTTTATCATACGTGACAGTATCACTAACTCTTTATCTGCCCGGATGAGGAGAATCGCTTTAGTTTCAGTATCACTTCATTTTGAAGACATTTGTAAACAGTGCTGAGTAAACGCGTCATAATTTCATGAATGGCCCAGATGAATGGTCCTTTCAACGACTTCTGATTGGCCCATGTAACTTCTAACATCAGCGCGTTCTGATCTCATACGTGAAAAATACCGGTAATCTTCATTCCGTGTTCACACAGCGCATATACCGGTAATTAACTGGTAATGTTACAACTTCCCATATAACTGAAAAGGGTCCTGTACATGATCTGTTACCGGTAATTTACCAGTAAAGACTGTATGTGTGAAGGGGGCTACTGTCTTCCCTAATGCAGCTCAACCAGGCCTCGCCCCCTTTTTTTGCATATTCTGTGCGTGAGAATTATTTAAATGAGTAACATGACTTCACAAAGGCCGGAGAAAAAATGCGTTGTAGTCCAAACGAGTCATTCGCTGTAGTTCTTGAAAAGTGAATTCTGTTAATTCTGACTTTGAGCTTTGTAACCTTGCAGATCTTTTCTTATTCTCAAACAGCAACATTACACACTAACTAAAGTTAAAAAGCATAACAGGACCCCTTGGCTTAAATGGCTTAAAATAAAGTATCAAAAGCTAGTAATTACATTATATAAACATAATCAACTTTTGTACGTTATTTATTATAACAAATGCCTGCAGAGGTGCCAACGGTCTGGTGATTGTTGTTACACTTTACAGCATGATCAAAAGCTTGTTTAATATTGGCCAAACAACATTTAATTAAAATGTCCACTTAATAGTTAATATTTGGACACTTCTTTACGATAGAAATGCTACTGCCACTGTAATCTCTTGAACAAGAACACGTGGACATCAAAACATGCAAACTCAGAGCAAGGGTTTAAACGTTTATTTTGAAATTCTCATATTTAGAAAAATATGAATGTATTCTCCTGTGTTGGCTTAGGGTTATAAATGATGGTGAAATGTGAAATGACGATGAAATGATGAACGTTATAAGCAACCCAAACTCACAGAGTATACAGAGAGTTTATCAACCGAGCTGCTGAGACGCATGTAAATGATAACAGTGCAACACTTCGCGTCAGACTATATGTATTCCCAAAATGCTCTCGGAAACCTAAACAAACAGCACATGCAGAGACTGAGTCTGTGTGGAGCAGCATTGAGACGCTGGAAGAAACACGCAACCTGCAGGCATGTCGAACTTCACTCTGAAACCAGTCCGGCAGTGCATATATTTATTTAACTAAATAAAAAAATTCAGCCTGTAAAATGTGGCCAGTGGGAGTGACTATGTTACACGCCACTGCTGAAATGTCAGGTGGTTATGTGACGCCAACTGTAAGAGCCAATTGAACATCTGAACAGTTTGTATATTTATATTAATATAATTTCTTTGCTTCTTGTTGTTTGTTTGTTTGAGGTAACAGAACATTTAAGGTGCTGTTCTATGTTCTTATTTTGTAATGCAATGTATTGTAATGCAAATTATATTCCTGTATTCATGTCTATTTATGTATTTTCTGTATAATTTCTTATGTTTATTCTGATGTTTAATTCCTGTTATGTTTACCTATTTGAATCTACATGTTGAGACCGGTTTAGACTTTAGGATTAAACTTGTGTTTAAGGTGTATAAGACAACACAAGTAAAATGAATCCAGTGCATAAGACCATAATCGAGATATTGAAAAAAAAAATTTGAGATATTCATTTTTGTCAATATCTCCCACCCCTAACCACAGGTATAAGGAATTCAAACAAAAAAGGATATTTTTTGTTGTTGTTGTATTTTGTGGTTTTGTTTTTGATTAAAGTCATACTTTTCACTTTATGATGAGTAAGAACTGTTCTCCTGCCATGTAACATTAGCTCTGCTGCAAAACCTAATGAGCTGCCTTTCTATCTACTGCCTACATAGGCATCATACTAATTTGCAATGTTTTACAGTATTACACACACTTACTTCTTTGTCTTTGTTCTCAACCAAACAGTTTAACACCTGGCTTTACTTATGAAGTATAATCTATTTTATATCCACAGAAACACACAACAACTGTATCATAATCGAAACTGGTGATGACAACGTGTGTGGAGAGAAATAGAGAGAGAGAGGCAGATGAGATGTGTACCGGAAAGGGAAGATGATGAGGCGTGTGACGATGAAGATCGCAGCAAACAGGATGAAGATGTAGTTGCATGCGTTCTTCCATCTCGCGTAGTTAAACATCTTAGCTGACTGAGAGAGAGAGAGAGAGAGAGAGAGATGATATGAGGGAGAGAAACTGATGTGTATAGAAGAGATAGAGGGAGACAGAAATGGTTTTTCTATATACATGTCATGAGTTCTTTAAGTTTGGGGTCTATAAGATTTTTGTAATGTTTCTGAAAGTCACTTATGCTTACCAAGGCTGAATTCATTTGATCAAAAATACAGTAAAACGACAATAAAAAAAATAAAAAAACCTGTTTCCTAATTAAATATATTTTGTAAAGGGTAATTTACTTCTGTGATGCAAAGCTGAATTTTCAGCATCATTACTCCAGTCTTTAGTGTCACATGATCCTTCAGAAATCATTCTAATATGCTGGTTCGTACAACTAATATGCCCAGAACATCTAACCTAGTCCACTCTCTTCTTGTCAATATCACATTGTTGTCCCATTGTGTCTCCGTCTCTGGTTGTTCTACTCACCTCTAGTAGATAGTCAGCTGAATCATGCATGAACATGATGAGCGTTCCCGCTCTGATGTAATTAACACACCAGGAGAAACTGATCAGAATGATGGTGGCCACATGATGAATGATCTGCTCTTTGAAGTCCTGGAAGAAAGCGTAAGATAACGCTGATATCATTATACCATTATGAGATGTTCATACTACGCCTCTCATTTTAATGTGATTCATTATAAAGAAAACAGTGCAATAAAAAGGAACTCAATCATGATCCCTGACTCACTAGTTTAAATTACACACAGCAAATACATTTCATGTGTTTAAACAATCATTTCAGTTGTTTACATTTTTTTCCTTTCCCATGAGGTTATAATGTTTCTTTCATAATTGTGTTTATAATGTCCATTTTCCACCCTCCTTGTGTGGATTTGTGTGATTATTAACATATATTTGAACAGTATTTGAATGAACTCGATGTTGCAATAGAAACTTTGACATGGACGCTTAGAGAAGATTAAGGAAAATAACAAGCACACTCGCGGTCTCAAGAGAGCAACCTGAAAAAATTTAGCGCAAATGGAAGAAAACAAAACTAGAGGTATTTTGCATTTCGTGGAAGGAAAGTGTTATTGCATACAGAAAGGCCTTAAAGGGGTCATGACATGAGAAACCAAATTTGCCTTGATCTTTTGGTATATAAGAGGTCTTTGTGTCATTAAAACGTCCTGCAAGTTTCATAGCTTAAGACGTCCTCCCCATTATAAACGAATCATTTATTTAATCAAGCTCTAAATACAGCTCGTTCTGGATCCATGGTAAGAAGTGACGTTACGGTGCGAAGTGACGTACCAGCGTTTGCATATGACCGCCTCCAGCACAAGACAACTACGCCTAAAGCGCAAAGCAACTACGCTCATTTCGTATCGTCGTCGCGCCCGCGCGCCTCACAAGTGTTCAGTCGACGGACAGCGAGTGGGTCTGTGTACAGGGAAATGACGATGCCGCAGATGTGCTGTTCCTGGCTGTGGACAAACAACATCTTTGAATACGCTGCGAAAGATCCAGACGTCAGGGAAAAATGGATGCACTTTATTTTTTGCGGACGTCCCAGTCACGGCAGTGTTAGTTTAAGCGTTTGTTCTACACATTTAAGGATGACTGTTTTGAGAACAAATCCCAAAATGATGCTGGCTTTGCCAGAAAACTGTTGCTCAAAGATAAGTCCGTGCCGACTATTCTGGGCTCAACAACGACGACGCAAACTGTAAATAATGTATTTAAAACTTTAAACTACTTTTTAAATACGCTGAATCCGCAAATGTTCTGGCTGGGGGCATTAATAATTGATGCATAGGCACTGACGTTAGCCAATCATAACAGTGGGCGTTAACACTGAACTCTTAAAGGGGAAACACACCCAAAACAGACTGTTTGAATCAGAGGATGAGAAACAGGGAAAAGGTCATAAATCACTACATTTTAAAAGTTTTTTTGTAAAAAAAACTATAGTAATACTATAATTGCACCTAAGGGAACATAAAAATAAAATAAAATAAACCATGTCATGACCCCTTTAAAAACGACTAGATTTGCTTACTTTTCGACTCTCTTAGAAGAAAACAAACACAACTCTAGGTATTTATTTGAAACAGTGGCAAAATTAATGAGTAATAAGGCTTCAAATTCAGACGTTTCCAAACAGAACAGCAGTAATGACTATATGAATTTCTTTACTTGCAAGAATGAGACTATTAGAGGGAAAAGTATGTCTACTATCAGATGTCATGTTATAGACTCCCTGAAGGAACAATTCCATTCATTCTTTGCTAAGGAGAGGAAGAATTGTCTAAACTTGTTATAATCACCAAAATCAATCACAACTGTGTTCCTTTTAAGAAAGAAATGGAATCTGCGAGGATTTCCAGTTAGGATTTAGACCATTACAAATGATTTGCTCTTATCATCCGATCGTGGTTATATTTCTTTATTAGTGTTACTGGATCTTAGTGCTGCATTTGATGCATGGTTCATGGTTCAAATCATACTTATCTGACTGTTACCAATTTATATCAGTAAATTAAGAGGTTTCATATTGATCACATGTTCAGTACAGAAAGCTCTCGGATTTCATCAAAAATATCTTAATTTGTGTTTAGAAGATGAACGAAGGTCTTACGGGTTTGTAACAATATGAGGGTGAGTAATCAATTACATAGTTTTTGATTTTCCTATTTAGCACCCAAACTCTGGAACAGTCTTCCTAGCCTTGTTCGGGAAGCAGACACACTTTGTCAGTTAAATCTAGACTAAAAACACATCTCTTTAACCTGGCTCACACATCGCACATTATCAACTTCTATTATTCAAATCCCTTAACGTCTGCATAAATTACCGGGAACACTTCCTATATAACACCCAATGTACTCGTCACATCGTAAGAAGAATGGCATCTACGCTAATATTAGTCTGTCTCATCCTTATCCCGCAGTTACTGTAGTCAGCAGGTCTGCTATTTGCTTTTTTTTTTTTCAATTTCTATTTACATGTCAGAATTTGCAAGCGAAAAGACTTTTTATGTAGCTACACAATATTAATCTTTTACATTGTAATCCTTTTATTTTTAATAGTTGGCTAGTTTGTGTGCTGCTGGGCATCCCTGTGTGTGTGTAATAAGCAGAGTGTACGTGCGTTGTGGACCCGACTATAGGTGCACATTACTAACGCGCTCTTTAAATAACAAAATAAATATTGCGCCATTGACTTTAGACCAGGTTTCAGTTGGTCAATGGTGCAGTCTATTTCTGTTGCCTCAAAATAGCAACACGCCAACAATGCGCCTGAACACACCTCGTTTTCAGACCAGAAGCCCATGGGCGCATAAATAGGTGCAAACGCATTTTCAATTTAAACAACATGGTGCAGGACATGAAAATGATAACTGCATCGGGCTGAAACTAGCAGAAAACACTTGCGTTGCGCTTGGCGCTGCATTGCGCCGGGTGTATGATAGGGCCCTTAATATTCAACAATAAAATTGATATGACTGTACTGACGCTGTTGTATGAGAACTGAACTGAGCTCGACGGTGACATAATTTTTTGCAGAAGTGCTTAATAGATTAAATTAACTAATTTAATAATTGATGACCTCTGGAAAGGATCTTAATCAACACTCAACTGACTTCAGCTGAACAACAGCAGAAATGCATAATTTTCTGCTTTAAAATGCTGCTTTGAAACAATCTGTATTGTATACAGCGCTATATAAATAAAAGTGACTTGACACTATAAATGAACCCTTAAAAGCTAAGGTGGTGGTCTAAAAGTCCACATTACAGTTTTTAACTGCCATATGGAAGTAAAATAATGACAAATGTCTTTGAAAAAGCATGTTGTCTTGCACTGAGTTGCAACAGACAAAATAATGCATTGCATAGTGCTTGCATTAATGGGGGGGGGGCAAAATTCAACATGGTTGCATATCAGTAAATATTCAAAAGGAAACATTTTAACACACAATAGCATTTTTAAAAATACAACAATAAATATTCACAATCATTTAAAAATATTTTATTAAAATTACCACTACAACCCCCTGCGCAAAGTTACCTCCATATGACGTAGTTTCAAATGCGCGTCTAATGTTGACATCCGTGGGACCTCCGTGTAAGGGTAATTTATAGTCCAAATGTGGTCGTTTGTGGATCTTTTCAACATGAAATTTAGACAAATTTTACATTTTTTTTTATACAACTTCTATAACTGTAGTCCCATGTTTCAAAAGGGTGGAGGAGGTGATTTCTGTACCATTGATTTTACATTTATGCATTTGGCAGATGCTTTTTATTCAAAGTGACTTACATTGCATTACACATTTATATTCCTATCAGTTCTTTCTTTCGCTGGGAATCAAACCCATGATCTTGCGTTGCAAGCGCCAATGCTCTACTGTTTGAGCTACAGGAAAACTATATCAAACTGTGTCTCCAGTGTCACCTGATGCTGAGACAATCAAAGGGAGTTTTTGGAAAACGATCTTAAATAATTATTAATAATCTGTATTCATATGTATTAATCATGTTGATAACAACAATGTTGATATTTGTATATAAAAAAATATTATATATTAATCATGTAAATTTCCTGCACCTGTCATAGACGTCAAAATGACGTCCAAAAAATTACCCATTTCAAAGGTCAAATGTTGAATGTCAATATGACGTCCAAGTTGGGTCATGGTTGGACGTCCAAATTGTGGACCTAGTTTGGACGTTGAATAGATGTCCAGAATTGGTCATGGACCAACGGACCCAATATAGACATGATCTGCACGTCCATCCGACATCCAGTGTTTAGTGGGAATATACAACAGGCATTATTTCAGTTCACTAGTTCAGTTTACTTCCACAAATTCAGGTTCAAAAGGTAATGTGTAGAAATGTTTTCCTTTTTCTGATATCAGAGAGCTGCAGAATAAAAAAATAATAATTTGCAGCTACTTTCTTACTAAAAGTAGCACATGGAAACATATTCTAAACAGCTGTCATCAACCTTGCCGCAAAAACAAAACAGCCTGCAATGATTCCCATAAACTGCTGCTTTGAATACTGTTCTGCTCAAAATACAAAGTTCACAATAACTAGGTTTTTGAATAAAAAGATTAATTGAGATGCAAAGATGAGGTTTGCAATATGATATGATGACGGTATGACTTATGGGAGACTTACTTTACGTTTGACATCAGATGCCACACTGAAAAGAAGTGAGGTGTAGAAACCCAGCTCCAGCATGTAGTACCAGTACTGAGACGGCAGGAGGGTCTGAAGGAGAGAGATGCGGTTCACTGACTGCCATTCGATGACATGAGCTTTACAAATAATGTGTAAATTATCCTAATCTAATTGCTTATCAACAGACTTAATTGTTATTACTTGGCTGCAAATTCAGTTAGATGCAAATCATATTACTTGAGTAGAAGTGGGTGGTATGACCAAAACCATTATCAAGGAATTTCTATCACTTCTACGGTATCATTTATCATTGTACTTCAAATCTTAAAAGTATATATTTTTTAAAGACTGTACTTGCAGATAATATAGTATTCAAGAAATATACAGTACACTTACATGACTATGTTTCTTAACAGACTTAAAGGCATTTTTACAAAGTGCACTTTGCAATAATGTGAAATTAAAAGGTTTACTTTAAAGTACATTTTAAAAATGCTTTAATAATCTTTTGTCGTTAAAGTACACTTAGTTATTTGATGTTTACTAACATACACAAGCACATGTAAAGTACTTTATAATTTTAACTGCAGTGTGTTAATATTACAATATTACATATATTTTAAATGTACAACATTACATTGTTTACACTTAAGTATGTTCTTTTAAAGTATATTATTTCCAGTATTCCAAAGCAAACTTTTTTCCACAAGGGTTTCTCTCTTTATTTTGAACTTTATGGGTGCTAACAAAAAGATAAAAAAGATCCTATTCAAAGCTATGTAAATGCTTGGCTCTTATTCACCATATATGCAGTGTGTTAAGTTTGTTTCTAATTGTTGTACATTGTCAACAGTATATTCTATTAGCAGGAAATGACAAGATGCCCTTTAAAAAATGAGCAGCTCGACATGATGTCTGTCTTAAGTGTCATGTTTATAAAGGAGATATAACTCACCAGAGTGGGGAACCCTTTCCACATCTCCTTTAGATCGTACAACCAGGGTTTCTAGAGAAAGAGACAGAGAGGAAGGACTGTGTTATGCAATCAATCAGCAGAGGAAATACAATCTGAGAGTTAAAAGAGGCTAAAACGGAAAATTACTTACATCTATCAGTGCAACAAGACCACCAACGAAGGCGAGAAGATAAAAGGCGAATCTCCAGCTATGAAAGAACAAGAAGGGGCAAGGTTTAGTTAGTTAGTGCGGTCCAGTTATCCGCTGCTGCTAGATGCTGTAACAGCACCAGTATGGGTTTTTTTCCATTTATGGTCATTCTAAAGAGAAGCTGTGTATAAATGATCTTCAAGTGCTGTAACATATAAAGACAAATATTTCATTATATTACAAGTTCACGAGTTCACACTTACGAATGATCAGAGAGTAAATGGTTATGCGTATTTGGCGTGCTGTCCGGGGGGAGGGCTCCGAGCTCGGAAATTGGGCCCGAACCCAGAGTACTCCCCCCGTCTCTGGTTAGGAAGATAGCCATGCAAGTGTGAGGAGATGGGGTGGTGGAGGGATGCTGAAAACTGTCGAGGAATAAGGGTGAGTTGACTCTGTGAATATTTATAGGTTTTACTCATGCTGATTGAGTGGATCTGTTACTGATTGATGACAGCTGGTTGGAGTGACTTGATTGCTTGATCATTAGAACGTGTTCCTCCCGAACCTTGTTAATAAAACATAATTTAGTGATGCACCGAAATCGATAACTGAAAGTATTTGGCTGAAAATTAATTCTTGGTTTCAGAAAAAGCTGTTTTGGAGGGCCGAAATCATTCACTGAAATTATGACGTTAACACTTTCTTACAATCACTACGACCAATTACCTGTAGCTCACTAATTAACTCTAGAGAGCAGCAGTTTGATAAATATAAGCATTATATTACATATTTATTATATTTTGACAACCTGTTGTCTTGATGTTTGATTTTTTTTATTACAGCCACCATTCAAATGATTATATTTTAACAACGAATTAGAGGAGAAACATACCGGTAATGATATCGTTAAAAAGTTTATGAGATCTAAAGTGACCCTATTATGCTACTTTAAAGGTTCCTAATTTAGTTTTGCAGGGCTCCTACGACAAAAAACATCACCTAATTTCCCAAAGGGTCTGAAAACTATTAGTTTGAACAATTCATTCTCCCAGTCTGTTGTGATTGGTCTACCGCTTACAGCGAATGTCAGCAACGAAACGCCTATTATCATATTTGAATTTCAGCTTTCTCAGAGCTTGATACACAGTGACGCGAACAGTAATGACGATGTCGGCTTTTCAGTATCAATTCCAGCTCGAGTCCTCATCCTTGTGAAGTACATCAAAGTGTATTTGCAGCACTGAAAACAGCATTTTCTCGACATGTCGACAACACGAATCAAACTCTCCCAGGCCTCAGATAATACTACAGTGTTTGGGGGCGGGTCAAAGTAGACGTGAACACTTTTGAGATTAATGGAAATGCTACAAATAGAGAACCTCTTTGGTTACTATGCACATCCTGACTGCATAGTTTCTTGCCATAGAACTTAATGCATTAGGCTTTAAACCCTGAGATGGGTGTGTCAAAAAAATGTGCAGTGCTGTGGGCCTCCGGGACCAGGATAGAAAACCACTGCATGTGAAAGAGCCTTTAAAAGTTTTACTAAACATATGAATTATTGAATAAGTGCCAAACACCAGCGGGAACACTTCAGAAGAGAGTGGCCTTTTACACAGAATTGACTTATACAGCTTATACAGGGGCAGTTCACTTACAGAAATTACTTTTAATAAACCTGCCTGTAATCTCACACATTAGCAGCTAAAGCTCATCTTATTGTAAATGGCCCATGGCAACAGGACTATAGAAAGTGCATGTGAAGAACAGGGTGTTGGTGTGTTTTTACCTGGCCTCACAAAACTTCTTGAGAAGGTTGGGTCTGTCTTGATTCCTGCGCCGCCTGAACCAGCACTGGACCTGTCGCTCCGTCCATCCCGTCTGCTTGCACAGTTTCTCAACTGAACTCTGGATGGTAAAAACAAAATGATAGCTGTTGCGGTAGTGTGGGGCAATTTGTGATTCATTTAAATAAGTGCAGTTAGAAGTGTACGCACCTGTGGGGGGGTTTTAGTTGTGTTGCAAAAGTAGGACTCCAGTGTTAGGTTGTGTGTGGCACGCCTTCTGACCGTTTCCTTAATGCCCAGCAGAGAGGCTGCAGGTGTAGCAACATATCTGAACATACAAGGGAAATTTAAAAAAAAAGAAATTAATACTTTTATTCCGCAAGGATGCATTAAATTGATAAAAAAAATTTTTTTTTTAATTTCTATGAATCAAAAACCAACAGAGAAGGGATAGTGGGGGCTCTGGAGGAGGACATGTAGCTGGAGAGAAGCATGACGGGGGGGGGGTGTGTGTGTGTGTGTGTGTGTGTGTGTGTGAGGGGGGGGGGGGGGGGGGGTCTGATAGAGGGAATCACCACGGAGGAGATGATGGAGGGAGGAGCCAGGAAGGAGAAGAAGGCAGGAGGGGACATTTAGCATAGCCCAGATGAAGGCCCACGGCAGAACTGATGGTGTGAGGAGCCAAGGTGGAGCCAGAAGAGTTGGAAACCTGGGCGGAGCCGAGGAGACACAGAGACCGGGCGACACCATAGGTCCTGGAGGCCGAGGCGAAGCCAGGGTGCTGGAGGACTAAAGGTCCTTGCGGAATAAAAGTCAGAAATTCTAGTGCGAAATATTCGCATATAATAAATACGATCTCACGTTGTGTCAATCACGTTTGCACACTACCTTGGAAACTTTCGTCGGTCATAAAAAAATTGGATCGGATTCGATTATTTGCGTTTTCTGCATCCGTAGCAAAGCATTTTGAGAGGTGTTTTGACAATTCAAAGCCACCGAATGACGAATATGAAAAAATGCATACAAAAATGTTGGACTCAGTGTGCAAGGACCTTAAGGCGGAGCCGGTGGGAGGCGGAGTCAAACAGAGCCGGAGGGGTGGAAGGACGAGACGCAGCCGAAAACCTGGAAGTCCGTGGCGTAGGCAGAGCAATGACTGACCATGGCGGAGCCGGAAGGACGAGGGAAAGACGACGATCCCAGGTGGAGCCGAATGGTCGACGGTTCAAGGTGGAGTGACGGGCTCAGCGGTTTGTAGCGGAGACAGGGCCACATGCCAAGGCAGAGCTGGAGGCCGGAAGTCCTGAGGTGGATCCGCAGAGCAGAGTGGAGCAAGGAAGGGGAACCAGCGGAGGCAGGGCCGATGAACTGAAGAACACCAGGGTGGACGGGAGACCCTGATAAAATCTCCAATTCTTCACACAGTTATTTGGAAGTTATGCACAGCTCACCCTCAGTGGCGGTAATATAGGTGGAGCTCCACATCATGCCCATAAACTACACCAACACACTTTCTGGGATGGACAGTGATGCCGCCTCACACACCTGATCAGACTTTTTGTTGGGCTCGGTCTCCAGGATGAGGATTGGCTCAGACATAGGCTTTGTGGCTCCAGGTCTGTAGTCGGCTTGGGCTCTAGGTCCATGGAGGATTTGGGTTATGGCCTGGGAAGGACTGGAATAGACAAATGCAATCGGGAAAGGGGCTGGATAGTCTCAAGCATGTTTCTCGTCCATTTCCTCCACAACAAAATCAGAACCATCCAGCCAGAGAACATAATTGGTGCACTGGGCTACTGATCTGCTATCATTTCCCGGCGATAGGAAGCCCTTCCCTAAAACATGCTTTCAGTATGTGTCTCCTCCAAAAATTCCTCTACGTACCTTTCCAGGGGACAACCATTTTGACCATTTAAATTGCAATAGTTTTTTACAATATTCCTGGTTTTGCTGTATTTTCATAAAATAAATACAGCCATGGTGAGCATCTTTCAAAAATCGTACACACTCTAAACCTATGAATCGTAGAGTAGTATCTGCGTATAGATCATTTTATTATCCACATTTATCGTCTATGGACGATTGTTGTATGTATTCCATTTATTGTACTTTCTTTTACAGGCCTGTTTTATTTCATTCATGCAATGTTTTCTGTTGCTCCTGTCTTCTTTTTTTTGTACTGTGTTTTAAATGACACTGCTTTTAAAAAAAAAAAGTATTGGTAAATTTGACCTTTTGGACCCTTATTTGATTATTGATTAGAGTTTTAAAGACTGGCTTCGCAGATTATATATTTCTGTGTATTTTAGTGCATTGATTCTACTTCAGCCTCTTATTCCTTATCTTTGATACTCACAGTAAAAAATAATTACAGGATAAATGAAAAAGAAAACGAGATAAAAAGCAAAGACAGCTTAGGATAAGAGAGAGAGAGAGAGAGAGAGAGAGAGAGGGGTGGGAGAGAAAAACGAAGGGAGTGACGCAGGGGGAGAAGACATTAAAGAAAAAGCATGCCGACAGAAATAGAACTGAAGGCCTATTTATAAGTATGCCAGACAGAGGCCGAGAGAGAGAAAGAGGCTTATCAAATATCAGACAAAGAGAAAAACTGAAAAACTCAGGCGTGGAGGGTATACAGTTAAACAGAGAGAAAAAGAAAGATGTGTAGTGATGTAGCTTTGGACCCACCTCTCAAAGACCTGTCGAATAACCATAAACAGGAGGGCGATTGGCAATGCCACCCACAAATCCCGTGCCTTCGCATAGATCCGCCCATCACGGTCCTCCAGGTCAGCCCATCCCAAGCCCTCTGGGAACCACAGATGCTCCTGCCAGAACACTTCACTCAACCACTGCAACATACTGCTGAACACAAAGACACAAAGATGATGAGTTGATGAGTCTATCTGTACGTCTGTCCATCCATCCAATTATCCATCATCCATCCATAAATCCATCCAATCAAAACGGTCCTGAAAAAAGTGGGGTCTTAGTGTCAAAAAGGTTGAGAACCCCTGAAGATATGGCTCAGGTCTCAGGTCATTTTTTGCCACAGCTAACCCATTTTGAAGTGAAAATGGAGCACTTGTGTCTGGAGCGCAAACACTGCAGGACGACAAACATATTGAACGTTGTTTTTTCTAAACCTCTAACCCTCAGTATGAGCAAAAATATCAGTGTTGCCTTAGCAAACACAACTGTGTTATAAAATCTGATATTGGTACATGTACTGGCCCATGTTAAACAGTGACATATGACATAAATTCATACAATGCTATTTTAAAACATCTTTTAACCATTCAGCTGCTCACAGATGTTTTTGGCTCCTAGACAACTACCAGTATACTGATGGATTTACACTCGACTTACATAGATCACAGGCCTCAAATGGGTGGAGTGACTGGTTAAGTTACAACCTCAGAACAGACCACAGTTGATCTAAACCTAAATGTTGAGTTAGAATGGTTATTTTTGTCATTTTAAATAGGAAGAGCATGTGTGCTGTATGACATTACAGGGCAGGGGTCTTGAAATCAGACTGAGGCAGATGTGATGTGGTGTGTGTGATCTGCCCAGATGCACCTGAGGTTTGTGTGATGTGGTGGTGACTGGTGGCCTAATTATTACTAGCACTTGCTGGAAACATGAGCAAAGGGGGACAACTCTTTATTCACCCACACTGTTTTTCCCAATCAACTATACTGACCAAATTCAAACATGTGGATGTGTGACATGTGGATGCTTTTGTTTTTACAATAAGCATGCAGCTTAATTTTCAAAGTTACATAAAAAATGCACCTGTGCTTCTGAATGAACATGATGCTTCTGGCTATTACTCATATTAAGGGTTAAGAATTTTTCACAAGCTCAAATAGAAAGTTTTAAAGTTCAGTGTGTGCGTCATCCTGCAGCGTTTGTGCGCCAGACATGATCAATCCTCACATCAAACGGCTACAGTCTGAGCTTCAACCACAGACTATGTTAACACACTTACCCCCAGTTTCACAGGCAAGGCTCAAGTCTCAGTCTAAAATGCATGTTTGAGGTGTTTTAACTGAAAGCAACTTGCACTGGCATATCTTAAAACATGCCAGTGTCATTGTTTTGTCTCAAGATGCACACCAGTAATGTTTTTTCCAAGGCATGTTTATAAAAGCTACTAAAATGTGTTCATTGAACTAAGGAGGCCTAATCCTGGCTAAATCTAAGCCCTGTCTGTGAAACCAAGCCATAGTCAAATTAAAAACTAAAACTGTGAAACTACATGGTGACTGTACATTTAATGTTTTACGCTAAGCCTGAATCTGCACTCAATGGCTTTACAACACAGAGAACTGAGATGGAGAACACAGAGTGGAAGGATGTGGTCACTGATGCAACCGACTGAAGATTGTAAAAAACGCAGCATGGGAGGATCCGTTGTTTCTGAAAACACAAAACTTTGCAGGTTTGAAGTGTCATAGTAACAGACCACTCAGGCAGGAAAATGCATGGACCAATGCATTAAAAAACAATCTTTCTCACACATGCATGATGTAATAGTGCAGCAGTTTATGAGAAGGATTACACAGTCGACACTCGACAGCAAAGACATGATTGGGAAATGTGTATTTGTAGTCCGAATGAGGAAATATCTCAACAGCAAACGTAGTACTTAATGACGTCTCATGGCAATCGCATCATGAATTAGTTCTTCCTCAGAAATGCTTATTATAGCAGCCTGGTTTCTTCCTGATATTCAATTCAATTCAATTCACATTTAGTTGTATAGCGCTTTTCACAATACACATAGTTTCAAAGCAGCTTTATAGAAAATGCATGTCTACATTACAATTTAGAGTGATCTGTATTGAGTGGTAACTGTAAGTTATGTATTTGCAGAAATGTACATATACAAATCACAGTTAGCTGTACTAATTTAATCAATGTAATAATTTAAGGCAGAAGCGCAATGAGCTCATTGAAGTAATGAATGCTTGTATGTTAAAAAAATATTATGACATTTTGTAGCATTGGTGCAAGTTGATTCAGAGTTTGTGTCATCTGAAGTCCTCGCACGAGTTGGCGCCGTCTGATAGATTGATGAAATCTGTGAATCTGACGAATCTAATGCATATTGCACAAATAAACTGAAAAGCATCGGCTTGCAACTTCTGAAATTTGGGGTCCACAGGTTTTAACCAGACCAAGAGTATTTTTTAGTTTACCACAAATACTTGTCAGTACATTTGCCAGTACCATATTTCAAAGAAGATTTAAGTATTTTATCTATCAATATCATTTCATTACTTAAAGGCCTGAAATCCTGAAACTTATAGATTGGTTTCAGGATTAGGCATCAGTTCAGTTAGGATATTTAAATAGCTTTTATAAAAGTACCTAAGAAAAAAAACACATTTTAAGATATATCAGTGCAAGTTGCTTTCAGTTAAAACAGCTCAAACATGCATTTTGGGACTAGACTTAAGCTTTGTCTGTGAAACCGGTGGATAAAGATTTACTTAAGTGTGATTTTTTTTTTTTACCCTCTTTGCACTTAAGTAAATTATTATTTTAGTCAACTTAAACCCCATCACTTTCTTATAATCGACCGCAAGCTCTTATTGGTTTTTGAGAGCCACGCCCACATTCCAAAAACCAATCAACAACCAATGGAATCAATCAAGGAGGTTAAGCATTATCTAATTCTGATGGACATAATCAATCACCAGAGCAGTAAACGACATGTGACTGATCACTCTATACTAGAGCTCCATGTACCGTGAAGTGAAGTGTGCAGAGACACTGATCTGTGTTTCACTGAGAGTGTTTCCTCTCGCTGACCCCTCTGAGAGGGCAAGCTCAACCAGATGTGGCCTTCATTGTTATTCTCCACTCACACAATCCATCACAGAAAATAACACGATACCACTCGGGAGATGAGGAATTAATTCACAGAATTCAGACAAATGTGATGGGATAAAACAATACATTTAAGAAAATAAGTATTGATTTGTTAATGAGTTTCCAAATGTTTGGTCAAACTGCTAGAACAGATACATAAAGGGAAAAAAATGGTGCTTAGGTGAGTATAGGGCAACTGCTCATTTAACTTGAGTTCGGATCACAAGTAGACGAACGGAGACACATTTCTGTTTACACCTGGTGTTTTAATCCGTTTTGTCCACTTTCAACCACTTCTGTCCTGATTTCTTAAGAGGGGAGGGTCTATGGGCTGGTAAATGTATGGACTTTTTAAAAAATCTTTCGATCTAATGGATACTTGGGTCTTCAGCCGATAAAGTTAGGCTAAATCCCGTCTGGCTATCGCACTTCCCATAATGTTTACGCATTAGGTCAGTAGGTGGAGAGTAGACGGACTTTCGTGGCTGTTCAAACTAATTTGACCACATGAGCTTCTTCTCTACGAAAGCAATCCGATCAAATGCGTTTTCTACCTCTGGAAGTGGTCGAAAGTGGACAAGCTCAAAACATTGTACACCTGTATATAGATTCGCATCTTAAACGCATCTTAATACCAGATGAAAACGGCCTAAAGATGCCATGTTTAATTTGAGAGCTACAGCAGAGAGAAAGATGATCAATGGTCACAAATTAAATTTCTGTCTGTTCTTCACTTAAAACTACTTTGACTACTCCAAATACTTTAATTTTGCTTTTTGGAGATTGTAGGTTCTTAAGTCACAATGAACTTTGCGAGTTCATACTATAGGTTCTTCAAAATGTCTCACTTTTGTGTTCCACAACAGAAAATAACAACATACAAGTTTGGAATGATATTAGAGTATATGGATAAATGCACAGAATTTGCACTAAGGTGAACTGTTCCTTTAAATCCCATGATTTACATTTAGCAGATGACAGTTTTACCAAACAGAAGTTGGACCAGTGACATTGTAACACACTTCTGTTTTAATGTTTAGGTGTTTATGGCCAACACTGATCAAAATGCTGACACATTCAATCTCTCTCGTCATCTCTAGGCTATTTAAGAACCGAGCACTGTAATTCAATTTACTGTGACTCACTTCAAATTATACCTGTAATGTATGTAGCAGAGAGTGCCCTTGTGAAAATTAAGTGCGCTTAATTGTATTTAATATGAACTTGTAGTGTACATCAAATAAAAATAAAAACTACTGTACTTACAGATAATATATTAAATAAATTAAAGGGCACTTAAAGAGATTTACGGTGTGCATTTATCCCCGTTGTACCCTACATATCAATACTGAAAATATCTGGAACGCTTTCAATTCTCATTTTCCGCAGTATATACGATACCAGTTGCGTTTTCTCGCTCTCTGATCTCTTCGACAGCGGTTTGACCCACAAAGTATACGCGGTTCTACGAACATTCATATTAGCCCCGCCTCCACCCACTCACTCACTCACTCACTCACTCACTCACTCACTCACACCAGCTCAGAGATCCACTCGTTGACGATCACTCGTTGAACTGATTGGTTACAAGGTAGTTTGTGACGTCAGAAACACCAGCGATTTCAAACCGTGTTTTTGAGACTGTGTTTGGTTCACTGCAGTTTTAAGGACAAAATACTCAGCAATGGTGTTGACTTTTGAATTTGTATATGGTTTGTCTTAAAAATACCACATAGACATATAAACAACATTAAAAACATGATTTTCACCATTGGGGGACTTTAAATACTAAATTCATCATTACAAATGTGTCTTAGAAATTTTATTAAATAAATGACATAAGCAAATAAATTGTCAGTATTTAGCAGTACACTTTAACCACATTTCAAAGACATTAGATGTACTTGTAAAAATACATATAAAGATTTACTAAAGTCTTACTTAAGTGGGTAAGCAAGCACTCTAAAGTTCAGCTAATTGTTTTTAATATGAATTTAAACTATAAAAGATTTAATTGCAATTAGCATGTGTCGGAAAACATTACATTCAGTTCACACTTAAGCATATTCTTTTAAGTATATTATTTCCGTAATACGGTAAGTAGTACTCCATTTAAAAGTACACTCCTTTTCACCAAGGTTTTTTTCACGAGTTTGATCAGATAAGGTTCAGTTTAACGCTCTTGCTGTGTTGATTCAGAACTTGTGTTAATGCAAGCATTCCTTTTCAGCACAGTCAGACACGCGTGTGTGTGAGGGTCAGACGCCCCGTCCCGCTCACGACAGCTCTGCCCCTAAACTCTCATTGGCTGCTCAGGTCATGTGACTCCACTCTGGCCATTCTCTGCTGAACCTATCAGTGCATCGTGTGTGTGTGTGTGTGTGTGTGTGTGTCTAGTAGGAGCATGAGGAAGTATGTAAAGCTTTTGTGTGGAACATGGTTTTGTTGAGTGCTGGAAACTCACGCAGACACTGGCAGAGTGAGTATGTGTGTGTGTGTGTGTGTGTGTGTGTGTGAATGAACCATTGTGTGTGTGTGTGTGTGTGTGTGTGTGTGTGTGTGTGTGTGTGTGTGTGTGTGTGTGTGTGTGTGTGTGTGTGTGTGATGATTCTCAGAGGTTTTTAAAACCTTAACAGAGCTGTCCATTCAGTTATCCACCAAAAGACTACTTAGTCTATATATAGAGCACTAAAGATGCCTATGCCACTCGTGTGACTCAACAGACAATCTCAGATAAGACTAGGTCAAATATATTATAAATTATTTATTCAACAAGGTCAAATGCTCTGACACTGGCCGTCCTCTGAATCGTCCTTTACACCAGCTGACTGGACAAGATTAAGATGAGCATTGAGCATTGATTAGATTATCAGTTGATCAGATAGATGAAGAATCAGAACTGTGTTCCTCTCGCTAAGAAACAAGTCAAGTCAAGTCAAGAATATTTGTATAGCGCTTTTCACAATACAGATTGTATCAAAGCAGCTTCACAGTATTAAATTAAAATAATAATAAAACTTCCATGTTTGGTAATGCTAATCAATAGTATTATTCATTGATTAATTAAATTGAATATCCCCAACTGAGCAAGCCAAAGGCAACAGTCACAGGGCATAAAATCAACCAAAATCAATAAGAAGTATTGATCTGTAAAAGATAACAATTTTAAGACTACGCATTAAATCTCACGACTCTTGTAAACATGCTTTTCTAAGCGATTAGAGTGATTTTGTGTGGCAGAGAATAAAAAAAGGGTTAAAAAAAAAATCCCCCAGATTTCCACTGAAAGAGGGAGCTGAGTCATAGAGACCAGAGGAGACGTGAGGGTGTTTCAGACGGTAAAAAAAAACACCTAGCAACTGCATAGCAACATGTCAACAACCGCTCAGAACATCTTAGCAACCCAACCACATAGCAATGCCATGTGCTGCGTCCCAATTTGCATACTGTCCATCCTAAATAGCATTCAAAATCAGAATTAGTGTGTCCCAAATCATAGTATGTTGAAATGAGTATTATTAGATACTGGATGGTCTACTTTTTCCGCTAATATTTCCCACAACCCATTGTGCGTTGGATGGCGATTCGATTACTACTCTTTTAGTAACTACAAACACGAATAAAAAGAGAGGTTAAGATAAAGGGGTTTGACTAATTCATAATCAGTTTATAACCTGACGAAAAGATATTTAAGATACGTTTACATTCATTAACTTTTAAATGGGATGGTTTTTTACAAACACATGAAAGACCCACGACGGGCAGATCAATGTGCGACTACATTTCTCTCCGATATGGTAGGAAATCAAATTGAATGTGGAGGATTTTAACTGTGAAAAGATGATTGACAGGGCAGTTTGAGCTTGTCAGGGTTCTGTCACTTCTGTCTATTTCTTAGTTTTGTGACAGAGCCCTGCCACTCCTGTTTTGTCTTGTCTGTGTGTCTTGTTGTATGTGCTTTCATGTCTTGTGCTGTGTAGCACACAGCTTGTGTTTTACACTGGCTGTGTGCTTTCATGTTGTCATGTTTTGTGTGAACACGTGTCTTATAAGTGTTCTCATTGGCTGCGTGTTCATGTCTCGTTTTGTATGACCACATGGCTTGTGATTTGTTTTACTGGCCATGTGCTTGTGTTTTTGTCATGTTTGGTGTGAGCACATGGCTTGTCATGTGTTTCCTTGTGCCATGTGCTCTCCTGTCGATTGTCTAGCCCCTCCCCTCTTGTTACCTGATTATTGATTGATTTCCCCCACCTGTCCTCCCTCATTTCCTGCTTTGTTTGCTCTCCCTATTTACTCTCCTTGTGTTTTCAGTCCTGTGCTGGATTTTTGTTTAATTTTATACTTAATAAACACCCATTGTTCTGCATTACAGAACTAGTGATGCACTGATATGAAAATTTGGCCGATAACCGATAAAACTTTGTATTTGAAAGCCGATAACTGATATGTTAGTCTATAAATCTAAATGCAAATTTTTATATAATTTTTGAGAGCCTGATAATAAAAACAAAAGTCTCATGACCCAATCACACAATTATAATGATGTTCTCATTATCATTTTATGAAGCCTATATGACAGCCTTGCACAGCGCATGTTCCACTTAACCGCATTTTCCTTTTCAAAGTGATTCCAATCAAACTTCAAGCAATTTAAAACTATCATGGCGAACAGTGCACATCTGAACTGTATCAACTGTAGGAAATATCCCATTATTTATCGGCTTTAATATATCGGGCAAATCTTCTTATCGGGCCGATAACGATAAACATAAAAAATTTACTTATATCAGCCGATACCGATAAGGTGGCCGATATAACGTGCATCCCTAGTTTAAACCATAGACAGTATATAAGATGGACACAGCAACCCCATAGATGTCAACGGAGAAAAGTGAAGCCCATTTGAAGCACTCACTTCCTGATCGCCAGGCGAACTGCGCAGGCTCAAACTGAGCTTGACGACGTAGATGTGACGTGAGCAACGTGTTATGATGTTGGAAGGGTAAAGAAGGGAATGAACCCAATCGCAGACAGTAGTTACAGCACACGGTTTATTATGAACAAAACCCACGAGGGGGCGAAACTCAGATGGGACAAGGAATCGTAGGCTGACAAGACTAAACTATGACTTAACAATAAACAAACACTACTTCTAATAAACACTCACAATAACAAGACTTTCCGCAAGGTACTCACAGGTAAGATTAACAATGAACCGACACAGGACAGCAAACACAAGGGGATTAATTAGGGAGACTAATGATAACATAACAGGAGACACAGGTAAAGCAATAATGACAAAATGAGGATAACAAGGAGGGCGGGGCTAGATGACGAGACAACACAAGCACATGGCCCAAACAATTGGCCATGCGCTTGTACACAAAACATGATTCTGTCATGATCCTGCCTTACGACCAGGGAAAATCAAGGACACTGTAAGTCTTTTAGTAGCTGTGCCGAGAGAAATCTGAATCATTCCCTTCCGAATCTCGCAATCTCCGCCGGTCCATATGGTAATTTCTCGACTGTGCGACAGAGAGTCGCATGGTTATTACGCAATCGTTAGTCTATTTTTACAAAAACTGCTTCTACGGGCCATAGCGTAAGATACAAGTTAATGGAGTCTTTCATACATT
Organism: Phoxinus phoxinus; assembly: GCF_949152265.1. Classification (NCBI taxonomy): domain Eukaryota; kingdom Metazoa; phylum Chordata; class Actinopteri; order Cypriniformes; family Leuciscidae; genus Phoxinus; species Phoxinus phoxinus. The sequence goes on from NC_136885.1 coordinate 6,715,284, forward strand.
GTCGTGTTTCTTTATAAATAAATAATGGACAAATGGAGTCTTTGGACGCCTCAGATGTAACGTTATTCGCTGTCAAAGTGACGCCAAAATGAATGGGAGTCAATGGGATGCTAACAGCAGGTGACGGTCTGCTACAATGGCGGCTCCCGGGGAGGCTTCGGTTTCCGGCGGATGGATTACCCCCTTGGTTTAAACGGAGGCAGGATGCATGTAACTAAGTGTTAAAGACACAATTATATGACCAAGTGCTGCATGTCCCAAAGCTTGCATTCTTCTGCTACACACTCAAAAGTATGTGTTTTTCTTCACAAAAACAGAACGTACATTTAGGGCAAAGTAGAAGTAGGCGAATTGAGACGCAGCACTGGAAACCACTCACAACAACACCTTACCATCGAGGCCCTGGGTTTTGCACAGACAAGCACCGCATCATTTGCTTCAGCAAAACAAAAATAATTACTATTGCAAGGAGAATTTGCATAATTATATTCCTGGCACATTAACATCACTGTAATCCGTGGAATCACAGCTGTTTCAACAAACTCGAGTGACGGACGGGACCAGGTGGAGGAGCTGTCAAATTTACACCTGTTGAGGTTTTGCTGAGTAATGCTGAGGTGGTTTGTTTGTCATTCATGCCGGTCAATGATGAGCCAAGAACTGAAAACCAGTAAATGAATCAACAGCAGTGTCTGCAGCCTGGTCAGTGTTTGTAAAGAGAGCAATAAATATTTGGGAGTCAAATGTCTATCACTGGTCTTGTGTAAACGGGTTTGTTGTGTGTAGTAATTACTTCGCCTGGTGAGGCTGTATAACGGGGTGATTTGTGCTGATGATATGTCTGTACAGGCAGGTGAACCAACACCAGTGTGTCTGTATAATAGCATGCCCACTGTCAATCAAATAAATCATCGCTTTCTAATTCTAGTCCACAAGGTTCCCGTGTCAAAGAGTTCTTGCTCCTGTTCTGAAGGGCCCTATGAAATACATTTGATTTTGTCCCAAATTCCACTTAATTGTGTTCCAATTATTTTTTTTATTTTTTTTTCTCAAAAAATTTTTTGACTCCATTTTAATGGTCAAATTAAATGTATGTATGTATGTATGTATGTATAATTAATTGAAATCATGAAACTTGTATCATTTAAAAACAATTTATTAAAAGTTGAACAAAAATCTGAAAACATATATTTAGGGCCCCATTAAATCCAAGTCCCAAATTATGTTTTTTTTTTTTTTTTCAAATTATGTTTAAATTTTTCATTCTGTTTTTTTTTTCTGTTTTATTTTTTATTTTTATTTTTACTCCATTTTAATGGTTAAATACAATTTTTGTACTCAAAAAGCATGTCTAATTAATTGAAATCCTTTCATTTTTAAAAAAGTATAATTTTTTACAAAAATAGTGTAATTATTCCTTAAAAAAATGTTTTAACAAATTTTTAAAAAATTATTATTAGTGTTAGGATTATAGCAAAATTCTACTGTACAACAGTAATATATTTCTGTCACAATTTCTTCAAGTTGAACCAAACTTTTATTTTGACGGGTTGCCGTGAAGACCTCTGAGGAAATTTTATGAGCTCAAAGATTAAACTAGTAGAACTACTTTAGAATAATTTTATATCTTTGGCTTCGTTCACAATGCAAACCTAATACTCATGTATGATTTATTGCTCAAATTTTGTTTGGCTGTTTACATCATTTTTTTCAATGTGGCTAATATCAGATTAGAGTTTGAACTGATCATGGTCTGGAAACTGCCCCGCATGCACAAAAGATCAATAACGAGATGGAGCGCAGCGTGCTATCAAACACACATAAACACGGAGGACACTGAAATCAGTGTTTATCTGAGTCACATATGAGCGGGGGGGAAATCTGTGGTTTTGGGCCACTTTTGCCTGAACTCTGAACGCCTTTTTAAACTCTGAATACTCCTGTAATTGAATCAGACATCGTCAGTCCTTCATAGGAGGTGGTTGAAGTGAAGTGATCATGTTGATAATAACACAACAGTCGGCTGCCGATGATCATTTTAAATGGTTTCACCGGTGGTCCCTATAAAGGCTGATCAGAAGACAAAACTTTTCTACGTGCAGCTAAAATGACTTCACTAAATTCATCGATCTGACAGTTCTGCAGGTGTCTGAAAAAGACAATCAATTTGCAGTGTGTGTGTGTGTGTGCTAAGGAAATCCCACAGGACAGAAAGCACAACAGAATATTTTAACACCACCAACCTCGTCAGACATTTGAAGGCTTTTTCATAAAGGAATATGAGCAGTTTTTAAAGTACTAAGACAGAAAGTAAATGGGGCCATTTAGAAATTCAACTGTCAGTAACAGAGACTTTGCAATGACAGCAAGAAACTAGTGCTGAGATTAATTTAAAGGGGTGGTTGAATATGATTTCACTTTTCTAACTTTAGTTAGTGTGTAATGTTGCTGTTTGAGCATAAACAACATCTGCAAAGTTACAACTTCTTGAGTCTCTCCATCATTGTCTGACTCCAGATTAAACATAAAAGGCTAAAAGTTTTAGAAATGTTCAGTGCATGTGTGTGTGAGGTAAAAGGACACGAGCTCTTGAAGCTCCGCCCCCTGTGCCGGGAGCAGCAGCTCATTTGCATTTAAAGGAACAGACAGAAAAACAGTGCGTTCCCTCAAAAAGTGACAACTTTAACATGCTATATAAAAATATATGTGGGGTATTTTGAGCTAAAACTTCACATACACACTCTGGGGACATCAGAGCCTTATTTTATATCTTGTGAAAAGGGCATTATACCACCCCTTTAATTCTATTTTGGCATCTCAACGATTATGAAAATATGATAATCGAGGAGAAAAGATTATAGTGACACAATTCGTCTATTTCTTTCCTTCACAGATTTGCGCTTTTGTTCCTAAAAGCCCAAACTTAACGTCCAAATCAGCTAAATCAAAAAATAGATAGGTGTAAAATGAAGTCTACTGCAGGTAGAAGTGCTAGACAATAAAAAGAGTTTGGTTACACTTTATTTTAAGGTGTCCTTCTTACAGTGTAATTATAAGTACTCAGTAATATTAATTAACTACATGTACTTATAAGGTTAGGATTAGGGTTGGGTGTATATTCATAATTTACTGTTATTACTAAATAGTGTAGTAAACGTGTAACAAGGATACTGTAAAATAATGACTGACATGACATGACATGAAAGCCAAGTATGGTCCTTATGGTCCTTATGGTCCACACACCATACACTGGACCATACACAGGGCCTACCGGTATTGAGAATCGAACCCGCGACCTTCTGGTTACCAGTGACTGCCCCAAAGTCAAATAAAGTGTCACTAATAGTTATTAAAACTCTGAAAGAGATACTGTTACCTAAGCCGTTTTCTGTGCACCAGTTTTAATAAGTAATAGTAAATAGAAGGCTTTAAATACTGGTTCCAGTGGTCAGTGATCAGCCCAAACAATCCTGATGGGAGCAAGCCTTAACTTCATACAGCAAACCATCAAACCAGAGATGATGAATGGAAAGTTTGAAACAGCATCACTGACTGGATGTAGGAAAAAGTGTGTTAAACACATCTGATTAAACACAGCAGATGTTGGAACATTGGGTGACTGATTTTGCATTGCTGTAGGGTTCATTTGGGTATTAAAATCAGACTCATTTCAATGTGACTTTGAATTCATTTTAATGCTTCACAAATGTTTTATAGCTCACGTCGTGCTTTTAAATGGAAAACATTCAAGCCATATAATGGCAGGCGTTTTAATTCAGAGCTGAAGTTGAATCATCTTCATGATGATGGGTTATTAGTAATAATAACACATACTGTAGACAAGCGTTGGTGGCACTTTACAATAAGGTCCAAATTATTAACATTAGTTAATGCATTAACTCAAAATACATTACATTATTTATCGTTTCTTTGTTAACGTTATTCATAAAAACACTGTTCATTGTTAGTTCATGCAGCTCAGGTCCATTAAATCACATTAAAATATACAACTTTTGATTTGAATAATGTATTAGTAAATGTTAGTATAACTGTGTATAATGTAGTTATAATGTAGTTTACTCATGTTAACTAACCTTATTGTAAAGTGTAACCCACACATTTTTGTCATATTCAGAGCTTGTGAATGATGAGACTTAATGAAGACTTGCTGTTTCATACATTTTGTGTTTCATTTTTTTTTTTTTTACTATTTAGATGGAAACTTTAAAGGCAAGATCCCATTGTGACAACATACCCAGCTATTGAGGGACGTTTGACTTTTTAAAAACGAACCTATGAGATTCATTCTCTGGGGTAAAGTGTGACAACTGATCTCCTCTTTTTGTATTTGTCACTTCTAATCAGGTCAAAGGTCAGAGCAGATGTTTAAAGATGTGACGTGTCATGCTGGCCTTTATAGCGGATGGGTTATTAGTCACATCATTAGTCACATGTCTATTTATTTTGAGAAAGTTCCAATTTAAGATGAAATCTCAGTCTCATGAAGTGAGAATGTTGGGTGAATGTTTCATAGCAGATGAACAGAAAGAGCTGACGGAAGGAAAACACATGGACTCTTGAACTGTGGTCACACACACACACACACACACACACACACACACACACACACACACACACACACACACACACACACACACACAACATCTGGCTGTCTAAATGGGGATTCCCATTAAATCCCCATTAATGTCACCATGAAATCAAAATAGACAATTCTAATTCGGATTGCTATTATAACGGCGGATTTGCAGGCGCACGCGACTTACATGATGGTAACGTGATTTCAGTCTTCAGAATTTCGTTTCCTGGTTCTTGACGGAAAACCCACTTTGTCAGATGTCCTTATATACCGATGTGTCTTGCCACTATTGATCAAACAGGTTTGATCCGTCATTACTACAATTAGCCTGAATAATTTGGGTAAATGTGTAAGCTAGATTTAGGCCTATGTTTCACATCTTCATGGACACCACAATGATCTCCCTCGTGTGGTAATATTTTCCCTTGTAATTATGTATGGTTTGCAAAAATGGGAACTGCTGCATCTGTGTAGATGAGAGAAGCAAAGTGTGTGTGTGTTCTGCACACGCTACACGCCAAGCATGCGCCCTTAAAATAACATCTGAATAACGCACCACTGACTTTAGACTAGGGATTTCCTGGTCTGTGGCGGAACTGTTTTCTGAAACTGCAGAATAGCACCAGGGAACGTTTGCGCCAGAACACGCCGCCTCTCTTCGCTGAACCATTGCGCAATGCGTATGCTCTAAATTGGTGTTTCCCAACCTTTTCAATTGTGCAACTCCCAATCAACCATACATTTTTTTTCATGAACTATGACTTTTCTAGAATAAAACAACCTAACTCTGAAAATAGAAACATAATAGTAAAACATTTTGGTACTTATTTTGTTACATTAATTCATCATATTCATGATTCCATCAAAGGTTTGTGCAGGTTAAATGTGTGTTTGTCAATTTATTGGTAACAGGGCCACCCAACCTTTCATTCAAATGTCACCACTCACCAAAAAAAAAAAGAAAGAAAAAAAAAAGGAAAGAAAGAAAGAATAAAAAAATAAATGGGGTTTTTGGGTCAGTTTACTTTTTTAAAAGTAATTTTAGACCTGAAACTTAATTTACCTCTATTACACATGTGTTATTGTTCCTGTTCATGTGGATGGGCTGATGTTTTTGGCAAGAAACCTTACACAAGGCAGAAATTCAAATCCTTAATTCACGTCTAGTTCACAGTCATTTACTTATAATTAAATAGCTTTCTAAATGGGGACATTCCATAGACTTGTATTGTTTTTATATAGCCTACAGCTAGAATTTAAGGACATAGCAAAAAAGGTAGGTTTTTCTTGTCAGGTAGGTTTAGCTCACTTACACACACACAGGTCTACACACTTTTTTATATTTATATATATATATCTTTACCTAGACTCTCCGTAGACATAAGTTAATGGTTTGTATACTGTACAAAGTAAACGGTATATTCTATCCCCTCACCCTGACCCTAAAATGACCAATCACAGAAAACTTTCTGCGTTTTCTGAATACTTTATTTCATATGATTTATAAGCTGTTTTTTCCTCAAGGAGACCAAAAAAAATTCCCCACAAGGCACAAGGGGACATTTGGTCCCCGTAACGTATAGGGAGTAACGTTACCAGGTACACACACACACACACTCGCACACACACACAAAGTAATTGCTGTAATAAATGCTAAACAAACACTGTAATAACAACAGGCGAGAGACTCACTTCAGTCGGCCAACCGACACAGCGGACCGTGATGATGTTTGTCGCTCCAGAAGCTGTTTTCTCTCTGCTGGTTGTTCGGCTGTTAGTGGGTTTGCGGTTCGGCCAGACTGTTTACCACCCACATCTCTTCTTTCAAAACAAAAAAAAGTTTTCAACTTGATAAGAATCGGTTTAACGGAGAAAGTGCTCAACAAAGCGCCAGCTGTGGAGAGTTTGAATGGTATTTCCTGATTGTGGGATTTCAAAGCCGTTTCAGAGTTTCTTCCGCTTGGCTCCGGTGATGAGCGCGAGCGCACGGGAGTGGGACAGGCGTCGGTACAGACTACAGAGAGACGAATAACGGAACGGGCGGGACTTAAAAATCATGACGAGAGAGAGAGAGAGAGAGAGAGAGAGAGAGAGAGAGAGAGAGAGAGAGAGAGAGAGACTCACCACACTCTTCCGGATTCGAAAAGCTGTATTCGGAAAATAATAATAAAACATGTAAAAAATGTTAGTTAAATATTTAAAACATTTCAGAAAAAAAAGTTATCTTATTAAAAATAAAGTTTTTGTAGGCCTACTAACTTTTTAAGAACATTATTAAAGACCAGATAACTTTGAAGGATCGTTGCCAGAACATTAGCCAACTGTTAGGTAGAAATGACATAGCCTACTTTAAAAAAATATATATATTCTGCCAGATAGCCTGTACTTAAAATGTATTATTAATGTTCCCCACACTTTATGACTATGATCTGAGTTAAACAATGAACTGATATCATACATAAAATACTAAATTATTGTTTTTGTGGCCCAAATGCACACCTCTGTAGGCTAGGCTACTCAACTATAGGCTATCTGGTAGGCTATGAGGTTTAAAAAGGTAATGTTTTCATGTCTGTCTGTCCAAAATTGCATAGGCCTACTCTTGAGTAGGTACTTAAATACTTCAAGACCGCTGAAAAGTGTCTATATAGTAGTCAACATTTGAAGTGGAAGTCAAAAAAGTTAATTAAAGTTAACTTAATTAAAAGTTAATTAAAGTCCCAAGACAAGAACGGGTATTGTTCAAAATTCATGTAACTTTGATGAAAGGTTTTAATCCACTTCAAATGTTGACTACTGTAGTATGAGTGTGTGTGTGTAGTATGAATGTAATTCGGACATACTACATTTACCATGTTGTCATTATCATTTGAATAACCAGCATTGCTGCTGCCATTCAGAAAGCCTCTCCCGTGGCCTCATGGTATAGTAAAGTCCATCGTATGCACACTTCAGAATCTCACCAGAAGAAGTTAGTCATCCGGATACTTTCTGCCTACTCTTTTATGAGTACTGAATTCAGACAGACATCTTTTGCCACACACAGTTTGTGGCCTACTATATAGGGAAGGATGCGGTTTCGGATGCAGCCCTTCCCTTTTGGCTGAGTAAAGATGATAAAGTTGAGTGTCTGACATTCCACACTTCATTTTTTCGGTTAAATAAGTGCATCATCCATGTATAAATTATATATATATTATATATAATATATTAATATATTTATATTAATGCATTAGAATAGCGCATGAGTAGCCTACACAAATTGGGATGCAATGAAGTGGTTGCACAAACCTGTCTCGAACTCACTGGTTGGCTCTGGTTGAGATTAGGAAGAGCTGCCTACAGGTTTTCTCATTGGCCCGCCCCGCAAATGTTGGCCAATGAACAAACCTGGATTTTTTTTTGCGATTTCAACATGGGGAGCCTTCGAGGAAGCAAAAAAAAAAAAGTTGCAATGCTGCAATATACCCGTGAGGAGATAAGAGGCCTTTTTTGAGTGGATGTCAGTGAGAGGAGACTTAATAACCTCTGGCTATTTGTGAGGAAACAGCTTAGCACTTAATGAATTGATTTCCTGTCTGCGGGTCTTCAACATGTTTGCTGTTAAATATTCAGGCTACGTTTACACGTGGACGGCTATTTTCATAAACGGACATTTCACCCCTCTCCGTTTTCAAAAATAACATTGTGCACGCCAGACAGTTTTCAGAAAAGTGTTCGTTACACAAACCCATGTATGCCGTCTAGAGCTTGCCAAACCTGTAGGTGGCAGTGTAACGAGAAGCTCAAGCCCACGTTAGCAAACCAGAATCCAGAAAATAGTCATATACTGTGACGTCGGCTGCCTAAAACTCAAGTTTTTCTCAGTTTACATGCAAATACTCTGTTTTTAGAAAGAATCGTTTTCAGAAAGAATCGTTTTCAGAAAGAATCGTTTTCAGAGGAGAATTCTCCGTTTGCGTGTAAACGAAGGGCAGAAACGAAGGGAAATGTCTCCGTTTTTCAAAATAACCATGTACGTGTAAACGGGGCCTTAGTGTGTTATGTTTGCAGAGTTTTTACATAAAAAAGAAGAAACGTTTTGCAAAAGGTATAGGATTCTGTTTATGGCACTAATCATTTGTTAATATGGTATCTGCAAAAAGAGATGCACCGATTGATCGGCTGGTGACCCGGAATTGGCAGATTTTCACGTGACCGGCGGGTCAGTCTGACATATGGCGATTTTATGCCGGTCAAATGCACTCGGGCGCCGCATGATTAACGCAACATCAGCATCACACGTGCAACGGAACGCACATGTAGGAAACCTGTGAATTACGGCCGTTTCACACCGTAAGCGCGAGCAGCGGTGAAGCGCGGGTTTCGGCGCCGAGTCTATTCTTGCTGCGCTGCTCACGCTCAATTAAAGTGAAAGCACACTTTTGTTGGACAAAATAAATATGATTTCACACAAAAAGTGCCCAAAATGCACAGATTTTGCATCAGCATGTCAGGTGTATTTTAACAAGAACTGGAGTAGGCTATGTCAGAAAAGAAAATGAAGACTCAAAAATATTTATAGAAAATGGACCCATTTAAACTTGTTTTTATTATTCAGTTTGGGTGGTGTTTTATAAAAAAAAAACATATAGAAAAAAAAATATTGTGTGTGCTGTAAAGTGGTTAGAAAAAATGAAATCGGAATCGGCTAAACTCGGTATCGGCAAGTCAAACTCAATGAAAAATTGGAATGGCCTAGAAAATTGGAATCGGTGCATCTCTACTGCAAACAGCAATTGACTCATACAATATGATTCAGTGACGTCAAGGCTATAATGTGATTGGTTTGCAGAAGTCAGCAGCCATATCACCCTGTAGCCCAAGACTGGTTGCCCACTGAAGCTAAGCAGGACTGGGCCTGGTTAGTACCTGGATGGGAGACTCCTGGGAAAACCAGGTTGCTGCTGGAAGAGGTGTTAGTGAGGCCAGCAGGGGGCGCTCACCCTGTGGTCTGTGTGGGTCCTAACGCCCCAGTGTAGTGACGGGGACACTATACTGCCAAAAGAGCGCCGTCCTTCGGATGAGACGTTAAACCGAGGTCCTGACTCTCTGTGGTCATTAAAAATCCCAGGATGTCCTTCGAAAAAGAGTAGGGGTGTAACCCCGGCATCCTGGCCAAATTTGCCCAGTGGCCTCTGTGCATCATGGCCTCCTAATCATCCTCCTATATATACTAATTGGCTTCATCACTGTCTCCTCTCCACCAGTAAGCTGGTGTGTGGTGGGCGTTCTGGCGCAATATGGCTGCCGTCGCATCATCCAAGTGGATGCTGCACATTGGTGGTGGTTGAGGAGACAAAGCGCTTTGAGGTCTCAGATAAAGCGCTATATAAATGTAACAAATTATTATTATTATGTAATGGGCAACAGCTACAGAGAACAAACAGGTAGCTTGAGTATTCTGTCCTTTTTTTTAGGGTCGCATCTTGTGACATCACTTCCTGTTTAGATGTATTTGGTCCTGGCAAACCGCACCAGAGCTCATTTGGAAGTGGACCGAAAGCCCCTGAAAAGGCAAGTCTCGGTCCGCTTGTTTGATGTGCACCAGGGTTTGATGGCAGCGTTCACACTTAATCCAATGAACCGCACGCACTAACAAAGCAATTGCACCAGAATTTGTTGCATTCAAACCAAATCTGCCAAGTGTGAACAGACCAAAAAGAAGATGCTATTTATGTAATGTATAGTCTTAGTATAAATATTGATTTGAATATAAATATAACTGGCTTGAGTTTGGTAATCTGATTTGAGTGTGCGGAAGGTGCAGTTTGCATGTACAGGAGGTTTTAAGCACCGGCACAGACAAATACACCACACAGATACATTCAAAAAATCCAGGAACATCAGATCAGATTCAGGTTTCAGAAAATATTTTGTCACTACTTCATTTTATTGTATTCAGTCCACTAGTACAAAAGAGTTGGGACTGCTTGAATAATTTTTGCTGCATTAACTGATACTACTTTTTTTTGCATAGAACTGGATTAAGAGAGTAAACTTATTCGCGAAATGTGTGTGTTAGTCTGTGATTACATGCAATGTCAGACTGTCAGGTGATGACAGTGGATCCCTCTAGTGGTGCAGCTTTGTGTCTTTTCCACTTTGAAGAGTCTTCAGGCAAAGTACCTGTTCATTGCCATCAAACATCTCAGTATCTGCAGCTAAATGTATATCGCCCTCACACACACTTTCTCACTGTTACACACAGATCTCAGTCCATAACGCATACAAATGTGACACATCATTATTTTAATACCTTATTTATTTAAATTAGAAACAAAAGCTTGATCAAAAAAGTTGACATAAATAACATCATTGTAATTCACATTTCAATAAGTTACAAAGTTTTACAATTGTTTTAATGTATTTCTTTAAAAAACATGAAAACCAAAAGACCTCACCCCAAAAAACATGTTTTTCAAATATGAATAAATTGATAAATAAAAAGATAAAATATTAAAACTTGCCCAGAAGTTTCTGAGTCCCCTTATGTCCCATTTATAATGAAAAAGTAGAAATCTTACGATGTTTTTTTTTTTTTAACAATAATAATCATAATAATAATAATAATACTGTAACTATCATCATTGCTTTAATGCAAACTATTCTTATTTTCTTTTTTAAATAGATTATTTTAAGATTAATTATTTAAACCTGATTATGGTCATTTACTGTGGCTGGTCTTCTCTCTTTTATTTTTAACATATATATTTTTTTTTAGTTTTGTATGAAAAATGATACTTTTTTTAATTTGTAGAGCTAAGAAGGTCCATAGGAAGTAGCTTGTTTTTTTTTTGTGTTAATACTATTGACATCTTTCCGCAACTGTGTGTGCTTGTGTGTTTGAATGCGTGTGTAATTTATGTACATGATTTTTTTTTTTTATGTCCTTTGCATATTCACACATGTGTGTCTGTGTGTGCAAGATAACAAACATCTCACGTTAGCAATTTAACCTGTGCAGCTCAACACCTGGCGTCTGTCTGCTACGTGAATGCTTCAATAATCTCCATCCTGCGAGAGAGAGAGAGAGAGAGAGAGAGAGAGAGAGAGAGAGAGAGAGAGAGAGAGAGAGAGAGAGAGAGAGAGAGAGAGAGAGAGAGAGAGAGAGAGACATTACACTGATGTTAGTATGTTAGTAAAATGCTCCACTTTTGCAGTCTGTCTGCTTGCTGGATCTCAGGCAAAAACCACCCTGGACAAGAAGCAGACAGTGATTCAGCTTTCAGGGTGAACCGTTGTTTCATAAACGAGAATTACAGCATCCTCAAATCATCACCCACAGCTTCTCGGCCATGTTATGAACTACCAAAGCACTCTCACTCTTTCCAGTCAAGTGACTCCTGCAATGGGTCTCATAATGAATCAAAAAGCTTGTTGCTGAGTCATTGTTGCTGTGTCGGGCTGGTCACAATGTAAAACAAACAGATCAATGTTTTACAGAGACATGGAGTTCAATATACAAGTGTCTCTCCGTATTAATCTGAGAAATGAGAAAGTATTTTAAGAGTGATGAAATTACACACCAGCATTGAGGAGGCCAAACCTGAAGAAATCTACTCACAACCTCAGAAGACCAGCCGTCAAAAATCTCAGATTTGGCATATCAAATGTGCTTTTACACACGCACACACACACACACACACACACTGTCCATGCAAGTCACAGTGAAGCTCAAGCCTGCTGCATGTGTGCTCTGGAGGTCATGTCTATATATTGCACATTTATGTGCACATGTGTTTGAATGTGTGTGTGTGTGTCTGTGTGTGCGATTAGATTGACTTATGAGTGCTTCTCGTTGCAGCCAACATGCATCACTCTCAGCAACTGGAAACAGGAATTCTGGGAACTCGCTGAAGAACTGAACACCTATTTTGGAGTACAAACACAATGGCTATAAAAATGAGGTTCACTGATTCGTGATATTTATTGCATCTTTCCCAGAATTCCTGTTTTGATCATGTCTCCTCCATTCAGCACCAGGCACTGCACTTACTGTAACCCTCACTGCCAGAAGCCAAGGCAGACCCACAATGAAGAAGATTATACTTCACCCAAAAGAGAAATTATTTTATTAATCCTCATGTTTTTCTAAATCTGTATGCTCTTTCATGACATGTCAACTTTGGCTTCAGAAGACATAAACATAGTACAGAAGTAAAATGTTTTACTTTTATGGTACTTTTTGGCCCTCTCGGAGCTTGAAAGCCCCTGTATGAGTTTGTTTTATGTGTTGCCTTCGGCTTGCTTTATTGGGGTTTAAAAGACACATTGAACAATGATGACAACTGTTTTCTACAGAGCTGGTTTATAGCGGATTCCACTTTGTTTTATAAGTAATGAATTTTGCAACATCAACACTGTTATTAAACTGAATTGACTCGAGCTGAATAAAGATACTAATGAACTTTACACTGTTATTGAACTGAACTGAATCAACATTGAAACAATTTGAGCTGAATAAAGATACTAATGAACTTTACACAGGAACTGAATCAACACTGAACCGACTCGAGCTGAATAAAGATACTAATGAACTTTACACCGTTATTGAACTGAACTGAATCAACACTGAACCGACTCGAGCTGAATAAAGATACTAATGAACTTTACACCGTTATTGAACTGAGTCAACACTGAACCGACTCGAGCTGAATAAAGATAGGCTACTAATGAACTTTACACCGTTATTGAACTGAGTCAACACTGAACCGACTCGAGCTGAATAAAGATACTAATGAACTTTACACTGTTATTGAACTGAGTCAACACTGAACCGACTCGAGCTGAATAAAGATACTAATGAACTTTACACTGTTATTGAACTGAGTCAACACTGAACCGACTCGAGCTGAATAAAGATACTAATGAACTTTACACTGTTATTGAACTGAGTCAACACTGAACCGACTCGAGCTGAATAAAGATACTAATGAACTTTACACCGTTATTGAACTGAGTCAACACTGAACCGACTCGAGCTGAATAAAGATACTAATGAACTTTACACCGTTATTGAACTGAGTCAACACTGAACCGACTCGAGCTGAATAAAGATACTAATGAACTTTACACCGTTATTGAACTGAATCAACACTGAACCGACTCGAGCTGAATAAAGATACTAATGAACTTTACAGCGTTATTGAACTGAGTCAACACTGAACCGACTCGAGCTGAATAAAGATACTAATGAACTTTACACAGTTATTGAACTGAGTCAACACTGAACCGACTCGAGCTGAATAAAGATACTAATGAACTTTACACTGTTATTGAACTGAGTCAACACTGAACCGACCTGAGCTGAATAAAGATACTAATGAACTTTACACTGTTATTGAACTGAGTCAACACTGAACCGACTCGAGCTGAATAAAGATACTAATGAACTTTACACCGTTATTGAACTGAACTGAATCAACACTGAACCGACTCGAGCTGAATAAAGATACTAATGAACTTTACACCATTATTGAACTGAACTGAATAAACACTGAACCGACTCGAGCTGAATAAAGATACTAATGAACTTTACACTGTTATTGAACTGAATAAACACTGAACCGACTCGAGCTGAATAAAGATACTAATGAACTTTACACCATTATTGAACTGAACTGAATCAACACTGAACCGACTCGAGCTGAATAAAGATACTAATGAACTTTACAGCGTTATTGAACTGAATAAACACTGAACCGACTCGAGCTGAATAAAGATACTAATGAACTTTACACCGTTATTGAACTGAACTGAATCAACACTGAACCGACTCGAGCTGAATAAAGATACTAATGAACTTTACACCGTTATTGAACTGAGTCAACACTGAACCGACTCGAGCTGAATAAAGATACTAATGAACTTTACACTGTTATTGAACTGAGTCAACACTGAACCGACTCGAGCTGAATAAAGATACTAATGAACTTTACACCGTTATTGAACTGAGTCAACACTGAACCGACTCGAGCTGAATAAAGATACTAATGAACTTTACAGCGTTATTGAACTGAATAAACACTGAACCGACTCGAGCTGAATAAAGATACTAATGAACTTTACACCGTTATTGAACTGAACTGAATCAACACTGAACCGACTCGAGCTGAATAAAGATACTAATGAACTTTACACCGTTATTGAACTGAGTCAACACTGAACCGACTCGAGCTGAATAAAGATACTAATGAACTTTACACTGTTATTGAACTGAGTCAACACTGAACCGACTCGAGCTGAATAAAGATACTAATGAACTTTACACCGTTATTGAACTGAGTCAACACTGAACCGACTCGAGCTGAATAAAGATACTAATGAACTTTACACTGTTATTGAACTGAACTGAATCAACACTGAACCGACTCGAGCTGAATAAAGATACTAATGAACTTTACACAGTTATTGAACTGAATCAACACTGAACCGACTCGAGCTGAATAAAGATACTAATGAACTTTACACTGTTATTGAACTGAGTCAACACTGAACCGACTCGAGCTGAATAAAGATACTAATGAACTTTACACTGTTATTGAACTGAATAAACACTGAACCGACTCGAGCTGAATAAAGATACTGAACTTTACACCATTATTGAACTGAACTGAATAAACACTGAACCGACTCGAGCTGAATAAAGATACTAATGAACTTTACACCGTTATTGAACTGAACTGAATCAACACTGAACCGACTCGAGCTGAATAATACTAATGAACTTTACACTGTTATTGAACTGAACTAAATATACATTGAACCGACTGAATAACGACACTATTGTCTTCTGTAGAGCTGTTTTACAGAAGAATGTAATGTTATTTTCGTTTGTTACTGTGAAGCTACTTTTTAAACAATCTGTACCGTATAAAGCGCCACAGAAATAAAGGTGAAGGTTATTTTATGAGAAAGAGCAGCAAGAACATTCCTCTAAATATCTTCTTTTGTATTCTAAAGAAGAAATAAAGTCATACAGATTTGGATCAACATGAGGGTGAGTAAATGATGACAAAATTATAATTTTATGGTGAACCATCCCTTTAATAACAGCAGAATTTACCAGTTATGCTCTTAGGTTATATGATATCCATTCTGAATATTTTACATCGTTCATCTTCATGTCTCACACTCAAAGAAAAGCACACTAATAATTATAAGTACACAAGTAATAGCACATAATAAAACACATTAAAAACGGACCAATAACAAACTGCAGTCATAGAAAGAGTGAGAGGGTTACTAAGCGAGTAGTTAATTTCCAAACAAACTGAAAAATTAGTAATTTATCAGAGAAATCAGTCACAAATGCATCAAACAGTCCATCGTAGCCACGGCAAAACGGCATGCAGCCCATGGCCAGTCGCCGGGGGGAAGGGCACAAAAACAAACAATGCTGCGAGGGCAATCCAAACATAGGCAATCGCCAACGGCAACCAGACAGGCCAATCAACTTACTACAACTTCAGAGGTAGTGGATTATGGTTGCTAGGTAACCATAGCCAGGGTCTCCCGTCATTTATGATTGGCCGTTTGGACCTTGTTGTGTGGTTTGTGATTTTCATAGAGAGAATACAAAGAGAGAATACCATGTCTACCATTGTTCAGTCAAACAGATAGTGGCCCCAAACTCAGGCTGGTCGTGATGATCATCAAACAAGCAGATATTTCGAAGCAGATTATATTGTGTGGACGATTTGCTAATTTGTTCCCTCGATTTATAAATTGTGCGCACAATTTAGCCTACTATTTTTTTTCCCTGCATGTCACGTATATGCTCCGTATATTTTGACAAGTTATACAAAAAAATAAACATCTTTAGTTAGGTGTTAGTGTTATGACTTTTTTTTCTCATTTATCGATGTTTACTTATTATCTGAGACACATTTATGCTTTAATTATGCTTTTAAAGCCTCATCTATGGCTGAAGACAACCCTTGTGAAAAAGACGTGTGCATAATTGGACTGAATGTGCACTTGTAGTGTCCTTCAAATCTTAAGTTTTAAAAATGTTTTACTTGCTGTTAATTTTTTTATAATAATTTAATATTAATGAAATAAGTGCACTTAAAGTCTATGTACTATGACTATATTTCTTAATATACTCAAGTACACTTTTAAAAAGTGCAGTTTGTAATTAAGTCAAATTAAAAGTTTTACTTCTTTAAAGTAGCCTACATTTTAAATAATTTTTATTTAATGATCATTTGTCGTGATTTACACATGTATTGACTAACAAAATAAAACGTAAAATATTTTATTATAATTTGAACTAGTGTTTTATTCAAAATTACATTTAAAGTTAATATATTTGGTAACACTTTACAGTAAGTTTTCATTAGTTAACATCAGTTAACATGAACTAAGAACGAACAATACTCCACAGCATTTATTAATATTAGCATTAACTAAAGCATTATTAAAATCAAAAGTTGTATTTGTTAACATTTGTTAATGCACTGTGAACAAATATGAACAAACTATGAATGACTGGATTTTTTATTAAAAAACATTAACAACGATTAACAAATACTGTAATAAATGCACTGTTCATTGTTAGTTCATGTTAGTTAATGCAGTAACTCATGTTAACACATTATTAGACCTTGACAACATTGACTCCCATTGTATGGAGAAAAAAATACTATGGGAGTCAATGGTGCCCCACAACAGTTTGGTGAACAACATTCTTCAAATTGTCTTCCTTTGTGTTACACAGAAAGAACAAAGAAATGGTGTGGAAACAAAGTGTGGAACAATTTGAGAGTGAGTAAATTATGACAGAATTGTTATTTTTGGGTTGAACTAACTCTTGAAGTGCAAACTGAATGTGAATTATTTCCCTAAAAAGTGTCTTTTTAAAATTGTGCTCAAGTCTACTTCTTTTTCACAAGGGATAATTAACCATTTTATTCCTCCTTTATAAGAACCGGTATGTGTTTAGCTTCCTTATACAGACAAACCCCAGCCGAACTCAAACCTCGGATCCACTCCTTTTTTTTCCTCTTTCATTTCATGTTAGTTTTTTTTTTATTCTTTCCTCCTTTTGCATGTTCACTTTCAATAAACAGTAGATCTCTCTCTTTCTAAAGGTTTTGGAAAGTCTGTCCTCTCTTACCAGTCTCGGTCTCAGTAGGGTCTGTTGGCATCTTTTGGCCGTTTGAGCTGCACTTTGAGTCTTTTCATGCCGATCTGAAAGCCGTTCATGGCCTGGATGGCCGTCTGAGCACTCGCCGGGTTATCGAAGCTCACAAAGCCTGAGAGAGAGAGAGAGAGAGCAAAGACAAAGAGAAAAGTGTTCAGTGTCCATGTAAAACTCACCAATGTGATGCAAGAGTGCTGTGGGTGTTCGCAATAGTGTTGCTATGCAGTTGCTAAGGTGCTCTGATTGGTTGTTGCCATGCAGCTGCTTGAATGTGGTAGTCAAGGCAAGTCACATTTATTAATATAGTGCTTTAAACAATACAGATTGTTTCAAAGCAGCTTCACATTAATAAACAGGAAAATAACTAGGTAACACTTTATTTTACAGTGTCCTTTTTTGCATGTTACATGTAGCTAGTAATTACTATAAATTGTGCATAATTACGGTACATGCAACTAACCATAAACCAAACCCTACAAGTACATGTAGTTAATTAATAATTATCTGTACTTAAATGGATAATTACACTGTAACATGGACACTGTAAAATAAAGTGTAACCAATAACTGTCAATGTTGCAAAGCTAATCAATTATTAACACACAAATCTTATGCCGCTGTAAAGCCGAAGGCAACAGTGTCATTATTCATCTCAACTGAGTTCAGGTTTTGTTCTCATCCGATAGTACAGTCAAATAGTCGATAATATTTCTATTGTGCACCAGAGTTTGAAGGTTAGTATTACGAACACATACGTTTTCTCATTCTTACCGAAGCATTTGCTTTGATTGGTGGCTCGATCGACAAAAACTTTTGCAGAAATGACGTTACCGAATGGTAGAAACATCTGGAGCATTTCAGAGTCAGTGAACTCTTGAGGTAAATGGTAAATGAAGATGTTACACCCCTCAGGACCTGCATCACACACATTAGACTCAATGTAAGCTTTATAGACAGATATAATCATAATGAGAAACAGCTCACATGCAATGATTTATAAAATATATATATCTCTTGAAAAAACAATGATTTGCCTCCATACCCTTGAGTAAAAGAAGTGCACTTAATTGTATTGGATGTGTACTTCAAATCTTAAAAGTATATTATCTGTACTTGCAGATAATGTGACCCTGGACCATAAAACCAGTCACATGGGTCAATTTCTTTAAATTTAGATTTATACATCATCTAAAAGCTGAATAAACAAGCTTGTTATGATAGGACAATATTTGGCCGAGATACAACTATTGAAAATCTAGAATCTGAGGATGCAAAAAAATCGAAACATTTAAAGTTGTGCATGTATGTTGGCGATTGTGCTGCATTCACTCACAAAAATAAATGTTTAATAAATTTACGGTAGGAAATGTACTAAATATCTTCATGGAACATGATCTTTACTTAATATCCTAATGATTTTTGGCATAAAAGAAAAATGAATTGTGGCTATTGCCAGACGTCCCACATGTGACTGGTTTTGTGATCCAGGGTCACATATAATATTAATTAAATAAATTGGCACTTAAGTGCACTTAAAGAAAGACACTTTCATGACTATAGGTGCGTTCCATTCGACCGTAAGTGGACTGCGAAGTGGACTTGCATCTTAAGTGAGATCACAATCCGAAGGGAGAGAACATGTTCAGTTCGTAGTGCACTGCAAACGGCGTAGGGAACATCGATACATCACGTCACACGAACTGTCATTGTGCACCATAGAGTAGAGCCGTTGGAAGAGATTTAAAGTATTCGAGTATTCGTAAATATTGTTATTATACAAACTAGAGTATTTATGAATGGTTATGGTGATGAGTGTTACATTTTCATAGTCTAGGGCTATTGTGTGATTATGTAAACCAATTAAAAGTGTTGAGAAGCAGCTGAGGCGCTGTCATTTTTTTTATTTGTCTTCATTTACCTCAGGAGTGTTTACGCCGCTGCACGTGGAAAAGAAAGCGCTAGATTAAACCGCTACAATTATTAAGACCATAGATTAAGAACACGTTTAGACATCGTTCACTTCAGCTGGTATCCCGTGTGCAGGGTGTAGGGAGCAGTGGACACTGCGTAGGGACCCTGGCGAATGGAACGCACCAGATGTTTCTTAACCCACTTAAGTGCACTTTTAACATGTGCACGTTGTAATGATATCAAATTAAACGTTTTACTTCGAAGTACATTTATGTTTGGTCGTGCTTTAAAGAAGTACACTTATTTTGATGTGTTGACTAACATAGGAAAGGACATGTAAAATACTTAATTATAATTTTAACTGTAGTGTGTTATTCGATATTTAATTTAAAGTTAATATATATTATAAATGTACTAAATTACAACTTCATTAGTACAAATATATTTAAATACAAGGCATACAAGTGTCAGTAGAAAAGGCATTAAAGTATATTTTAGTTTACCATAAATGATTGTCAGTATTCTGGAGTACTTTAACCATATTTCAATTAATAGAAGTAAATATGAAATTACATTTAAATATGTACTTAATTGCTTAAAGGGTTAGTTCACCCAAAAATGAAAATAATGTCATTAATGACTCACCCTCATGTCGTTCTAAGCCCGTAAGACCTCCGTTCATCTTCGGAACACAGTTTAAGATATTTTAGATTTAGTCCGAGAGCATTCTGTCCCTCCATTGAAGCTGTATATACAGTATACTGGCCATGTCCATAAAGGTAATAAAAAGATCATCAAAGTAGTCCATGTGACATCTGTGGGTTAGTTAGAAGTTTTTGAAGCATCGAAAATACTTTTTGGTCCAAAAATAAAAGAAAATAAGACTTTATTCCGCATTGTATTCTCTCCCGGGTCTGTTGTTCAGGACTCCGCAGTGACGCTGCTGACGTAAGACGCTGATGACGTGTTATCTGGTGCGCCCGAGCTTCGTTTACAGTCTGAGGGAGACGCACGCTATATTCAAGCTATTCTACATTGTTTGCGTGGATATCATTTTTTTAATGGTGCGTAAATGTGCATGTCGCGGATGAGACACTTTTACAGCGTGCGTTTCCCTCAGTCTATAAATGAAGCTCGGGCGCACCAGATAACACGCCATCAGCGTCTTACGCCATCAGCGTAACTGTGAAGGATTGACAACAGACCCGGGAGAGAATACAATGCTGAATAAAGTCTTATTTTGTGTTATTTTTGGACCAAAAAGTATTTTCGATGCTTCAAAAACTTCTAACTAACCCACTGATGTCACATGGACTACTGTGATGATGTTTATATTAGCTTTATGGACACGGACAGTATACTGTATATACAGTTTCAATGGAGGGACAGAAAGCTCTCGGACTAAATCTAAAATATCTTAAACTGTGTTCCGAAGATGAACGGAGGTCTTACGGGCTTAGAACGACATGAGGGTGAGTCATTAATGACATTATTTTCATTTTTGGGTGAACTAACCCTTTAAGTGGGTCAAGCACTCTAAAGTCCAGGTGACTGCATTTAATATAAACTGAAACTGTGATACATTTTTATTTAATTGCAATTAACAGGCAATTTTCAGAGTCTATACTTAAGTACACTTTTAAAAAGTGCAGTTTGTAATTAAGTTTGTACAGAGTTCAAACCAATACATTCAGTTCACACTCAAGTATGTTGTTTTAAAGTGTATTTCCATTAAAAGTATGTTAAAGTGTACTTCTTTATTGGGTACAGTCTAACTTCTGAGGACGTACTACAAAAACACTGTGTCTGAAATCGAATACTTTCCTGCTATAGGGCCAGATTTACTAACAGTTTGCTCCAGCGTAAACCCTCTTTTGGGTGTTAAAAAACGACTGCCAGGATTTACTAAAGACACGCAGTGAAAAGATAGCTCTGAAAAGGCTGGGCAGGGATATTTTTGCGGCTGAACTTATTGCACACGCATTTGTAGGAGTTTCCATTTCAGAAGCAAACTTTATGAGAGGAGAGTATTTAAACGAATAACGCAAGGTGATTTACTAAAGTTTGCGCTCGTCAATTTACTGGTATTTGCGCCATTATTTAACCCCAAAAAAGCCTGTGTTAAACCAGACGCTGATTTGCGCTGCTCTTGGTAGATTGTGTTGGTCATTATGCAAATGATCCAGCGCTTTTCTGGAATTGCTCTTTCACACTAATTTGCCCTGTTTGGTAAATCTGGCCCATAATATGCAAAGAACAGAACGGCAACTGAGTAGTATGTCAGAATACATATATTGTATGTCAGAACAGTAAGCGGAAACTACCCGGATGAACTACTATTTCGATGGACACTTTACTATCCCATGAGGCCACGGGAGAGGATTTGTGGATGGCGTTGAAGCGACACAACTGATGCCGTGAGTCACATAATAATGACAAAATGGCGGATGTAGTGCGCCCGAATTTCATTCAAACTACACACATTCATACTATATAAAACGTATTTTGTAACATTCTGCGAAGTATGTTTTTAAATCAAAACAATGTACTATAAAGTATGCAATTTCGGACGCAGTGAGTATGTCCTTTTTTTTTTACAGGAAATGAAATCACCTTCTCTCTGCTGCTGGGTTTGTTGCTGGGCAACCAGGGTGGGTTGCTGTAGAAACGGCTGGCTGACCAATCCATATGCAGTCGGATAGGCTGCTGTGAAACACAGAGTTTGACACATGCTGATACAGAAACACAAAGGCTGATCTGACACAAAAGCCTGTGCATGAGAGATGCAGCTGCTCAGTCACCTGTGTAATGCTGCATGCCTGCGTACGCCTGCTGGAGCGGATCTAGCTGAAGAGCTGGACTCTGGGCTGGAGAGACCATGAGGACAAAGCATTTAGCATTTTCTGAATACATGTGTGTATGCAAAACTCACCGCCAGGATATAATTGTGGGATTGTGGGTGGTTGATATGCAGTTGCTAGAGTGTACTGACTAGTTGTAGTTAATTCAAGCCTTCCCGACGCATTAGGGATTCTCACCTTGATATGGATGAACACCATTGGTGTAGATTTCCAATGCTTGCTGTCCATTGCTGGTTGCCGGGATGTGACTATAGCCGTTCACTCCCATTGGTGGAGGCAGAGCCGACAAAGGCGTTGCCGTAATAGTGGGAGGGGTGTTTGCACCTGTAGCCAATCACAGAGCAGCGAGGAGTTTAGACTGACAAGAGCGTTAAACACTGGCCCTGTCCCAAATGAACGCATGGATCGTGGTCAGAATGAACACAGATTGACATGAAAATGTAGTAATTTCAGCGTAATTTCAGCATAAATGCATTTAATTAAATCAAATATAGTACCGTAGCCTAATCTCACCATAAAATAATTTAATTAAATACTACTTTTTTTTCGCAGTCATCTTTTTACCTTAAGACCGGGGTAAAGCAAGGAAAACTATTTACCTCAACAAGGCGACATAATGAACAACACTCGTCTCATTCGTGGAGGTGGACAGAAAAGCTCTTTGTGACAAGATGTATTGTGTTAAAATTTAAATGCAAAGGCATGAGAGTCGGCTGTTTTTGTCAATTTTAAGTTTTAATTTAAAATGTTTGCGATTTTATTATAAGTACATGGTTAAATATTTGACCACTTGCTTGAGAAACTTTATATATATAGAAGTAATGCATGGAATAATAGGCCTACGTTGTTTGAATTGTTTTTAAACGTGCATACGACCATTAATATTAAAGAGTGTATATGTGTACAAAGAGAATCGCAATGCTGACAAAACTTTTTTTTTTAAATAAAAGTTGATGCATAACTTCTGGATTTGAAATACAAATAGTGAGTATGTGTTTGTGGTACAGCCGCGGCCCGCGGATCAGTTACGCACTGCAAACGCAGCATATGTGAAAGCACTATAGAGTATGTGTGAAACGGGCGTAAGTCTGACAGAAGTTTGCAGCAGAGCTCGCCTCCGTCCATTGCAAATGGTACACACTTTTTAGGCACTCTTCTGAAACCTAAAATGACAAACTAGACAACCTGTGGTCTTGTGGACCATTGTAAGTCCACAAGTACAGCAAGTGAATATGAAGAGTGCCATTTGGCCACTGAGCTCTTTGCATGAAGACCATTGTGCTGAATGTGCACTTGTAGTGTACTTCAAATCTGTAAAAACAGCAAAACTGTTCTTGCAGATAATATAAAAGCCCACTTAAGTGCATTTAAAGAGAGTACACATTCACAACTATTTTTCTTAACACACTTAAGTAGATTTTAAATCACTAAGTTTTAATAATCTTTTGTCCTGCTTTACAGAAGTACACTCATTTTGATGACTAGATTACTGTAACTGTAATGTGTTATTCAATATTTAATTTAAAGTTATTATTGTCATGATTCCTGTCTTGTGTTCCCCTTGTGTGGACTTGTTATTTTCCTGTTCTGTGCCATGTTTTGTAGTTCTTAGTACTTGTCCTTGTTGATTAGTTCCTGATTGTTCCCAGGTGTGTCTTGTTTGCCAAGCTCCCCTTGAGTGTACAGTATATATACCCAAGTGTTTCTCATGTTCTTTGTCTGGTGTTGTCCTTTGTTGGATGTTTCGTGTGAGTCGTTTCAGTGTCTGGATTTTCCTGTGTTTGGATTATTTGGATTTTGTTCTTTGCCTGATTTCTTGTTGTGCTCTGCCTGGATTTACTTTCTGACTGTTTTGTTAATAATAAATGTCAAACTGCACCTGGATCCAATGCCCTGTCTTTACTGAAACAGCCACTGTTACAATTATATTTGATTATCATTGCAAATGTGTGGGCGAATACATTTAAATACATGATCTACAAGTTTCAAAATAAATGACATTTAAGAATATTTTAGTTTACTGTATAAATGCTTGTCAGTATTCGGCAGTACACCATTTCAATTGATAGAAGTCACACAAAGCTGTACTTAAAGGATTAGTTCACTTTCAAACATTTTTTTGCTGATAATTTACTCACCCCGATGTCATCCAAGATGTCCATGTCTTTCTCTCTTCAGTCGAAAATAAATTTAGGTTTTTGAGGAAAACATTCCAGGATTTTTCTACACAGAATGGACTTCAATGGCCACCATCTATCCCAATGTTCAGAGAAGGTTCAAATGTCCGTCTCAATGCAGCTTCAAAGTCTCTACACGATCCCAGTCGAGAAATAAGGGTCTTATCTAGCGAAGGTCACGAATTTTTTTTCAAATTTTTTTTTCCGTGACCTTTCCAGCATGATGACGTAATGCGTGGCGCGTCGCAGACCAGCACAAGACGAACAATTGTGTTTAAAAAGTATATACATTGAATTTTTTTTTTAGAAAATTACCGATTGTTTCGCTAGATAAGACCCTTTCTCGACTGGGATCGTGTAGAGACTTTGAAGCTGCATTGAGACGGACATTTGAACCTTCTTTTGAACATTGGGATAGATGGTTGCCATTGAAGTCCATTCTGTGTAGAAAAAGCCTGGAATGTTTTCCTCAAAAACCTAAATTTCTTTTCGACTGAAGAAAGAAAGACATGGACATCTTGGATGACATCGGGGTGAGTAAATTATCAGCAAACATTTTTTTGAAAGTGAACTAATCCTTTAAGTCCTTAATCAGAGGGTGAAAAGCACTCTAAAGTTAAGCTAATAACATTTTATATCAATTTAAACTATAATACATTATTTAATTGTTAATATTGTAAAGTAAGATGTTATATTGTAAAGGACCTGTAGTTCTGCCAGTGTGGTAATGGTGGTAATTACCAGAAGAGGGTGTGAGTGGGGTGAGGATGCCGTTTGCATTGAGTGCTGCCATGTGCTGCATCTGCAACCCTGCCATTGTTGCGACGGGTGACAAGTAGGCGGACTGTGCCGCCAGCGCCTGTTGCTGAACCAGCTGCGACACACAGAGGAGAGAGTTACCGCTGCACAACTTCAACATGTGGCCGAGTCTTCAGCTCACTTGCAAGCTAAATCCACAATGACTGTCATTAGCAATGGAAAGGAAATGCAAACAACAGTATAACGGAGAACAGTGTTGAGTAAAGCATACGTTAAATATTGGATAAAGGGCTTAAGCTATGAAAATTCATCATAAAAAATAAATACAATTACTGATATTTGTAAAGATAATACTCCAAAGACTAAAATAAACAAAACGCTTGAATACGTTTTGCACAGTGGACAAAAAAAGAAGTATTTTAAAACACACTCTCATTATTAGTTTATAACAATGTCTGTATATACTGTACATACAACTGTATATACAAACAGGGGAATAAACATGAACCATTTCAATAACTACTGTGTAAAATTATTATTATTGTTATTGTGGTTATGAAGGAAAAGCATATATACCTTTCAAAAATGTGGGTTGTTAAGATTTTTTTTTTAATAAGTCTGTTATACACTCACTACGTATCATTTATATGATCAAAAATACAATAAGAACAGTAATATTTCGATTTATGTAATTTATTCCTCTGATCAAAGCTGAATTTTCAGCATCATTACTCCAGTCTTCAGTGTCACATGATCCTTCAGAAATCATTCTAATATGATGATTTGCTGCTCAAGAAACATTTATTATATATCAATGTTGAAAACAGTTGAGCTGCTATTTTTGTGGAAACTGTGAAACATTTTATTTTCCAGGATTCTTTGATGAATGAAAAGCATTTATTTCAAATAGAAATCTTTTGTAACATTATAAATTAGTTTACTGTCGCTTTGGATCAAACAATACTATCTTTGCTAAACAATAATTATGAATAAATGCAAACTTCATACTAACATTTAGCTAATTCTATTATAATTATTATAATTAAGAATTCAGCTTTTATGTGCTAATCTTGCTACATGGAGAGACTACATGAAATATTTCTACTTTAAAATGTATGTCACAGGCACACCTAGTGAAGGAAAATATTTATTAACCATAAACATGGAATTAAAAAAATAATTTAATAATTTGGTGTGTGTGTGTGTGTGTGTGTTTACTCACTGCTTGTGTGTAGGCATTATATGCGTTAAAGTTGAGCGTCACTGGACTGAAGACGCCGAGCTGTGAGGCGACCTGCTGCATACGCCGAACACCTCGTTCCTTCTCTGTGTCGGCAAACTTCACCACCAGACTGGAGGAGGCGCCCTACAGACAGACAGACAGACAGACGGAAAATCAGTCAGTCAGTCAGACAGACAGACAGTCAGTCAGTCAGTCAGTCAGTCAGTCAGTCAGTCAGTCAGTCAGTCAGTCAGACAGTCAGTCAGTCAGTCAGTCAGTCAGACAGACAGACAGACAGACAGACAGACAGACACACAGTCAGTTAGACAGACAGTCAGACAGACAGAAAGACAGACAGTCAGAAAGACAGACAGTCAGACAGACAGAAAGAGTCAGACAGACAGACAGACAGACAGACAGACACACAGTCAGTCAGACAGACAGACAGACAGACAGACAGACAGACAGACACACAGTCAGTTAGACAGACAGTCAGACAGACAGAAAGACAGACAGTCAGAAAGACAGACAGTCAGACAGACAGACAGAAAGAGTCAGACAGACAGACAGACAGACAGTCAGTCAATCAGACAGACAGACAGTCAGACAGACAGACAGACAGACAGACAGACAGTCAGACAGACATACAGAAAGAGTCAGACAGACAGACAGACAGACAGTCAAACAGTCAGACAGACAGACAGACAGACAGTCAGACAGACAGACAGAAAGAGTCAGACAGACAGACAGACAGTCAGACAGTCAAACAGTCAGACAGACAGACAGACAGTCAGTCAATCAGACAGACAGTCAAACAGTCAGACAGACAGAAAGACAGACAGTCAGTCAATCAGACAGACAGTCACACAGTCAGACAGACAGACAGTCAGTCAATCAGACAGACAGTCAAACAGTCAGACAGACAGACAGACAGACAGACAGACAGACAGACAGACACTCAGTCAATCAGACAGACAGTCAGACAGACAGACAGTCAGTCAATCAGACAGATGCAGACGCGCATCCTGTCATGTACTGTAAACTGACCTGTCAATCATTTAGTCAAAGATAAAATCACTAATGCTGTAAACATAGAGAGCCCTAGGCTATTTTTATTAAAGGTTAAAAATAACAACTTAAATGAAATATAATGCGTTCTTTATTATAATAACAACTTTATAATATTTTAATGATATAAGTACAAATATATAATGTAGCCTAATATAGTGGACATATTTAACAACACTCTATAGCTAATTTTTCCAGCCTATAAATGGTCATTAAATTGCTTTCCTGATGTAAATGTAACTTATGTGACATTGGTCTAGCCTACCTGTTCGATTGACTTCTTACCGCGGTTAAAAAACACTGATTGATCCGAGGCATATACATTTCGGTAAGTTTATTTACTAATAGTAAGGAAGAGTAGAGCCGAGAAGAGTTAGAGTTGATCGGTTCACGTGCCGCTTGAACTGAGGCGCTACAGAGATCTGTCACGTCACATTTACAAGCGCCAAAGCGGTATTTATTGTTTGAATTGCGTAATAAAATTGACATAATCTGAGAGCTGATCATTTATTTTATATCAAAAGTAACCTGCTCTGTCTTGTCTGTCGTTGTCAGTGTCCTCTTTGCTTCGCGTTTTTTTTCTGCGTGAGAAAATGGATGTGTGGCGTGAGAGCGTGAGCGTGTGAAAAGGGCCAATGGTGTGAGAGTTGGCAGCCCTGTGTTTGTAGTTTTGAACTGGATCCTCCTCCAAAGCGCAATGGGTTTGTGGGCAATATTTTCTGTTATAGTGAGCAAGGATCCACACTTAGAAAATCTACCGGAAATAGTAGACCATTCTATTAGGGACTTCTGGCATACTCTTTTTAACATACTTGACTCACTTATTTTAATCTCACATACTGTTTAGGATGGATAGTATGGACACTGAGACGCAGGGAATGAGAGGAGAGACACTCACAGGCAGAGTCCGGCTCCCGTGCAGACTGTTGATAGCAGACTGGGCCTCAGAGTGACTCTGGTACTTCACAAACGCACAACCTGTGAAAACAACATAAACATAAGATTAAGTCTGTGTTTGTTAACTCACAGTCTCCCACGCATGTGCACGTGTTTGTTAACAGACCTTTGCTGGTGCCGTCAGGTCCCCTCAGCACGGTGCACTCATCGATGCTGCCGAACGGTTCAAACAACTTCTTCACGTCCTCGTCAGACTGTTGCTTTCCCAACATCCCCACAAACAGCTTCCGGTCCTCTGAAAAGAGGGAGAGAGGGAGAAATGGTCATGATCAGTTATTCAACATCATGGACCTGACTTAATTAAACTCCAGGTTTTTGTGAAGAAGTGCATCAGTTTAGTCAACAAAGCCACAGTCCCGTCAGCCTCCAGCAGAGGGCCGGATGAGCCGACTGTAATATGAACTGTGTGTGTGGGTGTGTTGTGTTTTTCTGCATTTACATTCTAAAAGCATTGATAGGGTCAGATTAACAGATCTTTTATTATCTGCTGAAACATCCTTTTAGATTGTTGGTGATATTCAATGTAGTCTATTTTACTCACAGACCTGTAATTACACATTCAACATGTACATCTGCTCTCCACTCTTCAAAATAAACGTTCCACAAACAGCCATGGAAACTTTCCATCGCACAACACTGAAAAATACTGCATCAACTATAATATGGCAATTTATCAAAGAATTATGAATCATTTACTGCCATTGTGAAAATAACATGTAATCAAAAATACTGTCAATTTATGTCTGAGTTTTTAGTTTAAATTGAGTTGGACTCTTAGCTTACATTCACACTGTCAGTCCAACAGGCTTGTGCACAATTCAGAATTCAATTGATGTCAAAACCAGGATCTAGAATTACAATTTGAATTTAAGGAAGCAGAATTGCAATTCAATCAAAATTCAAAGAAATTCATATACATATTTGAAGTGAAGTGTTTAACAATGAAGCTTTACAGTTTATGTCAGATATTATGCACTTTGTGTTATTGTATTACTTTGAAATGAAAATAACATTGGAACACAACTAATTAAACAACATTGAGGGGGTCATTTATTTCAAGAATTTGATCATTATCTACACTATTTTAGAACAAAATGTATGCAGGGTTGAGGAGGGACTAGTTACATGTAATGAAATTATGTTATTCAATTAAAATGAAGGTAATTGTATTTAGTTGTATTACTGAGGTAAAATGTGTAATTAAATTAGTTACTAATCAAATTAAAAGGAAATTGCTTTGCTTTGATAAAGTAATCCAAACCACATGGGTAACTTATAAAAGTAAGCAATTACATTTCCAAAGTAACCTTCTGAATGTATGTGAGATTCAACACATTCTTTCTGTTGTGTGACTGTGTGGAATCTCTTTGAATTGCCATGAATTTAATTCCACTTCCTGTCATTCAAATTCAACTTCCTGTGGGGCGGAGTCGATTCAATTCAAATTCCAATTCATGAATTGAATGGAGGCCAATTCGGAAATTCTGAATTTTGCACAAGCCTGTCCACATCCGATTATTTGTGTATCCGATTGGAATCTGATCTAAAATTATTGACCGTCAACACAGTGTATCGCAACTGTTCAGATCTGTTTTTGTGTGTCCCGTGCCGCTCTTTTGTTTGCCATAATATGTGCATACCGCAACATGGAAGTGTTTGCAATAGAGATGTTGTCTTATTTACAATATGAAAATGTGTAGCCTCTGCGCTGGACTACTGTATCTTCTGAGGCAGCGGCAGAACCGTAGGAGGCTTGTCTAATTTATATTGTCATTTTCTGCTCGTCCGGCAGTTTGCAACAACACAACCTTGTTTCTGTCGCGACATTCTCTGTTTCCTATAACAACGTCTGACGTTTATGTTTAACGTTAGAAAGTCACATAAACCATGCGAAATCCGATCCTAGCGCTGAAACGGACTGAAACGAGTTTCCAGAAATGCGATTTGAATAGAATTTCAAACCACATATTAATGTAGCTTTAAATTGATTTGTATTTTATTTTATTTTTTTAGTGTTGCCATTCACACTTGCTAAATCTGATCGGATTTCAATCGGATATGTACAAAAAACGGATTTGGACCAGAGGTGGGTAGAGTATCCAAAAACTGTCCTCAAGTAAAAGTACAAGTACTTATAGAAATATTAACTCAAAGTAAAAGCAAAAGTAATAATATTAATAGTTACTTGAGTAAGAGTAAAAAGTATCCATTGAAAAAAACTACTCAAGTAGCTAGTTACTACTTCGGATCATATATAGGCCTATGTATGCATGTATGTATAACATGATATTATTTAGGTATTTTTAATTTAAATTACTATTATTAATTATTATTACAAAACCGAACAAATTATTCAAACTGATTTGCTAACCGATTTAGACAGTTCTGCCAAAGTCGACGAAGTTTGACGAAGTCTTTGAACAGAATCGACTCAAAAGAGTGATTCATTTGTGAATTGAGCATCGCTCATGCCCCAGAAAAAAAGATACAGCGCGCTTGGAATAAACTACGCAATTAACAACATGTATTGCATTAAAATAAAGTAACGAGAGGAACATCGCCCAACATAACAAAGTAAAAGTAATTTTTTTTCATTAGAAATGTACTCGAGTTAAAGTAAAAGTACCCACATTTAAATCTACTCTTATAAGTAAAAATTTTCCTAAAAAATACTCAAGTAAATGTAACTAAGTAAATGTACTTCGTTACTACCCACCTCTGATTTGCACTGACAGTCTGAACGAGGCTTTAGTTGGTTTGTCATTATGGCCTGATTTTTCCCTTTCTGTTTCCTTGGTTTTCACATTTGCATTCGTTTCTATGGTTATTTATTATTGGATTTATCTGCCACACCTGATTCTTGTTGTCCTCCCTTTGATTATCCGTGTCGTTTGATGTCGTTGTTTAATGGTTGTTCTTTTGCTGCGTGTTTGTATTCTGATTTCTAGAGAGTTTATATTGATTTAAGTGTTTATTATAATTAACTGCAGTGTTTAGATCCAGCCTCTTTTCATCCTTGCCTCAACCACTGCTGACAGAAGATCGGACATTAGAAAGTGTTTCTAGCAGCAGTTCAGATCCTCCTCCTCTCACAGGGATCGTTCCCTCGAGGACTTTTTAACCTGTGTGTGTTTTTCCAGCCAGGACTCAACTCGCAGACGAAAGCGCTACATCAGCACTACATCATTTGGATTTAATTGTCATTTTAGAAAATGATAAATAAATGTGTATCCATCAGGGTGATTTGCATCAAAATTAAGGATTATATCTGTCAAATAAAAAATAGAGTCTGGTTAGTGTCAAACAATAAATGTTTAAACGGCTTGCCATAGCTTTCTGATGGGACAGGGCCTTCCTCTCTTTGGATGTGTGCCTAACTGCTGGAGTTTGTCAACATCCCTACGTTATTCCCTACTCTTGCATAGGCATTATCTTTAATGATATAAAGATTGCTGGATAAAGAGAACACTTATTATTGATACTATTATCAGAAGATCGATCTTCAGGAGGAAAGCTAAGCGTCTGAATTTTAATACCAAGTTCAATCTGGCCATCAGTTACTGTCAGAGAGTGAAATACAGAAGTGTGGAGCCACTAACATGAATATGCATCAAAAATAGCATCAAAATAGAGCTTTGCATTTTTTATACATTGATTCTGACGGAAAAAATAATCCATTCAGCTCTACAAACTTTCTTTGTCACTTGTGTGTGTGTGTCTTCTGTCAGATATGGTTGTTTTAACCTCATCAACTTCAGATCATCATGCTAAGAGAAAAATGCAGGTATACCAAATATGTAATCTTTTTACTTAAAAACAGTAGATTTAGTAGAATCAGTGTTGGATTTTATACATCTGTAGTTTAAAACCTTAAAACCTTAATTATCAGCCCACAATTGTGATAATCATATGTGTGATATAAATCAATGTACAGTATGTTGATGCTGAGCAGCATGACTGACATATAACAATACTTGCTTATGTGTTGTCATGTTTAAGTTTTGTTCATATGTTTTGAAATGAATGTCTTTTATTTTGAAAGTATTCTTAGTCCACACGTAACTCACGTAACTGACGTTCCTTCCTGTAAACTTCCTGTTTCCTGGTTTGTTTTGACATGCCGGCTGATCCCTCTCTAATTGTTGTTTATTTTGAAAGTTTTATGTCATTCATTTAAATAAATAAACTGCACTTGGTTACACGCCGCAACTCAGTCTGGGTGGAAGATCCTGTTTCAGCGGATTGCCACGATGATGTATACTCTGCAACTGGCTGTCATTTTTATGGTTGGAAAGTTAAATGGTATGTTGGTGTGTTCAAGTCATCTCGTAAAGATCGTATTTACGAGTTGAACGCACATGAACGCCACCACAATATCGTAAATGCGAGTGGGAAGCTCGGGATTAAGTTTGCAGTGGCTTCATAAATTAATTAAAAACATAAAAAAGCAAAGCACACATGATGCACATTAACATAAACACGACTTCCCAGCTCGTAAGTACGAACGTCCCAGGAGGATTTGAACGCACACCAGTCGTCACACACACACACACACACACACACACACACACACACACACACACACACACACACACACACACACACACACACACACACACACACACACACACACACACACACACACACACACACACACACACACACACACACACAATGCACGCACACACAAACAGAGATCATTAAAACGGTCTCTTCTCTGTTCTTTGTTTCAGAAGCATTCTCCCAGGCTGTTAAATCTGATTTCGTGCTACTAAAAGCCCCATATACATTCCCCGGTAACGCCAGCCTCTGTGAGACAGCTGAATGGAGGAAGAGCTTCCCCATTGTTTTTATTGCTAAATACCAAAACCCGATCTTCCGGATTGAAGAAGGTTTTCGAGAAGAATTCACATGGAAAGAAAACCACCTGCTTCTCAACTCAGCCAAATACACTGACCGGGGGCGCTATGAGTTTGTCTGTAATGGGGTTGAAAAATCACTTAAACTGGATGTTTTGTGTAAGTATTCACTGTGTCTGATTCCTATAAAAGAGTTACTTGATGTGTGAGCAGCATCAGCACATGATCAGTGACTGATTTTGATAAAAAATATTCCCTTATAGATGCAATAAATAAGCATGCAGCAGAGATGGACAACATCACCCTCGACTGTCACGCAGACAATGC
The DNA here is from genome assembly GCF_949152265.1 of Phoxinus phoxinus. Taxonomy (NCBI): domain Eukaryota; kingdom Metazoa; phylum Chordata; class Actinopteri; order Cypriniformes; family Leuciscidae; genus Phoxinus; species Phoxinus phoxinus. The sequence continues at coordinate 6,749,210 of NC_136885.1, forward strand.
CAATGATGTGACCTGGCTGCATAACAATGAAAGAGTTTTGCAATATAAGAAAGACGGATCCATAAACCCTGGCAAAGGCTACGAGGGTAGAGTGTCTCTGGAGAAGAACTGCTTCAAAACCGGTGATATCTCTTTGACCATCACTGGAGTTCGCAAGACAGATGCCGGGATATACCGTTGCTTTGTGGATGATGGAACGACTAAAGGAGACCCACACACCTATGATCTGTCACATGTGAACGGTAAGACTGGGAAAGGCAATTCCAATCTCATTTTTTGCATCATATGGTCAGACATTACATTTATTACTTGTCAACTTTGGCATAATAACAATCTGGTGAATTTTGCACCTTATTTTCACTCTAAAAAAAGCTATCTGCTCTTTGATTCACACAGAGAAACGCTCCAGTCCAGGAAACCAAACAGACTCCAACTTCAATGAAGCACTATCTCTCATTATTTATAAGTGTCTCACCATAGTTTTTGTCATTATCACATGCATCCTTATGTTAGTCATTGTGATACCTAAGCTGAATTGTCAATCCACATCACCTACAGCAACTTATCATGTGCCGATGAGTAACGGTGTGTTGTTGTCACCCAGTCAGTCAATGGTCAATCATCCTGTTCAGGAGAGCGACACCACAGAAAATAAGCCTTCCAACACCACGCCTTTTTAATCTGGCAGAACGAGGCCTGTAAAGACACATGACGCCTGTTTCACAGCGCCTGCTCAAGCAAAGTAGGGCTGCAACAAGGAATCGATAAAATCGATAAAAATCGATTATTAAAATAGTTGGCAACGAATTTCATTATCGATTCGTTGTGTCGCGCGACACGGAGATGTAAAAAAAAATTGTGCGTATATTCTGTGCTATTGTTAAGCCCCACAAAAGGGACAAAAACATTATAAAGCATCATAAAGTTGTCGTGCACTATATTATGAGTGTTCTGAAGCCATTAACGTTATATAGTATAATGTGAGATAGAAATTAACATTTAAGTAATTAAATTCAAGATCACGTAGCCTACACTTTTCCCTCCGCTCAGTCATTCTCCATCCAGCATCAAGCAGCGCGTTGCGTTCGGTTACGAGTCAACACGATGAACAACTCTCTCCAAGATGATTCAATGTTACTATAATTATACTTGATCTGTAGATAAAGGTCTATGGTTTTGCATTAAACAACTTTATCTTGCTGGACTTTATTGCTGCATCATGTTACTTATTACCGGGTTTCTCTCACAACACTGGAGTCAGAGAGAGCACTATAATTGTTCTGTTTTTGAATAGAGGGTTGGGAATGAATGCTTTTTTTTATTTATTTTTATCCGATTAATCGAAAAAATAATCGACAGATTAATCGATTATTAAAATAATCGTTAGTTGCACTTGCAGCCCTAAAGCAAAGCAACAGCATTAATACAACACCAGACTCGTGTTGACCTTTGTGGAAGAAATTTAACATGTTCTATATGTTTGCATTTTCTTATTCATAGAATCTTAGAAACATGATGGTTAAGGTACTAAAATGCACAAGGATTGCATGTGGAGTCCCATATGTGTATGATCTTGTATTCGTGACTTGACAAAAATAATGTGTGGCTGATGTGTATGACTGAGACAGAGGGCCTCCACTCAAGGTAACTAACAAAGTGTTAGTTATGGCTAAGACATTTTAATTTAGCCTAGAGAGTTAACCTTGGGGGAGTCACAACTATAAAGAAGGAAGGATACCCTCCATGTCTCCCAGCTGGCCTGGGAACGCCTCAGTGTCCCCCCGGAAGAGCTGGAGGAAGTGTCTGTGGAGAGGGAAGTCTGGGCAACTCTGCTTAGACTGCTGCCCTCGTGACCTGGCCCCGGATAAGCGGAAGAAGATGTATGCATGTATGGATACATATGTATGTATGCCCTCCTCTGCAGCCACTCTGTATGTCTGTATGATTGGTGACCTTTCCTTGCAAGGGAATAAATAATCTTTAAAGACAATTGGTACATGTTTGTCTCTTATTCAGTATAAGAAAACTGGGTAACACTTTATATTACGACCCGCAAACAACTGCGTAAGTAAACCGAAATTACGGTGTACGCGTTTCTGTAATTATAGTGTACTTCCATGTAGGTATAAGGGAACAATATGTTAAGTTTTGGGTCAATCAAATAAATTCAGCCTTGGTGAGCAGAAGAGCCTTTTTTAAACAATACAAATAAATAAAAAAGTCTTACTGACCACAGACTTCAAATAAGCCAACATGTGAATAACAAATGATCTACCTCCTTTCCCCTCACTGTCTGCAGGCTTCACTTGAATGGGCCGATTCATCTGAAAAACAGAAACAATCACATGTTAATGGATAAAATGTCTAAATGATTCAAATAACATATTTACACCTTCTATATATGCAGCATACCTGGCTATTCTATACCCATACACAGCATTTTATAGCAGTGTTTTACCCATAGTTGCTTTGCTTTAGAAAGTGAATTTCCTTTACAGACACAAACCTTAATGATGTGGTTACAATTAAGTAATAAGACAGATCATGAGTACCTGCAGACTCACTCATAAACACAATCATTTGCTGCTTGTCATCTCCTGGCGTATCACTTCACCTTGCGGAAAGAGTCACTAACATAAAGACTAACATAAAGACAACTGGAGTGATACAGACAGTGAAAAGCCGCAGTGCTTTTGGTCTGTCTATCAGCACTTTCTTGCAATGCTGCTCGACCAATCAGATCCCAGGAACGGAACTTATTGTTGCATAAAAAAAGCTATTAAAAAGTTATTAAACACCATTATTGTCCAAATGACAGAGTTCACTTATATGTTGACCCTATAACGGGGCATGTTGTCACACTACACTATGAGGGGGATGACAATGCAAACAAGCTGGAGAAAAATATAATACTGATTGGAAAAAAAGTAAGTACGAAAATACTGAAAGGTAAATATATCTTATTTGTAACAATTGTCCTGTAATGAAACGAGGAAAATGTTAAACACGTGACCTCTGCAGAGTTACTGGATCATGCGTGTCCTGTAAGCTCATCATATAATGACCCTCACACCTGCAAATCAAATAATCAAATCGGTTTCCTCATAGTAAAAGCAGTTTATTCAGCTCCATTGACTCACGTTACACGTTTTTAAGATAACCTTGATGACTGCTGCACCATTCCCCCCCCATGCCAGTTTATTTTGGTATCACTGATTTAAGACAACACAGAACATGCGATCTGTGGCTGCTCACTTTACACGTCATGGACAGGATCGACATCAAACAGACTTTATGCTGATTTCCATATGCTCTTCAATACATTTGTGTGTGTATATATATATATATCATGTAACCTTTTGACACTGCTGTCTCTGCACTTAAACTAATGTGCACAGGATTGAAGAGAGATCAGCTTTAGAATGATGGCCATCTGATCAGGATTACAGAGACACGCTGGATTACACTGAAGAGTGTGTGTGTGTGTGTGTGTGTGTGTGTGTGTGTGTGTGTGTGTGTGAAAGAGAGAATGTGTGAAATCCGGTGTTTGGAATCAGTGTTGCTGAGTGGTTTAAAATGCGTTGCCATGGCGTCGTGTTCTACAGTGTTCTGTGGTGTTCTATGATGTTGCTTAATGGCTCAAGACAAAACCACCAGGAGCACACAGGAAGACATAAAGAACAGCAAAATATAAAAAGAAAGAACCTGTTTGTATCTTGACATGAACAAAGTGTAATAGATGAAAGTAAACACAGTGCTGTTCGTCATGCAGAGGAGGCCAAGCACCCATTAAAATCAAACAAAGTATAAAATGAACGGCTGTATTAATTGGTTGAAATTGTGTGTGCATAACTCAGATATATGTTGTTGTTTTTTGCATGCATTGGTAACAGTCCATTGATGCTCTCCATGTGATTTGTCCTGTTCATTTACTGGCGAATGGCAAGTGTTGAGATCATAATGAATCATTCATAATTGATGTAAAATGTAACTCATACACCAACATATATAATTGATAATGAATATAAGAAAAATAACTATTTAAATAAAACACACTCCTTAAATATGATGGGAAACGTGACCGTTCGCAAATGTTGTTTAAACCGTGGAAAGGCGTCAGTACACTCCGCTTCTCAGGTTCAAATCCTCCCATGTTAATCTACTAACTCTCCTGACTGCTTTGTCGGACAAAATGGCGGATGGCGAAGTATGATTGGTCAGATCACCTGTCAATCAAACACCCTGCGAAGGGTCAATTGCACAGTTTCTCCACTTTTTAAAACTGCATGCATTGTTTTATGAATATAATATATATTTTGACCTTAAATTATAATTTGTTTTTTTATTTACTGTCCTCATAAACCTAATTTAACTTTTTGAATATAATGTACGGCAATGTAACTTACAGTTAACTGGTTTGAAAAGTAGTATTAGACATACTTTTTTTGTTGCTGAAATTACAAACCTTTTTAACAGTGTAGGAGTGAAAGAAAGAGAGACAGACACGCTCTAGTTTCCTGGAGAGTCTCGAAGCTCATTTGTAAAATGTCACGAGCACAGTGATGTGCTTAGTCATGGAGAGAGATAGTGATACGGAGAATACAAGAATAGGGGAGAGGACTGTGCAACTGTGAAGGACAAATTTCAGATAGACAACACAATGAAGACATGAATGAGAAATGAGAGAGAGAGAGAGAGAGAGAGAGAGAAAGAGAGAGAGAGAGAAGCTCACTATGAGGAGTGAGAGAAAAATACATAGGCCTCCAGGACCATGATCGAGAAATACTGATCTACAACATTCACTAAAGATACAAAAAAAAAAAATCTTAAAAAAGGTTAGTTTGCTATTACAACCTTTTAGTTGCCAGCCCAAGGTCCACTTGCACCACTATTACAATATATACACTGTTGCATGAATCGCCACGTTACAACTTAGACGCTACTAAATATTAGTGCACTGCACCTCTAAACATACACAAACACCCATGCATGAACTAAACATTTACATTTGAAATAAATAGGCTAGATCATGTTTTGTCCAGCTGACTAGTAAATAATTTTATCCCTTTAAATCATATTTGATCACCAAAATGACTTATTTAAAGGAACACGCCGACTTTTTGGGACTTTAGCTTATCCACCGTAAAATAGCCCGACAGGTATAAAGAAATTTATGTCCGAGCCCGACCTGAGACCGACAGTTAAAATCCCATTTTTTCTCATACTAATGATGACACATGTACGTTTGTTTGTGTGGAAAGCTCGCCTTTAATAAGCAACTGTAGGAAGGCATTCGGAAATGTCAACAGGATGAGCGCATCAGCGCGCACAGAGCAACAAGCGCACTTAACACAGGCGCGCATACACGTGTTTCGTTGTCACGGCCATAGATATCCATATAAGGTTAGATGTCTTAAGGCGGAGTCTTGATTCTCGAACGGCGTCACCGGCGGCCATCTTGTCACAGGCAAGCTTTCTGGCGAGCTCGGTGGTATCTGAAGTAAGGTGAGTGATCAGCACGAACACAAATCCTCTTTTCTCGTTGAAATCTTGACGGATTTACAAACGGTTTCTTACAAACGTTATTAACGTGGCTATAACTCTGGATGCTTGAACATGTTGAAATATATAATATTCTAATTATTATATAATTATGCAGTGTCATAACTACATCTCTGATGTTTATAACAAACCAAACTGTTTGAAAATCGGTAGAAAATTTAGCAAGTTATGGTTATTTAAAAAGTACATGCACCATTAAAACACGTTACGAGTGAGCGAGCCCCCTGTGGCAAGATGGCCGCCGTGTGAGGATGTCGACCTCCATTAGCCAGCAGCGCGGACGAGACATCTAGCCTTTATTATGTTATCTATGGTCACGGCTACATAAACAAATTTCCGCACACAGGAAGACAGATGTTATGGTAATATTTTACATGTATTTTAATCACAAAAACTAACGTTTGCATCAAGTGAAAGCATCAGGCACATTGGCTACCAGTACCTACATAATAAGCTGTTTTAAATTTAAAATGTTCAATGCCTTATCGCACTGATGTGACCGAGCCTGACCAGGGTATCCATCCTCTAGTACAAATAACAGGGTCACATCATGAGACACAGCCATCTTCTAACCATATACATACTGGGAACTATATTCTCAGAAGGCGAAGCACTGCTTCTTCTGCGGAGTGATTTGCTCGCAGCGCCTGAGGAGCCCCGTGGTGAGGAGACGAGAGTTCGCTCAGAGTGTTGCGCTAATCACTCGCCCAAGTAGCAGTGCTTCGCCTTCTGAGAATATAGTTCCCAGTATGTATACGGTTTTAGACATTTCTCAATCGCAAAATCCTTCCCGGGCACTGAAACATTCGCTCCCATAAAAGTCCCACAATGCACCGTGGAAACCGAGGAGCATTGATGCTCACTTTGTTCCCTAAGTTCAGAAGCGCGAGACTTAAAGGAGAACTCCGGTCAATTTTAACATTGAGCTTAATTTTTAGTAAATTTGGAGTGCTGTCAATACAGAGAACAACGACAAAAATCGGTGTTGCCTACACTGTTATCCTATCTTTAAAATTTGCACCCTATTGACTTGAATGGGGCAAGTTTTAAACCTGCTTTTATCCTCTTAACATCTTTGATGTGTCATACAAGTGCCCAGCCATGTTAAGTGATTCCTTAAGAGTGAACACGAGTGAATCTGACTGCAGTAGATGTGAAAAAATATGAATAAAAATGATGTTATATCAGCCAGCGCAAATACCTGTATTTAGTTCCTGTTTTCGGTGAAAGTCCAAAGTAGTCGATTGTCGAGTTCACGCGCGTGATCATAGTAACTAAACCTATGCGCGTGAACTCGACAATCGACTACTTTGGACTTCGACCGAAAACAGGAACTAAATACAGGTATTTGCGCTGGCTGATATAACATAATTTCTATTCATATTTTTTCACATCTACTGCAGTCAGATTCACTCGTGTTCACTCTGAAGGAATCACTCAACATGGCTGGGCACTTGGAATGACACATCAAGGATGATAAGACTAAGAACTGGTTAAGTTTAAAACTTGCCCCATTCAAGTCAATAGGGTGTAAATTTTAAAAAGAGGATAACGGTGTAGGCAACACCGATTTTTGTCGTTGTTCTCTGTATTGACAACACTCCAAATTTACTAAAAATTGAGCTCAATGTTAAAATTGACCAGAGTTCTCCTTTAACTCACGCGAGCCAACTCATGCACATGATGCTACACGATAGATGTTTTAAAAAATACAAACCATTATTTTATTATATTTCAGCATAAACATAGGAGGGGTTTATCTTCGCTGTATGATTAAAATGTCCTTGAGAAGGAAAAAAAAAGGATGTACTGAAAAAAGCTTCTAAAACACTAGGTTAAATATTCCCTTGAGTCATATTCATGTAACAGACTTATTAAATGAAGCATATCTACACATACACGCATGCAGACCCTCAGGCACGGAAACTGTCAGCACCTCATCATAATCCTGCTAGATGAGGGTTTCATTTAAACACATCTGCAGGGTTTATATTAAGTCTCTCTCACTCACACATAAATAGATTTGTATGCAGTCTCTCACTCTCACATGCATACACACACCTCCTGTACAGTTTACAAAACACACACAGCAGGATGCACACTCGGTAGATCTCAACCCCTGCAGTAATTCTGAAAGGATTTTTCATGGATTATGGAGTATTAAATCCAAGGATTATTCAAACAAATTGCATTTTACCCTCCATCCCCAGCCAACATGAAGTCATCGGACCAAAGCATCTCACTGGGCGGAGTTTATGTGTGCCGCTGATTTGCTATTTCGTTTTTTTACATTGGACTACAATAAAAACTACACACACACACACACACGCACGCACACAGGCACGCACGCACACACACACACACACACACACACATGCATACATGCACACACACACACACACACACACACACACACACTCACTCACACACACACACGTGCACATGCATACACGCACACAGGCATGCACACACACACACACACACAACACACGCACATACGCACAGACACACTCACACACACACACGCGCGCACACACACACACGCACAGACACACACACACACACACACACACACACGCACAGACACACACACACACACACACACACACACACGCACGCACAGACACACACACACACACGCACGCACAGACACACACACACACACACACACACACACAGACACACGCACAGACACACACACACACGCACGCACAGACACACACACACACACACACACACAGGGCATTTGCAGCACATTTTTCTCCCAAACATTTCCATTCCATATTAGTCACTTGTTGCATCATTCATGTTACCTAGCAACCTGTCATCTCCTAGTCAACCGTATCTTAGCAATGATCTCCCCCTCCCGATGGTTTCTCTTTTCTCTCTTCTCTTGTGATTGTGTGTCGGTTTGGCCAAGTATCTGCCCGTCATGCTAATATTCCCATCATCTCTACAGTTTTACTGTTATATTATACAAGTGCAAATGCAAATGTGAGCAGCTACTTGCCGGTGAAAATCTTACTATCACAGTGCTAGGGTTTTGTGGGTGGTTGCCAGGGCGTTACTATATGTAGGTGGTTGCTAGGGTGTTCTAAGTTGTTGCTAGGAGGCTGCTTACTGGTTTAAGACAAAAGGGTCCACCTTCAAGTCTTTGCAGTGTTCTTATTGTTAACTTAACCTATTAAAAAATCAATATCGGTAATTGAAATAAAGCTGGAATAATATGAATACAAATATTTGATGGAATTTTTATTTTTTTTATTAAAACGTACAAAATTTTAAATAAAAAAATGTCACAGTTAAAAATGTTAAAGTTACAAAAAAATTATATTAAAAATGAATTAAAGCAAAATAGAAATAATAAATAAAACAATTAAAAAATAAATACACTACATAATTCCTAAAACTAAAACGGAAAATACATAATAGTATATAAATAATAACACTGTCTAGGCTATGTGACATTCTGGTCTTCAGATATCCTAGGCTACAACAGAAACTTAACAGCACAACTGTCCTCCACAGGCCTCATGATTTGATACTTTATGAGTGTCAGAAGCAGCACTAATGGTTTTCCTCGGATGGCATCACTGTAAAGGTGTGTATTTTCCTCGGATGGCATCACTGTAAAGGTGTGTATTTTCCTCGGATGGCATCACTGTAAAGGTGTGTATTAGAGTCGCTGCACTCCTAAAGGAGCGGCTGTTGTTCAGATCCTCGGGAACAAAAGCTGAGGGAGAAAGGGCGGCAGAAATCTGTTGTGTAGCTCCTCTGACTGAACTCTGCTCTGTGGGTCACGCCGGTTTAACCCTCAGATGCTTCAGTGTGTTGACAGCTGTATTTCTCTCATTACGGCGAAAATTCATTTCTGATCCCTCGTTCCCCATCCTCCCACAGCCCGGCCCTATTCATCTCTTCATTCTTCATCTCATCTCATCTCTCCTCACTGACCCACTCCCTTTATCCTTCAGATGATGACCAGACAACAGAGCAAACGAGATTATCGATTAGGAATTAAAAAACATCATAAACATCAATCTGACTGCAATTTAACATGGGATTTTCATGGAGGATTTCAAATGTATACTTACTTTCAGTAAATGTACTTCCGTTCAAAATGTCGGGTCTTTAACACGGCAGACAACTGTCAGGCATCCAGCGTGATACTCACGCAATTGACACTTTTCAATAATGAATTTTAATTAGGGATGCACTGATCCATCTCTTTAAGATCCATCTCTAAGAGATCCATCTCTTTCATTTATACAGTAAACAATATGCAATATTTTTTCACATTTTTATTTATATACGGCCAATACTGAGCTCATGTACTCGTACTCGTAAAAATGGTCTGGTCGAGCCGCGCGCATCCCTTTTTCACCGACGTCAGTGGAAAGTTAGTTCAGTTGTTCACTCAGCACGCACGTGTTATTTGGATTAAAAACTAAATTGTATATGTAAGTAAAACATGAACTGTTGCCTGTTTTATGTATAACGAGTGGTTCCCTACATTACAGGACGTTTGCAGGTCAAGGTTTCATGAACGCGCGCGCGATACTGCATTGAATTGTCTTTCACGTCTTGCGGTTGTACTCATAGACATCATATAGATAGACGCCCTATCGACCGCTACTGCCTATTAGCGCGGTCGAGCCGTGGGGCCGCCATCTTAAACCAGTCACCCGCTCCAACTCAGTGTAATCTGTATGGCCGGTGCAATGAGCTGTCAGCGCATTTAATTAAGCATAACTCACTGAAGACCGAACTGATTTTCATGCGGGGTTTTTTTCTGCAAATGTCATTCATGTAGCTATGATAGGACACATGGTTCGGCATATTTTAATATTCATAGTAGGCTTAACAGTAATATAATATTCTGATATAAGATATAAAGTGACCAGACGTCCAAAATCATAATATGTGATGTAGGATATAAGGTATTTTATGAATCACACACTATAAATATGATAAAGAAGCAGAAACAGAGTTGCAGTAAAGTAAGATATTTTAATAAGTTGAAGAAACAATAATGATTTGTGACACACACACACAGACACTCTCTCTCTCTCTCTCTCTCTCTCTCTCTCTCTCTCTCTCTCTCTCACACACACACACACACTCGATTATCGCCGACGCCGTCATGTGTGGGTTAGGGTTAGCCTAGGTCACTTAACGTTAACGTTATTACATTGCTTCCTGATATCACGTGCGCAAACACAAATAACCTATATTATATATGTTTATACTATAGGGCCGTTAAATGCTTGTATCTGATAACAGAGAAGCTCTTGTAATTATTACTTTACCCAACCTCTCCATGCCGAGTGATGCAGTAAACATAGCCTAGCTAACGTTAGCTGGCTACGATTTCTGTACAGTAATATCAAAGATCCTTGCTCCTTCTCAATTATCTGGTAATATTCTATTCACAAAATACAACCAATAGTACGGTAATGTTAAAATTTACTTGTTAAAAGTAATCCCGGGCCCTATTTGCGCTGGTCTGCCGATTAGAACAGGAAAATGCTCCACAGTGCTCTGGAATCTGACTGCTGCTAAGCAACGAAACTAGGAGTACGACCGGTTTAAGATGGCGGCCGTATTTCTCGGTGCCCAGCGGCCAATAGGGCATCTAGTCTCTATATAATATCTATGGTTGTACTGACGAATTAACACAAAATTATGTGAAAACGCCCGTCTTGGCGAGTATCCCAGTAAACAAAGTCTGTTATATCTCAAGTGAACGTAGCCAGTATAGGGTCCGTGCGTTCGTCTTAAAGGGGCAGCAGTTTAATAAACCTGCTGCTAATCAAACAAAGGACAAATAAATTACTCACTGCTCTTGACTAAATAGGCTACATTTTTAAACTTTACAAAAAGATCCATCTCTTTAATTTATACAGTAAACAATATGCAATGTTTTTTCACATTTGATTACTTTATTTAAATGTCTGTACCTGTTAGATCTACCCGAAAAAAAAAAAAAAAAAAACTATTTAATTTAGCCTTTCTTTGTTCTATTGTATTTACGTGTGTTATTTGTAATTTGATTATTTGTTCTTATTTTATTACTGACTGCTTACTTGTCTTTAATAATGTTTTAAATGCACACTAATTAGGCTGGTAGCTTTTGTTGTAGTATCAAAATTGGAATAAAGAATTGATATTTCACGTCTAAACATTTGTACCACTGACCCACTCCTCAGCACTGAGCCCTTCTGGAGCTGATCTAGTCTAAATATGTGCTGTGCTATTAAATTAAAGATAAAATATGATAGAGCAATATAATGAACAGTGGAAGTAGCAGAAGCTCATACATGCATTTTAGCAGGCTTAATTAAGCATGAAAATAACTAAAAGAAATATAAATTTGATGAACAAAATAAGCCAACTAATATGATTTATATACTTTAGGTTTATCTTCTAATACATTTAAAAATGAGAAATGCATTGAAAATAGGTATCGGTTTTCGGTATCAGTATCGGACTCGTTCCGGGAAAAGTGGTATCGGTGCATCCCTAATTTTAATAGTAAAATGTAGTAAATAAACACGAATTAACAATAGGTTTGTTGAAAGATACAGAACAACTTAAACGAAATGTATATGCCTCATACATAATATCGATCAATCAGTGTTTTTCAACCGTGGAACGAAGTCAATAATCGCTGGAGAACAATATGGCACATAACGTTACATTTACCTCAGAAAAGCCATTTGATGACCATAGCATGTCAGTCGGCTCGTAAAATGAGTTATAGAGAGGTGTAGGCTATTCTGATAAATATGTACCCTATATTACAATATATATAATAACGTTATGATATTAACCGCATTATATTTAAGTTGAGTGGTTATTTTCAACCTTTAATAATAATACCAGCTGACAGGGCTCTCTGTACAGTATGTTTACAGCAGGTGAGAGATTTTCTTCTAGAGAAACATTAACATCTACTGTATACATTTATCCAAATGAATCGATATTGAATCAAGATTGGAATCAAATCACGCAAAATGAATTGAATTTAAATCGTGAAATTTGTGTCAAGCAATAATGAAAACAGTAGCCTACCAGTCATTGTACCATGTAAACATTGTAACATTTTGTCACTAAACTTAATACAATTATGTTGTTTTACCAAATTGACAATCACAATACACTTATTTTGATCCAAAGATTTTTTTTTTTTTTTTTAAATGTCCGTGCTTAGTCGAATGTGGTAGTTCACTATTAGCTAATCAATAACTACTCTTTTTTCATATCTCCCAGAGGACTTCTAAGAACTAATAATAGGCCTACAGGTTCATAATTAACATGAATAATGCATAATGTATCATTAATTCTAAAGTAAATATCGTGATAACCCAGTAGTAATGACTTAAGTATTACCAGATCCTTCAGAAGGAATTACTGATTATTTGGATCAGTATTCTAAATATGAATAACTCTATAGTAATTACTGAAGTCATTGTAAGATTTTGAGCTTTTTGTAAGTTTTGGATAGTAATTCCTTCCGATGGATTTGGTAACACTTGAGTTATAGTGGGTTACCATGATCTTAATTTTAGAACAAATATACATAATATGCATGATTCTCATTAATTATGAACCTGTATATAGTAGTTCTTAGTAGTTCTCCAGGAGGTATGAAAAAAATTGTTTTGATTTGCTAATAGTGAACAGTATCTTCAAGGATATCTCATTTTTATGTGCATTTAAATGTTTAAAACATTGTAGGATATAATAAATGAATGAGTGCAAACTTTATTCATTAATTGAAGCACGATAGCAAGTAAAATAGCCTTGTTGCTGCCTCTGTGTGTCTCTGAATCATGCGCCATTTTTACAATAATTTTTTTTTCTGTGTGTCTGATTGAAAATTTATTTTTTGTATAATTTTTTACTTCATCGGAATGGTACGGAGCTTGGAAAAAGTTTTTGGCACTTGCTATGTAAACACACACACACACACACACACAAAAAATCACAGACATGATTCAAAAAGGTTAAATTTTTCTGAAAAAAATAGTCACCTTGTGGTAAACAATGAGTGCATTGGTAATGAATGGGAGATGAAATTTATCTAGTGAAAATTTTTGGTACTGCGGCCAAACAAAATCTTACTGAAAGCTCATTTTTGGAGATATCAAGCTCAAATTTGGAACACAACTTGTTTAGATTTACGACTTTGATTTACTTTAGTTTTAGTGTAAAAAATTATTTTGAAAAAAAAAATTTCATATAAAAATTTAAAATAGTATTTTTGTACATTTTTCATAACAATAAACATAAAATTCTATAACTTTTTTTAAGTTAACTTTTTTCCAACTTATTTCACTTCAGCAATAATTTGCCAAGTGTCATCTTTAAAAAGAGAACAAACTGAAGGCTGCGCTCTAAAGTATTCAAGATTTACGACAGTTTAAGTTGGAAATTTAATTGTCAGGTCTATGCTCAAAAAGTGAATAAATGGATTATAACTACAGCATAAATATAATGTAGTACCATAAAATCCCCTAAAAATACAAAAATATTAAATAAAAAACATTATCAAACTAAAATATAATACATTCATTTCATTGAAATACATTTTTTTTTGGTAAATTTTGACTGCCACGCGAAGAGCACAAAACCTTCTACAATATTACCTTCTCGTTTCAACCAATAAATAGCTCAGCGGTTACGTGCAGTGTAGCCAAGGTCTTACAAAGCTGTCTTGACTTATGGTAGCAAGAATATAGGTAGTACATCTGAACAGCGACGGATTTCGGGTTCGGTCGGGTAGGCTACGGGTCGGGTTTGGGCTTCAGTTTAAAGCCTGTGCAGACCTCTAATCAGGGAGCATGATTAGTCCTAAATATGTTCAACTTTTCTCACGTTTTTTTAAAGAATTAACAACACAAATTTAACAGACTAAACTGACAGCTAGTTATCTGCCTTTTTATACCAAGCTCTAGATTGTATAACAGTACTTTACTAGATAACTATATCATTGCTCAATCAGAATTCACAACACAACCCATCCCAAACTCAGCTGCATGACTCCTTTTGACCTCTAGAAATCCTCTTGGCTTTGCTCTGGACTCTACATTAGATGCCAGCAGCTGCTGCCTTTGAATTCATGTCACTGTTTCTGTGTACTGTTACAGCACAGCCTCTGCCCCACCCCCTCGCTACCCACAATCCATTACAGTCCATTATCAGACTGTATATGTCCCCGCACAGTCACTGCGAGCAGTGATATGAGTCTCCTCATCTCTCCACTCGAAGAGAAACCGCCTTAGTCACTTCAGGAAGAAAGTGTCTGCCAAGAATATAACTCATTTGAGGATTTAATAGTGCATACAAGTTGTTTTCTATAAGCAGTGAGTGTGTGTGTGGTTCGGGTATGTCCTACATTATAGGACAAAAATGTCCACACAATGATGGGAATATTCAAAATCCTTGTCCTTGTAGGGACATATTTGGTCCACATGAGGAAAACAGCTTATAAATCATGTTAAATCATGTTTTTTTTTTCTTAAATGTAAAACGTTTTCTGTGGTGGGTTTATAGGTTTAGGGGTAGGGGAAAATGTACAGTATGAAAATCATTATGTCTATGGAAATCCAATGTGTGTGTGTGTGTGTGTGTGTGTGTGTGTGTGTGTGTGTGTGTGTGTGTGTGTGTGTGTGTGTGTGTGTGTGTGTGTGTGTGTGTGTGTGTGTGTTTAATGGCCACTAATTACATTTAGTCTAATGTGTTTGTGATTTATGTCCTTACCACTACACACACACCCAAAGTCTAATTAGCAAGTGATATATGCCTTCATAAAAACATAAACATGCTACAGCACACAAGCACACACACACACACACACACACACACACACACACACACACACACACACACACACACACACACACACACACACACACACACACACACACACACACACACACACACACACACACACACACACACACACACACACACACACACACACACACACACACGTTTGTGTCAATACACCAGCGAGGACATTGCATAGACTTCCATTGATTTTAAAATTAAATTAATGATATCTTCTATGGCCTAACCCAACTGTTAGTTGCAAAAAAACATGTGCAAAAACCCGTATAAAGACTAAGCCTTATAACCCTCAGTAAAATGTCCTCACCAGTCGGTTGTCATAATATTTTATATAAATTAGGACATTTGGCCCTCACAAGTATAGCCAATCCTGTACACATGTTGGGGTTTCATGTTTTATAGGGACTTTCATTGACATAATGACTTTTAAACTGTACAAACTGTATATTCTTCCCCAAACCCTAACCCTACCCATAAATCTTCCCATCACAGAAAACGCCTTAGGGTTACACGTAACACCAATTCCCATTGAAGGAAACAAGACCCTGTGTCATGGTGTTGATGCTGTGGGAACGCATCCAGACGCGACCGGTGTCTGAAGCACATGTAGAACACGCCGATCTTGATTGGCTGACGGCAATTGTATGAGGTCACATGGACCACCTGTGCGTATTAAAGGGCACCTGCATTAACGTTATGCGCAGGCATGCCCAAGGCATGGCAACGCTACACAGCATCTCGTTCCCTTCTTAGGCAACCGGGGTTACATACGTAAGCCTAAGACGTTCCCGTTCGAGGGAACTCTACACTGCTATGGGAACATAATACTAACAGCTTCCTGCTACAACTAGGCTGTGAACTGTGTGCAATCATAGTGAGTTAGGTATAACAACTCTACGGCGAAGCCCAGAATTAGACACGGGTAGACCAAGTCCAGAGAGGAGGACAGGAGCCTGCCTATAGCCCAGGAGCAGAGCTGTCTAAGGCAATCCACCAACATAGTCACAGCTATGTCCCAGTAATATGCCTATTCATAGACTAAACAGCAGAGGAATCCGGAGTACAAGCTCCTTTACGGAATAAAGATACCCCAAACCTTTTTTAATGAGATATACTGTTAGTGTACCAGCAATGCATGTCTTTTTTATTACTCTCAGCGCCACTACATTATAAAGAGCATGCTGAAGCTGACATATATTTCCGACTGTCATGCACAGCTTACAGAGGCAACTGCTTAATGCATTCAGTCAACCACAAATAAAGGGTTTGCATCATCTCACAATGACCACTCCTTCTGAAAAGTGGTTGTTTCACAGCAGAAGGAGGGAGAGCAACCAAAAATGAAGGGGTCGCATCATCTCACCACAACTACTCCTTCAGTAAGCTGCTGCCTTAGCAGTTTACTGCTAACACTTCAAGAATATGGAGGGAGAGCAACTGAAAGTGAGGGGGTCGCATCAACTCACCGCGACCAACCTCGCTAAACTGTCTCTCAGCAGAGTAAAAAGTGAAGGGGTTCTCCTCGAGAAGCAAGCACACACAAATCCGCTTTACTCTCTGAGCTGCAGAGGGCAACAGAGCTGTATAAGCGTCCATGGTGTGCAGAGCCACCACCACATCTGCCTTGCCATGAGCCGGGAGGCCCATGTGCAATCCCTCGATTGAAGCCGCCACACTGCCTCATCAGCACAGGGCCTGAACCATGAGGTGCAGACATTTCACTCTCATCTCTCAAGAAAAGAGACAGGCGAGAGTGGAGCTCCTTCATCACAGTGAGTGGATTTAGCTGCCTTAAGAGCCGAACGCACTAGCTCCATTCCCATAGGCAAGGAGGGAGCCTTCAAAGAGGATGCAGTGCCAGGGGAGAGGTATCTCACAAGCAACTCTTCAACCCGGTGCAAATCTAATTCCTCAGGACTAGACACGCCACATAATATGCTCTGAGCCAGGTTGAAAGTGGCCACAGAGCAGGCTTCCTAAGCCAACATGAGAGCTATGGGTTTAATAAATCTCCATTTTGTGCAAAGCAAGCTTCCAAAACAAAAAGTGAGACTTGCCCAAAAGATGTTTGGCTATCAGGAGAATTCCAAAAAAGAGAGTACTCTTCTCAGACTCCTCCCCCAGCTCCTCCTGCAATCCACCGTATCGATCCCATATTGTTGCCTCGGCAGCCACGAGACTCGAACTGCGAAGTGCAGATGCTTGACTCTCATCTCTCAAGAGAGTCAAGCATAAGTGTAGCTTCCCACAGTGAGCGTGAGAGCCGAACTCATTCGGTGAAAACAGTTGATTCTCATCGCTCTACAGGGGTAGGCAAATTCGGTCCAGCAAGTTCGGTTCAGTCTGGATTAGTCCGGTCCAAGCGGCTCTAAATAACTGAACTTACCTACCCCTGCTCTAAGAGAATAAAGCAAAAAACAGAACTTCCTGCTGCAAATGCATCGCTATGAGTGCATCCAACTTCCTCAAGAGTCAAACGTGCTCCTTGCAGATGCTAGACTCTAACCTTTGAGAGAGAATCAAGTAAGAACAAAATATACAGAACAACAGATATAGAATGAATAAATTAAATGTGTTTACATTGAACAAAAGGAAGTTAAAACAAAACAATAATACTAGAATAACTTAAGTTGTTAAAAGTAGAGTCCGTTTTAACCACACCATTAAACAGTCCATAAGAAACCATGCACCCTAGTATTGCCAGTCCCAATGTGTAATACCGGTGTATATGCAATCCAACTGTAGTGATAATCCAATAAAGAGTTATGTGGTTTGCACACATAACTCTCTTTAAAAGTAGTCTTTAAAAGTAACTCTTCAATCCAGCTGTTTGGTGATCACCATTTGGTTGTTGGGTTAGCGAACCCGTTTGTTTGACATGCTGCCTCCTTTATGCTGTCAACATCCTATCATTTATATACCCAAGATCATTTAAAGACATACACACACATAAAAAAAAGATAAGAGGAAAAGGGAAGACAACATGTACACCAATTAAAACTCCAATATATATATAAAAGCACTATAATATATTGAGCAAGTAAAACATATGTCCTGTGTGATAGTCACAACCGGTCAGGCCTGGATACGTTCCCATTGCGTCAACACCATGACATTTTCAAAAAACAAAATGTATTATCATTTACAAGCAGTTTTAAATCAAATGTTTAAAAGTTAGTTAAATAGTAAATGTATACCTATACATAAGTGTATTATCACTATAATTATATTTGTACAGTAAAGTCCATACCACAGCTATAATGATAACGGCACTGAGCAATGATATCAGAACAATTTTTCAAGCTGATGAATGATAAAAAACATTGACAGCCAATCAGAATCCATTCAACTTTAAAGAGATCGAACATTGTGGCAGAGCATGCTTATAATAAACATAACGTTATCGTTTGTTGGTGTGGGCGCTAATATAGTTATCGCTATAGTTATCTTTATAGGTATAATAATAGGCCTAGTTATCATCTGTTGGTGTGGATGGTATAATAGTTGTCATTATAGCTATAATTACAATTATCATTATAGTTATTGGTATAGTCATTGTTATAGTAATTGTCCATTGGTGTGGACATTCATTTAGTCATCGTCATAGTATTGTTATAGTTATTATACGTTGATGTGGATGCTGTAGTCATCTTTATAGATATTGTTCTTTGTGTGAATTGGCTTTTATTCTTAAAACATACACACAGAGCATGTAATGTACCAGTGATGTATATACACCCAGAGAGATTGTTATCATCAGCACTGCTGACCAAAGTGAACTACTAAACACACTGCAAATGTCCTGTCCCCTCCAGAAGCATTACAAAGTGAACTGCTCATAATAACATTTCCCAGAGGAGAGCGAGGCGACGACACACACAAACACAAACACACACTCCTCTCTAATATGATGCTTCAACATTTGCACAGAAGATAAGAGGGGAATGAAGAGATAGAGACAAAGGGACAGGAAAAAGCAAGGATGAAAGGAAAAGATGCAAGTTGTATAACGTCTGTCTTTGGCTGCCCTCAGTTATTGCCCATTGTCTTTTTTTTCTCTCCTGAAATTAAACCAGTGTTTGTGCTTCAGTGATGCACAGAAAGGGCCATCTGTCACCCCCAGCCATCAATATCGCAGAGATAGCCTATATTCCAATATAAATCTGATAAACTATAGGACCAATATCACATATATTATTTAATATCACATATATTTTGAGTTGGGGCACATAATAGGACAGAGATGAAGACAAAAACATGCAAATTCAAAAGGAAAACAAAAACAAAAAAAAGAATAGGGGGCCAGGGACAGTGTTTGAGAAATGACTAACAGTAACAACAGGGGGAAGAGACCAAAGAAAAAGAAGAAAGTGTGTAACTATCCATACAAAGACTGTCAGAGGGAAGGACTGACAGTAGAAGGGGGCGGAGAGTGGGATAGAGAGAAGATTGTTGGAGTGATCTTCAACGAAAGGTCAGCTTGGTGTCACGCTGGTAATAGGATTAATTACTGCATTTGCACCCCACCAACCCTCCATCCTATTGTGATTACTCTCCAATCCCGTTCTGTGACAAACAGCCACCCTCAGGCTCTGCTCATGTTTACATTTTAATGCTATATTTCTGAGAGTCTGCAGCTTGAAAAGGTGTGGGGAATAATCCAAATAATCTCCATGGCTACATACAGCTCGTCATAATCCAGATGGCACACACACACTCTCTCTGAGATGAGACGAGTCTTGCTGTGTGTCCAGGACACACACACACACACACACACACACACACACACACACACACACACACACACACACACACACACACACAAACACACACACACACACACACACACACACACACACACACACATACTCAGAGATGGCAGAACATGAAAGGGGATAAAACACTGCAAGACCCCGGTCATGCCCTCTACACACACACACACACCCACACCCACACACACACAGACACACACACACACACACACACATAGATAAAAGACTTACCCCTGGCAGGGTTTTCTGTTCATGGAGAGCACTTTGTGCTTTAACGGCTGACTCCCGTGCACAATACGTCAGAAAGGCACATCCTAAAACAGAAAGACAGACTGTTACTATTTATTGACAGTTTATATTTGCAATGTTTTATTTATAAATAAACATAATTTTCATTCATGCAAAATTATTATTGTTGTTGTTATCAATCATATTAATATATTATTAATTATATTAATTTATTATAAGCAATGACCTTCATTTTAAATTGAAATTCAGTTTCGAATCAACTTTTTATTTCATTCTGTACTTTTTATAGAATCATAAATATTCAGCATCATTACACATGAGGAGTGACAGAAATGTAATTTCACACTCATTACATTTTCCCAGTGAGCCTTCTGGGATAGCTTACCGCACACACACACACACACACACACACACACACACACACACACACACACACACACACACACACACACACAGCTACAAAGAAAGCAGGCAGCAGCATATGCCTCCATTTCTCTGATTGAAAACTTGACATATAGAGTAGAGTAGTAGAGTATAAGCAAGCGTGAGCAGCGCAACAAACACCTGTATAAAATTGTGTCTGATGAACCCTACATTACACAGTATCCTAAATCTTTTTGCACCCCACTTAATTGCAACAGAGCCCAAACTATTACTAACCTAAATTCAATTGCTATTTATTTTTAGATATAATAATCAAAACTCAAATAACAAACTGTAAACTGCACAGTTATTGTATTATTATATAACTTCTAAATGTATTTGTAAATGTAATTGTAAAATTATGTTTTTACTCCAATTCGTTGTTGAAATATAATCATTTTCATGACAGATATTTTAAACATACTAAATAATCCAGACATCACTAACAGGTTAAGTAAAATAGGCTATAAAGAATAAGTAGGCTAATATATTATATATTAGGATAATATATTTATATTTTACTTAACCTGTTAGTGATGTCTGGATTATTTAGTATGTTTAAAATATCTGTCATGATATAGTGCTTAGCGAAAGAGAATGACTGAATGACTTGCCTGAGGTAAATGTGACATTGTTTACAAGCTGTTGATGTCTTTCCACCGTTAAACACTGATTGAGTGATTACACGAGATATAATACGTTTCAGTAGTTAGTGTATCTTTCAACATATCTTCAGATGTTCATGTTTATTGAGACGATCGCGTTCATTCGCGCTCCGCGCTAGCAGCTGCTGCTTTAGACAGTAACGTTACAGTGTATATAAGGCGCCACATTGATCTATCACATTGATGACGCCGCATTAAAGGTACAATATGTAAGATTTTTTTAAATAAAATATCCAAAAATCACTTGCAGGGTGTGATATATTTCCAGCAGTTGTGTACAATATCCCAAAAGTTCCCAAAGATTTTAAATAATGGCTCATCCCTCCCTGGTCGCCTCTCAATGACATAATATCCGAGTTATCCCTGGTTTCCGTTTGCACAACCATAGTAACCATGGCGACAGACTTGGGCAACTGTGTTTACGCCTCACGCTCACGCTGTTGTTGCTTCGTTCAAACATTATGGATCATGGCCAGAAGACTTTAAACGAGGAAT
The DNA here is from genome assembly GCF_949152265.1 of Phoxinus phoxinus. NCBI lineage: Eukaryota > Metazoa > Chordata > Actinopteri > Cypriniformes > Leuciscidae > Phoxinus > Phoxinus phoxinus. The sequence goes on from NC_136885.1 coordinate 6,771,231, forward strand.
AAAAAAACATTTAAAGGAGAAATAAAACGAGGCTCAATATCAGCGTGGCGTTTTCGCAGCCCGGTCTCACCCCAAAACGTCATATACTGACGGGTCTTGACCATACGTCAACATACGACGAAAAGGGTTCCCCTATAACGTCAATATGAGACGCAGACATAAGCGCACCAGCAACGCCTCCTAGCGGTACCCTAACACATACCTAAACCCAACCATACCCGAATCGTCACACATGGACATTAAAGGGTACCCTTTTCGTCGTATGTTGCCGTATGGTCAAGACCCGTCAGTATGTGACGTTTTGGGGTGAGACTGTGTTAGTTTTCGAGATGCCGAGAGCTCCACGTTTGTGATTAACTTTGACTTGACAGAGAGACGCCACTCTTGTATATACCTAACATTACTTTATTAGACAGGTGAGCAAATGTACATAAAACTAATCAATGTTATATAGTTCAACATGATGAAATGTTAGAATGTGATCTGTATGTTATTCTATTGTTGATCTAGCTTACTGCTAGTCTCATAAGCCAACCAACTAACACATAGAATAACATTATAACTTTCAACACACTCAAATGCAGTTTAGTGGGATAGTGTAGAGCAAGTGAGACAGTGCTGTGTTGCCTCACAAGTTTAATTCGTCAAATAAACTGTCCTGTGTGAGTAGTAATTCATGCACTTGCGGGTAGTTCGGAAGAATGAAATGTCCTCATTCCTTTATATACGCGGGACTAACGTTAGCGTGTCGCGCTGATATCTGTCTCTTATTAGCTCGTCATCAACCTACGCCTTTGTTATTGTAAGAGGTTAGCGACCCCAGTGGCGAAATAAATGACACATTGTTAATGCGTTAAACCGGCATTGTTTGAATTTCGTGACATAATTTGAAAAATGACACTGTTTCTTTTCAAAAGTAACAAAATTATTGGTGGTTAATGGTAGCTACAACGCTGTATTCGTCTCACATAAGACACAAAAATTCATGGGACGAATACATGTACTATTACACCCCTACTTAGGCTACTATTTAATCAAATGTCAAGTATAGGAAATGTAATTTTGTAACATCTTTACCTTGTTATGTTACAAAACTACATTTTCCTATACTTGACATTTGAGGTCAACCTCAACTATGCTTTAGGGCTGGGCGGGGCAGCAGGGTTTTTTCACGTTTTTTTGGTTCGGTGTGAATATCATTACAACCCTGATACTGTATATAATAAATACCATGCTGATGGGTTGACCCAACATGACCGCCTCTCTCTGCTTCAATCCCTCCCACACATGCTCTGAGAGATCAGAGGTTAAATCTCAGCTGAACATTGTGTTTATTACTGAATTTATAGTTATAGATAGTCATAGATGCCTCAATAGCGGCTGTTTGGGCTGATACGTAAGCTGCCCGTGACTTTAAATTGTCCATTAAACACAAAAGTAGAATTTTTAAAGAACACCTCAGCTCAGCTTCCATATAATGAAATTGAATGGGGACTGTGTTTAAGCTCCAAAATGCTAAACAAGAAACAGGGGCCGTATTCATAAAACATCTCAAGGCTACAAGTAGTATCGGTTTAGGAGAAACTCTTAAAAATCATGGGCGTGTCAGTCACTCATTTTAAGACTCCTAAATTGTTCCTCTAAGAGTATTTCACAAAGCATTATAGCGCCAAAACCAGCTAAATGTGTGAAACGCTAGGAGTCAAGAGGGCTCCTAAGTCACTAAGACCAAATCACAAACAATCCTAATGGCTGTTGCTGGCAATCCGGCCAAAAGACACAGTACACCAGTGAGCCAATAGCGATAGAGTGCTGAACCTTTTCTTCATAAATGCATAAAATATTTTAATTTATAGATTTTTATCTAAAATTATCAAAAATTAATCTTTAAGAAATTAATAAATAATGTCAGATTATGTGTGGTAGTTGTTTTCAAGAGTTAACAAAAATGATTGAATAGATTAAATATATATATATATATATATATATATATATATATATATATATATATATATATTTAATCTATTCAATCATTTTTGTTAACTTCACTTCATATATATATATAATAGGAGAGTTTGGCATGCTGTCCAAGAGAACCCAGAGTTCTCCCCTGTATCCCCAGCCGAGAGCGAGGAACGGGGTGGCGGAGGGATGCATAAAACTGACGAGGTAACCATGCGAGTCGGCTCTCGGCTGTGTATACCTCCTCTCGAGCTGATTAGATAGACCTCCTCTCGAACTCTGTTTATAAAACATCATTTGTCGCTCAAATTCTGCAATCTCTTGAGATGCAGACGTGTAAGTGGCTGACAATTAGCTGAACATATACTAGTAGCCTACATTTTAAAACCCTTATTTGAATATGGCAACATATTTTTTTTCAAAATCTTAATTTGAATATGGTAACAAGATACCTCGTTCTACAATAATTATATCACTGACAGAGACTCCTCCTCCATCAGCCAATCACTGTGTGCATAGTTAGTAAGCGTGTTGACATCATCCATAGCAACAGGGTCTCTTATCTTAAGACTTCTCTCTAATAGTTGGTCTCAGAGGCTGTGAATAGGTTTTAAGAGAAACATCTTTTACTGCTATTGAGGAGAACTCTTAGTGGTAAGATAAAATGTTTTGTAAATACGGCCTCAGTAGTCCATTTGACTTGTGCGCTATATTTCATGTTAAGTCATATGATGTGTGAAGAACAGACTTAAATCTATATGACATTTCTCTTCACTGGATCATAAAAGAAGATACTGTATGTTGAGAGTTTTTTTTTTTTTTTTGGTCAGTGGAAGTCAATGGTCACCAAAACTGTTTGGTTACCAATATTCCTCAGAATATATTATTTTATGTTTCACAGAAGAAAGAAAGTCATAGGTTTGGAATGATGAAATGAGGAAAGAAAGTAATTATTAAAAAAATACCAAATGTAATTTTGCGACCAAATATCATTAACATCAAACGTGTGAGCTACAGCAGAAGCAAAGAATTTCAATGAACTACTTAAATCATCATATGACTTCAGGACTTGGACTATAGTGCGTGAGTTATGAATGATTATCACTTTTCGTCCTACTGCTGCTTTACTGGCACTAATTAGAAAATAAATCACCTTTTGTGTTCCAAGGAGAATCATAAATAATGCAGGTTTGAGGGTGAGTAACTGATGACAGATTTTTCATGTTTGCGTGAACTATCCCTTTAAGGTATTTCTTTGTTTATCACCTCAGCGGCTTAAACCACTGAGAAATCCACATGATTAAATCCCGGTCAAGCCCCCAAACATGGGTTCATTCAACCCTGGAAGACCCGAGTGTAAGCAAACACCCAGAACGGAGTTAAACAGCAGAGTGGAAACCTAATATTCAACCGCAAGGCACAGAAAACAGGTTCATAAAGATGACAACAGAGAGATGGTGAGAGAGCTTTCCTGGTACTGTCCCTTTTTATAGTAATACAGAACTCATGCTGTGCTGTGCACTGTCACGCTTGAAGCTCCTGCAGGCGCGTGCTGCTCCTGTCCCCAAACCATCACACCAGCCCATGACAAAAACACTCAATCAATCACTGATATACAGACATTGTACAAGAAAATGCCCTGTTTGTTGCCCTCTCATGCCCCCCTGTTTGCAGGTGATGATTTTATTACAAACACTTCAGAAGCTCGAGTCAAACGAGCATGCACATGAACACTACTGTAAAGAGAGGGTTAAATAACACTGTTTATTTAAATACACACAACACGTGTGAGTCGTGACTGGGAACGTTCAGCCCCCGTCCCCTCCACAGCGCTGAAGCCCGAAACGCGTGCCCGTCTCCTTACCTTTGTGCATGCCCGTGTACTTGTCCTTGATCACAGTCAGCTCGTAGATCTTGCCGAACTGCTCAAAGATGGGCTTCAGGTCCTTCTCCTCCAGATTGCGTGGGATTTGCCCGATGAAGAGTTTGATGGCGTCGGGCTCCTTCATTGGGTCGATGATGCGGAGAAAGTCAGAGGCACTGCCTGGGTCAGGATGCGAGATGAACGTGCAGAGAGTGAGCGACAGAGAGAGAGAGAGAGAGAGAGAGAGAGAGAGAGAGAGAGAGAGAGAGAGAGAGAGAGAGAGAGAGAGAGAGAGAGAGATGGAGGTGTGGATGGTGCCTGTGGAGGCGGGGTGTGATCAAAACACAATGAATGGATGAATGGATCCTCACTTTAAGCATCACTTTAGCTTCATTATGTTACAGAGTAATACTTTCAAATATGGTGTTATGTAAATGCATTCGGTATTATGAGAGTACAAAAACAATAGTTTTTACCAAAATATTCATCAATGCTTATTTATAAATACGCTGTTGTTCTCTGTTTTTGGATAGGCTAAAAATGAACATTAACCAAGAATAATAAATACTGTAGGGTTTATTGTTAGATCATGTTTACCATTGTTTACGCTTGCTTTACCATTTACCAACTAATTGTTAACATAAGCCAACCTTATTGTAAAGAGTTACCAATACTGATTGTAAAAAGTAAGTGGTAAATACCCCACAAATATGATCGTTTAAAATGGCCTCATTGGTGTGACCTAATGTAGCCAGGTTGATTCAGTCATTTTAAATAATAGGCTATATTTTATAATGGCAATTTTAGGTTACCATGGCAGCGCATCTTAATTCATTACTAGCTGTTGTTTATTATTAGCCTGCTTTATGTATCGCTAAAATAGAGGCATTGAAATTGAAAGTCAATCGAGTATTTCATAAATAAATTAACAAAAAATAACAAATCGTGCGATGGAATAGCTAGTTCTAAATGCTGAACAATAACGAGAGCTCTCGCTGGTCAATACAGTGATTATACAGAAACAATTATGGAATCTTAACGTATTTAATAAAACATCCCCAGAATGATGGCAGATCATCTGCTCTTTAATTTCCACAGACAGCACCAGATATAGTGTGCACGAGCGCATCCTTTGTTTAGGCAGCGGGGGCTGTGAAGCTCTTTGTCCGTCACCGTTAACCGGTAACAGTCCGTGTTTACACAAGAGGAAACACACACATACACACACACACACACTGATAAAAACTAAAAACAGCTCACCTAAAATGGTTTATTATCAAAACCTCTGTAAATCCCCGTGCTTGTCGTTCAGTATCTCCAGAGGTCCGCGCGTGACTGTTGCTCACGCTCGCTGTCACTCACACACTATTTCATTTGTAGCCTAAATCACAGTTTCGGTCAGTATCTCTGCTATTAATGTGCTATTATTAATATATATTGTGTAAGCTATAAAATAACGCAATTGAAAGATTCATCCAAAGCACGTCTGTTGTTCCCCGTGTCTCATCTGCGCGGTTTACTATGTGTGTTTGTTCTCGTTTCCACATCTCTAATTAAGATGTGACGTCACGCGCCGGTGTCTCCCTCTCACGAGCTGTTGACAAGCTCGTGATGAAGCAGGCAGGGGATCGTCTGCAACTTACACTCCTGTTAGCAAAAACAAACAAATCAGAGGATACCATTTCAGTCAATATCATTTGAAAAGATATCGTTTAAGATAATGACTCACATTAAACAGCCGTTCCTTCTCAATTAAACAGCAATTTTAGTGTGCTTGACAAAACTGCAATTTTATTTCCCCCACCTCTTGCCTGGAGTGGGGCAGGGATGATGTATTTTTGTAGGCTAAATCTCGGAAACGAGTTAGCATTTTAGCACATTTAGTAGCCTTCACTATGAATGACTTGTAGTTTTTAGGGTTACTGAAACATTGTCTGAAAATTAGGCTATGTACATAGCAGGCTATGTTAAAAGAAGCTATAGGCCTACAGATCTCCAAGTCTGCATGAAACAGAAGTATTTTTCTTCCTTATTGTGACGTACCCTATTCGAGTGAAATGGCTTCTTGAACAAGAAAAAAATAATTTAATTTTGTCCATCGGGAATTGATTGTATGGTTGTGGTTTGCTATTGGTTGATCTGATGTGAGTGACAGGTTTCCCCGCCCTCATGCCAGTAAACACGTCATCAGAGAGAAGTTATTTTGATTAAAGATTACGAGGGCACGTGGATTTAAAAAATAATAATAATGATGTGCACGGATAAATAATAGCCTAATAAACACTGCAATAATCCTTACAAATAAATAAGAATCATCCATTTTGATTTCATGGTGATTTCCCACTATTAGGGAAAAGCCAAGCACCAGAAATCTTGCACTCTGGTTTTGGTGTAAACATTAGCTTCTGTTTTTGATGAGATCATGCTATTGGTTGACAGTCCCTGAACCTCCTATTGTTCTAGCCTTGAGCTCTGACCGTGGTGCTGAAGGCGTCGTGCGCGCGCTTTACAACTGCTGTCATTCCTGGAACGTCACGCGCCATTAATAATGTATAAAGCACATCATATTGGAATTTAATGTAATGTAAGAAGAAGGGGTTATAAAACAGTGCGGACTATCTGAACGAGCAGCGTTTGAAACCCTTGGAAAAAACAAACAAAAAAAAGCTTTACAATTCAAGCCTTCAGCACCACGGCTAGCTCATGATATGCTGAATAACGTAATGAAATCGCATATCAATATTTGTAGAGAAAAAAACACAAAATGCTTCTTGTACAAAGACAATTTATTATTGTTCCAGACAAAAGCATTCGGATAAAAAAAAAAATGGTGGCCTTAGAAGTCAATATTTGTGTTAATTCTATTCATATCACTTGCCATAAGCCTCTCGCTACAGTCGTCATTTTTTAAGGGTTGTTAACACACATTCTGTATTCGGTCTGGAATACATGTAGGCTATGTCCTCTGCATCAGATCTCACAGTTTAACTAAAGTGTTTTTGTGTTCCAATGTGTTTTAAATTGTTGTTAAATTGTTGTTATATATAGGCTACTGTATACACATGTATTTACATCCCTTCCTCATCAATCCATACAAATTGCATAGAGAAATTTTTTCAAAATGCACAAACAAGACACTTCTGTCATTTTGTTTGTTGCTAAATTACTTCTAGTTTTTTATTACTTATGTCCAATTTAAAATTGCACCTTTTACTTTCACTCAAGTATAATTTTTGCTAGAGACTTGGTCTTTTAATAGAGTAAAATCTTTACTCAGTATCAATACTGCAAGTCGCTCCAGAAGGCCTTTATTACCCCGCCGTAGCCATATGGATTACTTTTATGATAGATGGATGTGCTTTTTATGGGCTTCAAAAACTCATTTACTATTCACTCCCATTTTAAAGCTTGGAAGAAAAGGATTTTAAAAAATATATTCAGATTGTGTTCAGCCGAAAGAAGAAAGTGTTCTTCTCAGTAAATAATGGGATCATTTTCATTTTTGGGTGAACTATCCCTTTAAGGTGGATGAATTGTTTGTTCTTAATATTATTCATAAACAAACAATGTATTATCAATTTGTTTTCCACGTTGCTTTTGCTGCAGAAACAGGACATTTTAACCCTTGAGTCTCGCTTGGAGCCCCGTGACCTAAATGTGGCTGGTGGGATGAGACAGGTTTCAGAGTGATTTACTGTGAAAAGGTCACCATCTGCCTCCAGTGCCCCCCGATCCAGATCCCCGACCCCTCCTCTTCACACATGCTGTATGGCCATAAAGCCTACATTCTCTCAGACAGGACTGTGGTCTTGGGAAAGATCTACCTTGATAATACTTGATACTAAGTTGTTGTTGCTCACACGTATGAGCAGAGAGTGGCATCACTACACTGCACCCTTCTGGTGAGACTGGATCATTGCTGTCGAGTATAAAGTCCCCATGGTCAATCATTTTATCGCTTAAAACCCATCTTTGATCACCAAAATTATTATTATTTTTTTTTTAAATCCTTGAAAAAACATTACTTCATTCCTTAACATAGCTTGAAAGTAACTCTACACCCTTGCCTTATTTAGTATACGTGGTTCTATGAATATGCAAATGAGCCCCGCCTCCACTCACTCACACCAGCTCAGAGATCCACTGGTTGACGATCACTCGTTGATCTGATTGGTTACAAGGTAGTTTGTGACGTCAGAAACACCAGTGATTTCAAACCGTGTTTTTGAGACGGTCTTTGGTTCACTGCAGTTTGAAGGAGAAAATACTCCGCAATGGTGTTGACTTATGAATTTACACATGGTTTGTCTTAAAGTACATATTAAAAACACCACACAGACATATAAACAACATTAAAAACTCAGGGGGACTTTAATTGGGATCTATGTTTCCATGAAGAACCTGCATATAATCTTTCCATTCCTTATATATTTCTTTAAAATGTTCTTCATAACTTAATTTTACTCATAAAAAAAATATCATAAGAATCATTTTGGTTCCCAATGAACCATTCAGTAAACAGTTCTTAAAAGACGTGACTGTAGAAATAACTCTATAAGTAAAAACGTTCAATAACAACATTGATTTACATTATATCATCATGTACTCTACATGAACGTTTTATTCATATTTCTTTTCACATACAAGTGACCACAAAAGGTATTTGATGTGATTGTCACTGCATTAGACACAAAATATCAAACCACGTCATCGGCGAAGAAATTATGCTTGACTTTTTCCTCCTGCATGTAATTAAAATATTTATATGAACATTTATGTATATGAGATCAGCATGGTTTCAGCACTAATGAGAAAACAGTAGTACGGTTTTAGGTTTGTTTAATATGAATAATAATTCTGATAAAATCTGCACACACTGTTTATTCCATATCAAAGCAACATAAATGTATAACAATGACAAGTTGATCTTGAATTTCCAAAGACAGTAAGTGATCCATTTAAGAAAAAAAATAAATTATAC
>NC_136885.1:6782537-7080037 GCF_949152265.1 Phoxinus phoxinus
GGACTGAGACAAAGCCAGAGGGGAGAACTGATGCTTGTATGATAACCTATAGCGGCTTTTGTCATTTTTAGGCAGTGATTACAGTATGCAATCGTGTGCATTCACATGAAAACAAATGGATGCATTCTCTCTCTCCTTTTCACTTTCTTACAAAAACCTTAATGAGGAGTGTAGGATGAACATTGTGTGTGTAACTGGTGTTTTATCTGTGTGTTTTGTCATAGTTAGGTCACACAACTCGGCTAAATGAGACGGTGATTATGATTCCAGATGTTCTGATTGACTTGCAATTAAAAGAAAACACTTCATGAGTGACAAAAGCACAAAGGCAACTTCTAGAATTGTTCTCACTTAACAATATCTTCATATATATATGTCCATAACGAGGACTTGTGACATCAGTGCACTTGTTTAAACAACATTTAAGGAATGGTTAAGTATTTGACAGTACTGAACAGTCCTAGCACTGCCGCTGACTCTTCAGCAATATAGGGAGAGAGCTACTGTCAATCATTTGAGCCCATATGTGATAACATCTGAAAACTGTCACTTTAAAGGGATCCTGATCTCAGATCAGCTCAAGGTGGAACTCCATTTGAACGTGTCTGGCCTCTGATTGGCTGTCTCCGGTGATAGAACTATAATGCGGTCACTGATTGGCTGAGTTTTGGCTCTGGTTGGCTCGTAGTGAATCTCTGTGACTCGTCTAGGGTTAATGTCTTTTGGCCCGCTGAGCACTCTGGGTACAGGACGCACAGCAGGCGGTCTTGTAATAGGAGTAGACGCAGAGTCGAGCCTGGACCACCATTACACAGTTATGTCGTCTGTCTTTACAGTTCTCATCTACAAAGAGAGAGATAGGGAGAGAGAGAGAGAGAGAGAGAGAGAGAGAGAGAGAGAGAGAGAGAGAGAGATTATAATCTAAACCAGGGCTTTTCAATCTGTTAGATGCCATGGACCCCCAAAATATGATCATCCTCATACGAGGGACCCCCATCCTAAAGTTTAAAGGCAAAGAAAGAAAAAGATCCAATTAATACTGTGGGAAATTTATATGATAAATGTTTAAAATATTTAGTTTCCATTACATTACATCATTGCGTTTTGTCTACTCAATATAGGGCCTACTGTATTTTGTAAGTTAGATTTCTTTTTTATCAAATTATTTTAATCAAATGTTTTTATTCAGTCACTTAGTTTAATATTATTATTATTTTACATTTTTACACTATATTTCTATTTAAATAAATTTTTATTTAATTATGTAGTATTATGAAATGTATTATTTTAATCAAATTGTATTTATTTGATTTTTTTTAATCAAATGTTTTTATTTATGTACTGTAGTTATTTTTTATTTATTTAAATCAAATGTTATTTATTTAAATTATTATTTTATTTTAATAAAATTTATTACTTTATTATTATTATTATTTTTTAAATAAAATTGTATTCATGTATTTTAATCAAATGTCTTTATTTATTTATTTTAATACATTTATTTTGATCAAATGTGTTAATTTATTATATATTTATTTAAATACAATTTATAATTGTTTTCATTTTAATCAAATTTATTAATTAATTAATTTAGCTAGTTTAATTTTCTTTTACATTTTTACACTTTCTTTTTATTTAAATCAAGTTGTATTTATTTATTTAGGTTTATGTATAAGTATTATTATAAAATGTATAATTGTAATCAAATTGTATTTATTTAAATGATTATATATTATTTATTTAAATTAAATGTTATTTATTTATTTAATACAATTTTTATCAAATGTATCAACATATTATTTTTAAACAAATGTTTATTTACAACAATAATTGTTTTGTGTACATACATTTATTATTTATTTATTTAAACAACATTTTATTTTAATCAGATATAATAAATCAAATATATCGCTGATTTCCTCAAAACTTTTCCCGGGCCCCAGTTTGAAAATCCTGCCCCAGTACATGAACACACTGACACACACCTTCAAAGGGACTGCAGGGGATGGTGTTACAGGACTGCTCATGCGCAGGCTTGCTGTCGAGATGGCAGGCTGCACTGTACTGTCTGTCTGCTGTGAGACACCGGACCTCCCGCGTCTGCACCCCCTCACCACAGGAGCGAGAGCACTGCACCGAAACACAGCAACTCTTAATAACAGCAGAACCAGGGGAGACCCTGAGGGACAGATTGATTGACAGATGACGTCATCCTCACCGTGCTCCATTCGGTGGTGAACCACTGTGGTTTGCAGGGCTCCAGTTCACACGACTGCACTGGGAACGGTTTGTCCAGGTGGGAGCACTCACTGGTGCCGCTCACGGTGAAGTCACTTCCTGTCTTCTTCACACAGATGACGTCCCTGCGCTGGGTGCCGTTCCCACACACTGCGTTACACTGTTGACAGAGAGTGAACACACACTCAAAGACAGTTCACTGTTCTGTTCTGTTCTGTTCTATTCTATTCTATTCTATTCTATTCTATTCTATTCTATTCTATTCTATTCTATTCTATAGTTAACTTTGTTCTATTCCTTTCACTTTATTCTATTCTACATGGTTTTATTCTATTTTATTTCTATTCTAGTTTTTTTTGTCATTCTACATTATTTTTCGATTTTTAGAATGTTCTATTTGATTTATTTTAACTTCATTCTAATTGAATTGTATTGTACATTGTTCTACATTTAACTTTATTCTATTTTTTCCAACTTTATTCTATGCATTTTCATTCTGTTCTATTCTTCATGGTTCTATAATGTTTTATTTTGTTCCATTTACCGGTAGTTTCTTTGGTGTTATTCTATTCTACGTTATTTTATTCTATTTTAGAATGTTCTAATTATAATTATTTTAACTATTCTTATTGGCTAGTTCTGTTCTACATTTAACTTTGTTCTATTCTATCCATCTTTATTCTATGCAACTTTATTCTGCTCTAATGAACAATATTCCATTCTATTTTATTTTGTTCGATTTCCTTTTATTAGGTTTCTTTGATGTCATTCTGTTCTACATTATTCTATTCTTTTTTTTAAATGATTGAATTCAATTATTTTAACTTTAATGTTATTCTATTCTATAATATTTTACTTTGTTCAATTAAAATGTATTGTCTTTTCTTTGATGTTGTTCTATTCTACATTCTATTCTATTTCTGAATTGAAATATTTTAACTTTATTCTAATTGGCTTCTAATTGTTCTGTTCTGTACTATTCTGTTATTCCATTCCACATTGCTTTTAACTTTATTCTATGCAAATTTATTCTATTCATTGTTCTTCTATTCTACATTGTTCTATTATATTTTGTTCTATTTAATTTAATAAAATTTTCTTTGATGTTGTTCTTTTATTCATATTTCTATTTTATTCTATTCTATTATTTCACTTCATGCATTGATGTGTTTTTCTATTCTATATTCTATCACATATTTCTATTCCAATCTTACATAGACCTTGAGATTGGAATATAACAGACCGATGTTTGCTGTAGACACACGGGCCTCACCTGTCCCCAGGGTCCAGTATACCACAGGTGGGTGGGTGTACAGGGACCCCCGTTACAGGCCTTCATATCAGCCGGTTTCTCTGCCACACATTCCACTCCACCGTCTCCCTCTCTCCTGCCTCCACCGGTCAAACACACCACCTCTCTCCGCTGGACGCCCGGCCCGCACGTCGCAGAACACTGAGAGAGAGAAACAATAACCCATTTGATTAAATATCTCTATATGAATATATACATTTACAAAATGACAAATCAAGAGTCTCACTGGTCAATACTCACAGTGTTTGTCCAATCCGTGAAGTACCAATTAGTGACACAAGGACCCATGTGACAGTCCTCTGTGCGCTGTGGGCGGAGCCTGTCATTGCACTCCCTGTCACTCATAGTGCTACCATGGTTACTGACACAGCGTACACTCCTGGTTCTCTTTCCCACTCCACAATCCACTGAACACTGTGGGAATAAGATGCATTATCATTCATGCAGACAGCTCAAACTCGTCTATGTGTCTCTGGAGATCCACACATAGATAGATTGGAGATAAACAGAAAGACTTAAGATAGACTAGAGCAAAACAACAGATTTTCCAAATCAACTAGTCAGTTGGTTGCCTGAACAACTACTGTAGCCAGAACATGTTTCATTGGCACAAGACTTTGCCTATAAAAACAGCTAGACAGAAAGCAATATGGAACAATACAGGGGTCTCAATTTACAAGACACAAATTTAAAAGACTATTTTCAACTTGACACAGCAAAATGCAATGCTAGTGGCGGTACAAGAAACAGCGCAAGATGCAGTGCCCAAAAATATCCATCTGCATATGTGTAGCTGCACTGGAGGCTTAAAGGAAAGGAGTTTAAAGGCACCTATTATATGCCACTCTGTAAGATGTAATATAAGTCTCTCTAGTGTCCCCAGTAAGTGTATGTGAAGAGTCAGCTCAAAATACCCAACAGATCATTTATTAGCCTATAATTTGTAAAATTTGCCCCTATTTGAGTTTGAGCAAAAACAAGCAATTTGTGTGTGTGTCCCTTTAAATGCAAATGACCAGTTGCCCCTTTCCAGAAGAGGGCGGAGCCTTTACAGCTCGTGCTTCAGATACTCCGGCAACAACAACACTGGAGAGTGTCACGGAGCCAAAATGTAAGAAATTGTCAGTACCCTTACATGTTAGTACCGGAGTCGGACAATGATGGAGAGACTCCAGTTACAACTTTTAGACTGCAACAGGATGTTTCTGAATGATTAGCGGATAAATGTATGTAGTTGTTGTGGAGTTAAGTTGATTCAACTCATCGACTAGCATGTACCATCATGTTAATCCGAAAATCTTTCAGAAACAACTTTTGTGCAAATCCAGCGTTGAAAAGCAGTCCAGCATAAAAGGATTTGCGCAAATATATAACACTTTAACAACTTTCTTAGGCACATTTCCTTCATAAATGAAATTCAACCACAGTGTCCTTAGTGGCTCAGATGCTGGGAGTCTATGGATACTCTTATGTTCGTTGGTACATCCAATAACAGAACATTTGCAATGTTTTATTTTGGCGCAGGCATTGCATATCTCCAGCTGCTACAGTGAGGAAACAGTCATGGCGACTGCTGCGGGACACACACCTTCAGTTGCTGCGGGACAACTTCACTGTCACTCAGGGCGGGATCTATGCTAATAATGCAGATCGTCACCAGTCATGGGCGGGGCTTACATAAGAGTAGGGGGAAATCTGGAACCGCTCGTGGAAACGCCATAATTTCACAATCGTTTTTTGTCGACATTTCGAAAAAATGGCAAAACTTTTGCAAAAAAAATGATTCGCGAAATTACAGCGTTTCCATTAACCGATGTTGAGCGACTAAAACTTAATTTCTTCCTCTCGCGATAAGTCATTCCAAAAATCTTGGCAACAGACGTTGGTAGGTTTATGTATATCCGCTGCACTGGCCATTATTATTAATCGAAGGAGACGTGTGTGTTATCCACTCATTAATGGCAAGGAAAGACCCTTATACTTGAGAGCGGCACATATGAGGAGTTTCTGGGTGTTTCTCACTCATATCTGCTCCGAGGTCTTAATTTTGGCATTTCTTTAGAATCCAGTATTCCTGTAATTATTTTGTCTTTTATGAGTTTAATGAAGAACTGTGTCTCGTCTTCTGTCCAAACACACCACGTCATCTACGCCAGGTGACCTGTAAATGCGCAAAAAACTGTTTCCATTGCAGTTTTGCTGAATATTTCTTTTTCGAATTGCCTGAGAAACCTCCTCATGCGAGCGTAAAAACTTTTTCGAGATAAATGGGAGTTTTCGCGAAATTGACGTATTTCCATTGGCGTATTTTCAATTCGCGCAATTTGAAGGGTAATGGAAACGCGGCTTCTGTTTATGATTTATGTGGATTCTAAGATAGGAGTGGGTGGATTTTTACCATTATAGGCTAGTTGTTTACACACATCTGTGCATAATAGGTCCCCTTTAAAGATGCAACAAGAACAGAAAAAACACAGGTGCTCAAAAATATACAAAAACATTTTACTACACATAATATTTACAAAAAATACTGAATAATACTAGCCTGGGAAAACCCAGACCACTCTCAGTTGAAACTGAGTTAGGGTCTGGCAAAGCTCCATAGACAATTCATTTCCACAGGGGCGTCACCAACGGACGTCGCTCAAATGGCTCTGGGCGCAATTGGATAGATCTAAAACCAATCAGATCGATGGAGAAACATCTGAGACTCTCAGCAATTCTCTGTTTGTGTTTTTCAGGAAGATGTAGCAATGGCTTCTGACGACTTTTGCCGTTTTTGTAAATGACCATTTTAAATCGCTTGAAACAGACGCGATAGCGGCATCCATCTTTGTAATGTACAAAATCTGCGTCACCGTCGCTGCTCTGTCGTCATCGTGTAAAGCCCGCCCCAACGTTTCTGATTGGTGCCGCGATTTCGACGGATTGGAAATGGGTTTCAATGGGCTCTTTGCCAGACCCACTTGCAGAGCAAATCTAAATTTGCCGGAAGTGGTCTGGGTTTTCCCAGGCTAGAATAATACTAAAAGAAAATTATATAAAAAAGTGAGCAAGTCCACCTCACGCACAGGTGTCTTACCGTGCTCCAGTTGGTGCTGACCTCCCAGTGGGAGCACACGCGCGGGTGGCAGGGCTGAGTGGCGTTGGGCTGCGAGAGACTGGAGCAGCGCTGAGGGTGAATCATCGTTGAGCGGTTCCCAAAACTCTGCCTGCACTGTATGTGACGCTGCTGCACACCCCTACCGCAGGAAACACTGCACTCCGACCACACACCTGTATCCCAGCTACACACACACACACACACACAACTTAACTGAGATATACATATCAACCCAAAACAACAATCTATATTCATTCATGTATTTCCTGCCACAGACTGTGCAATTTCAGCAATCATATAAGATCAGTGCAAAATAACACTGTACAATATGGATCTAATAAACTTGTGTCTACAAGTTGGGTCTTCTGTAGACTGTACGATGATGACACTTATTGAATCGTAGGCTACGACCAAGTTAGTATAGAAGAATAAAACGTCATCAGCATGCGCTAGTGGTGAACAAATAGAGCAAGATGAATCGACCTTTGGAAATTGTGTTTTTTATAGGAGAAAATCCACAAAGCATCCTCAATGGAGATGAATATGGACGCAGTCATGGCTTGGGTAAAGAGGCCAACTTGGCATGCCAATCTTGCAAATGGAGCTCAGGGTAAGCAGTTTTACGTTTTAGCGCCATTTCACGTTGATCAATATTCAATACGCCATTTCATGTTGCACTTGGCTAGTCAGAAGTAGGTCATCAGACTGTCATTGATCTTGATTCGTGTAGTCACATTAAATTACAGTCATTAAGAACATTAATGATATCTGCAATACATTTGTGACCCTGCCTGGACCACAAAACCAGTCACATGGAGATTGAGATGTATACATTATTTGAAAGCTGAATAAATAAGCTTTCCAGTGATGTATGGTTTGTTAGGATAGGACGATATTTGGCGGAGTTACAACTATTGAAAATCTGGAATCTGAGGGTGCAAAAAAATCTAAACATTGAGAAAATCTCCTTTAAAGTTGTCCGTTTATGTTGGCGATTGTGCTGCATTCACTCACAAAAAGAAATGTTTTATATATTTACAGTAGGAAATTTACTAAATATCTTCATGGAACATGATCTTTACTTCATATCCTAATGATTTTTGGCATAAAAGACAAACAGATAATTTTGACCAATACAATGTATTGTCGGCTATTGTCACAAATATACCCGTGCGACTCGTGACTGGTTTTGTGAACCCTAAGGGGATTATCACTGCGCTCCCTGATCTTACAGGGAGTTGAATAGATTAATAGAAAGTTTCAAATATTTTGTAACATTATAAATGTCTTTGACAACACTTTGATCCATCTAATGCATCCTTGTTCATTAAAAGTTTAATTTCTTAAAAAACAAATCTTACTGAACCCACATTTTTTGAACAGTACTGTATGTACATGCACAGTTACTCACAATGGTGGACAAGGATGAACATTACAGGGTTCCTCCTCTGCCGCGGGTTTGGTTGCAGAGTCGCACCTCCTCTCATGGACTTCCTGTTCTGTGTGTCTATTCACACACACAATCTCTCTGTACTGAGAGCCTGAATATACACAAACACATACATACACGTCAGAAAACAAACATACATGCATTACACAGCATTTTTTAGTGTAAAATTTGATGGCAAGGTGTTCTGGGGATGTTGTTTACACCCTTAAGCCTCTGTGATCTTCTGATCTCTAGATGTGAGGGATGTATGCTCGAGCAAACGCCACTAGCTCTTTAAACATACCAGAAGGAGGCAGCAGATAGCAAACTAACACTGGGTAAATCAGCTTAATAAAAAACAGTGGCAAGAGAGCTGAGAAACCCCCTCAAACACACTCACAGCCCTATAGAGAAACTCCCTAACAGTTTGGCACATGTACGTTTGTACACTGTTCCACAGTGCTTGGCTTTCTTCATATGTCAGTAGGCAATGGGTTCATGTTCTCTGAGTGTTTCCAGCTCGCCTATTACAAATAAACACAGCATTAATCCACCGCGTCCACTCAGGATCACAGGTTATAAAAGAGCCACTCAAAGCAATAGTGTGTGTGGTGTCAACCGGTGCAAAGTCGTAAGAGGAGATTCATGTAAATGTCACGTGACTGATCACTCAATAACAAAAATCCTTGTAGATGGGGAAAATATAGCCATATGTAAACACTACTGTTAAAAAAATAAAAATAAAATGAATACATAAATGAACTGTTTTAAACATTAATAATAAGAAGAAATAGTGAAAATGTAGCTTTGCATCGCAGGATTTTTTTTTTTTTTGGGATATAGATGTAAATGTATGTTCATAAAACAAAACAAAAAACAGTAACATTGAAAAATTGTAACAACCTAATTTCTATAGGGTAAAATGTGGTCTTCCAAAGTATTTTAATCATGTTAACCACGGGTACAACCATGCGTTGCACTTCACTACCATGGTAAAAAATAAATAAACTAGAATTTAGTTTAGCCTAAAGTCATTTAGTATTATATAAATGCACAAAAACTGCTATAGCTTAACAAAAAATACTGTAATCATATTCCATTACGCACAAATCTACATTAATAATTTAATACAATTCGATATGAATATCCCACATTTCTGCCACAATCAAAGTGTTTGATTTGTGTTTTGTATGGGAGAACTCTGCACCAAACTCGGAAGCATTACTGAATCTCACAACGATTTTTAGTGGTTACGTGATCAAGACGGTCAGCAAGTAAACACATTCGCACATTCACACTGAGCCGAGCTGATGAATGTGGAGTGTGTGGTTCAAACGAGCTCTGTCTCGTTCCGCTTTTGTCCAGTTTGCTGTTTAATGTTTCTTATAGGCTACAGAAATAGCAGCGCTTATCAGTCATTGGCACCAGTGTGTCTGCAACAGACACGTGCAGCATAATTTGCTTAATGCATAAACATTATATTGGACACGTATCGAACTTCTGTTATAATTTTATCCAGGAAAATTATATCTTAATAGTTATCGTTTTATCACCAGTTGTATGTTGCAATGATTTCATTTAGTCTGAATAGTAACTTTTGAATGGTCGTCCATAGAGAAAAATGTCTTTTCATTGCATAAAGGTGTAATTATGGCATCTACCAGAAACTGCACACCGGCCAAACATTGACCCCTTGATTACAACTCATATACATAGC
Source organism: Phoxinus phoxinus (assembly GCF_949152265.1). Lineage (NCBI taxonomy): Eukaryota > Metazoa > Chordata > Actinopteri > Cypriniformes > Leuciscidae > Phoxinus > Phoxinus phoxinus. The sequence goes on from NC_136885.1 coordinate 6,792,337, forward strand.
TATGGTGACCCCTGACCTTTGCCACAGGTAGCAGTGCATTCTGTCAGCGCGCCTCTTTGCCACATGAATGCAGGCTGATTGTCCAGTGGGAGGTCCGTTCTTGGAGGGATCCGAGCGTTACGATTGGGTCCTGAGCCCTGAGGGCGGGGCCTCTCTGGTGGCCATCGATCAGATGCAGAGGAAGATGAGGAGGAGGAGGGGAAGAAAAATGGAGGCGAGGAGGCAGAAGACAACACAGGAGGAGGAGCAACAGGGTTCTCGACGGCCACCGAGACAGAACCTGAAACACAGAGATAAGCATGATGAGTCCTAGTGTGCTGCCTACCTAGAGCTAAACACTAAACAAATAAGATTGGCTGAAAAAATATAGTGATGAAATTGTAAAACCCTTGTGATAAAGAAGTACACTTAAGCTTGCTTTTAAAAAGAGTACTTATTAGGGAAATAATAAACTATATATATATAATATACAATATATAACATAAAGAGTCCTATCATACACCCGGCCCTATCAAGTGTTGTTTGTTTCAGCCCGACCGAGTTATCATTTTCACGTTCTGCGCCACGTTGTTTAAATAGCAAATGCATTGGCGCCCATTTGTCCGCCCATGGGCTGCTGGTCTGAAAACGAGGTGTGTTCAGGCGCATTGTTGGCGCGTTGCTATTTTGAGGCAACATAAATAGACTGCGCCAACAAAAACCTGGTCTAAATTCAATGGGCAATCTTTTTTTATTTTTATTTAAAGAGCGCGTTAGTAACATGCGCTTATAGGCGGGTCCACAACGCTTATTGTGCTTATTACACACACAGGGATGCCCAGCAGCACACAAACTAGCCAAATATTAAAAATAAAAGGATTACAATGTAAAAGATTATTATTGTGTACATAAAGATATGATGGAATCCGGCTTGTCCCCGTAGATGGTCTGCTTGCGCTTAAACCTCTCACATGAGCAGATCCTTTTATAAAGCGTTTATATAGCGAATCCGCCATGGCGCGAGCACAACTGGCTTTTAAAGGGAATGGGAGATGAGACTGTTTGGTTTATTTCACGTTACGCACAAAACACACCCATTACTCATTAAGAGAATAGGGACAACCCTTTTAGACCATGCGCCGAACATTTTTCTCGTCGTTTAACTAGCAAAAGTGGATTCGGACGCGATCCTAAGTGCACTTGCGCCATGCGCTTTAGACCTTGCGCTTAGATCGTTAAAATAGGGCCCAAAGTGTGAGTTTGCCAGTAGAGTTTTAAAAAATATAGTTCTAGGATTTGAAGTAAACTACTGCACATTCAATACAAATAAGCACACTTTTGCACAAGGGAAAGTTGCAACTAACTGAACAAGTATTGTACAAATTTGAAAAAGTAGTTAAGTACAGTATTTGCTTTACACCTGTTCATTTGCATTGCAACAGTTTCTCTTTCTCATGTTATTTAAAATCATCAAACTCTTATTAAAAGTCTTGCTGCTGCATGTGTGATCATCCTTTTTGAGTATTCTGTTGTTAGCTTAGCGGCATGCAACGCCAGACTGTTCACATTGCAGGTACAGTTAAACCTGCCAGGACGCTGTCTCAGAAGGTAACTGCCTGTATAGGGAGGAGACAGCAAGGCAGCTCACTAGGTTTTAATTCCCTGAGGAAAAGACCAGCTCAAACCAGCTGTGGTGTGCTGGTATTAGCTGGTTTAAGCTGATTTAGATGGTCTAGTCTGTTCCCAAGTTGCCAAAATAGTTTTTTAGCAGAGTTGGCACAGAACTAAAGCCTGATTCATGCTTTTTGGTTCATGTCACACACTCTCACAGTGACCCCATTCTCATAAAAACTCTGTTTAACATCATCTGATGTTCCACACACACAATCATAGGCCCATTCTCCTATAATGACCTTAAAAGGTTTCAACGGTGGCCAATAAGTGATGAGAGAAATAAGAGAAGACTGCTCAAGTGAAATATATCTGCGTGGCACAGACATATAAACACTATAAATTTAGAGTGACATAGAAGATCATCAGGAGAGAAAAATAGAAACTGAGATGAGAGAGAGAGAGAGAGAGAGAGAGAGAGAGAGAGAGAGAGAGAGAGAGAGAGAGAGAGAGAAGAACAAGAAGACTGTAGGAAAACTCACTGATTTCTCGGAGCGCTGCCCGTCCTCGCTCCCTCTCTCTGTGTACTTCTCTCTCTCCGTCCTTCTGTTTCTCCACTGGGAAGTAATATTCATAGTCTATGCCTGGATTCTGCCTGTGGAAAATAATCTACAGCGAGAGAGAGAGAAAGTAAAAACAGGTTAATAAACTCCAGCATATGGTAACGTCTCACTGCATGACCGCATTCCAGTTAGTATCGGCCGTATATCACTGATGAAAACACACTCGAACACACTCCTACACACTCAGAACTATGTGGACGCTCTATCTCTGAGCATCTAAGTTAACTTAAAGCTAAAGCATATGAATATGAATTATTAATCATTACATTCTTACAAGACCAAATGATCAGAGCTGTGCTATTCATGATACGCTGTTACTGTGTGTCAACAAGAGACTCTTACTGACACCTTAACTAAACCAATACTGATACTTAAACTAGTATCACTACTTAAAATACAGATAATTAAAGTAGTGTGCTGCCCCAGACAGCAACATGGTGTCGACAGATTCGGGCCACATCTGGTACATGCGGATTCCCACGCATCCCAGATGTGGACCGGATCTGGGCCGACGCTGTGTTGCTGTCTGGGACCAAAACTACTGAAACCTAAACAGACCAATACTAGGTATGAGTAGTTTAATTATACTAGGTCAAGTATTAGTATTGGTCTGGTTTAGGTTTCAGTAGTTTTTGTCCCAGACAGCATTTACTGACATATCGCTTGAGACTTACTGATATAAATATTATAATTCAACTTTATTTGGACGACTTCTTTATTGCACATGTACATGTCTTATTTAACCTAAAACAGTGTTTTACTATCACTACTAGTAATGGTAGCATGATCTCTGTATAATCTCTGTAAAATATACTTAAGTATATCTTTAGTTGAACCTCAGCACTATTTTTGGATAACTAAAGTGCATTAAGTACAAAATTAGTTGTAATTTAGCAGAACAATTTTGTATACTTAAAGTACAATTGCAGGGTATTTATATTAAGTACGTAAATATGTAAATGTACCGGTATTTGTAGTATATTTAGTATATTTAGCATAAAATAAATGTATTTGTATTAGACAAACACTGATATACAGTAGTATGAGTACCAAAATTACGGACACCTAAACCAGACCAATATTGATACTTAAAATAGTATCATTAAACTAGTCATACCTAAACTGATAGTTAACCTAGTGATATTAAATTAGCAATACATAAACTAGTTTAATACTGATATTTATAATTAAGCAAACACTGATAACTTCACCACACAAAGATTTAGACTACCTAAATTAAAGAGAATCTGTAAGTAAGACATTACGATTCTCCTGTGACTCTGTGATGAAGAATAAAAACTCATTCAGATTTGAAACGACATGAGAGTATAGAAGCTTGTTTCTGCCACAGAATAAAACATAAAAAAAACAATTGCGAATTTTTATCTCACAATTGCGAGTTTACATCTCGCAATTCTGACTTTATTTCTTAGAATTGCAAGATATTAAATCAGAATTGCGTGAAATAAAGTCGCAATTGCTCACTTCACTGTGAGACTTTTTCACGCAATTGCGACTTTATATCACGCAATTCTGACTTTATAACACATAATTGCGAGTTTTTAGGCTATATCTCGCAATTCTGACATCTTTTATCAGTTATAAAGTCCAATTCTAAGGGAAAAAAAAGACTTTTTCTCACAATTCTGACTTTATAACAGGCAATTGCGACTTTATATCACGCAATCCTGACTTTATAACCTGCAATTGCGACTTTATATCACGCAATTCTGACTTTATAACACATAATTGCAAGTTTAGGCTATATCTTGCAATTCTGACATCTTTTATCAGTTATAAAGTCCAATTCTAAGGGAAAAAAAATACTTTTTCTCACAATTCTGACTTTATAACAGGCAATTGCGACTTTATATCACGCAATCCTGACTTAATAACACGCAATTGCGACTTTATATCACGCAATCCTGACTTTATAACCTGCAATTGCGACTTTATATCACGCATGTAAACTCGCAATTGAGAGGAAAAAAAGTCAGAATTGACCCTTCGCAGGGAGCTTGATTGACAGGTGATCTGACCAGTCATACTTCGCCATCCGCCATTTTGTCCGACAAAGCAGTCAGGAGAGTTAGTAGATTAACATGGGAGGATTTGATCTTGAAAAACAGATTGTACTGACATCTTTTTGCGGTTAAAACAAGATTCCTTCTGACACATTACATTCAGACACATTAAAGAGCCACAAAACGTTTACGTTTCTTTTATAAAATGATCAAATTTGAAAGGTGAGACTTTGTTTAATATGTTTAATATCAAAAGTAAGCGAAAAGTAACCTGGTCTGTCCTGTCTGTCAGTGTGTTGTTAGTCTCCTCTCTGCTCCGCGATGTGTTTTTCACTGCGTGAGAACATGGTGTGGCGTGAGAGCGGCGTAGCTTGTCGGACATAGCGACAGTAACTAAGGGGGGCGGGTCTTTGCGAACAGTCAAATTGAGATAAGTGAGATAAAAAGTCGCAATTATCTTTTTTATTTTTGACTCTGTGGCGGAAACAAGCTTCCATATGAGGAGGAGTAAATGACGACAGCATTTTCATTTTTAGCTGAAAACAAATATCTAAATGAAGGCTTGTGTTTAATAGCAAATAATTTTTTTAGTGGCTAGTTGGAATTATAACAACCCTAGAGCAAGAAAAAAATCCTGTTTCCTGAGCCCTTTGAGGAGAACAATAGAGCTCCTAACATGAGTTCAGAAGTGTTATGCTCATTTAATATCATCATTAATAAACACAATAGGCACGTATTAACAAAGCGACAGCTCATTCCTTCCATCCACTCCTGCAGAAAAACCTCCCAGAGTTTCTGCTCCATCACACTCCAGCCAGACCCGTCTACCTCTTTCCACATTACTGTAATATACTACATGAACACATGTGTGCACGTACGTATAGCTGCAGCTGGGCAGTTGTGGGTCCGGGCGCTGTGAGGCTCTCTCCTCTCTCCTCTCCCTGCTCGTGTGGCCCAGCTTTGGGTCGGCTGTAGAGGAAGGTGGTTCCTCCTGTCTGGTACTCTCCCGGCGGGTCGACCGCCCAGCGTCCGTTCACCACAGACTGACCCGTTCCACTGCGCAGGGCTGCACACACAAACACAGCAGGACACAAGCTGTGGTCACACATTTACACATGCAGTAATGATCTCGCATTCACAACATTCATCCACACACTAAAAAAAAATCATTCTAGCTGTTTGCTCAGTTTATTTAAATATAATAAGCTGCAACGACACAAATTACATTTGTAAAATGTTGTTAACTTAAAGGGGTGGTTGAATATGATTTCACTTTTCTTACTTTAGTTAGTGTGTATTGTTGCTGTGTGAGCATAAACAACATCTGCAAAGTTACAACGCTCAAAGTTCAAAGCAAAGGGAGATATTTTATTTTAAAGAAATTGCTTTTTAAGGACTACAACAAACGGCTGGTAGGGACTACACGAGCTTCCTCCCGGGTTAGTGACATCACCAACCCTAAAATTTACATAAACCCCACTCTCGGGAACGCGATTTATAGATTATCAAGATAGAATACGCTAATCATTGACTAGAAGATAACTACTAGGGTTGCCAACCGTTCCGTATAATACGGAATCGTCCCGTATTTGACACATAAAAGTCTTGTTCCGTATTGAACCGATACGGAACGCACTTTGTTCCGTATTTTTGAGAATCAAATTCAGTGCAAATCCGTGACAGACACACACATAGCTTCTAATATATGTCAGACTATGAACGAAGACATTTGTAGGCTATGATAAGAAAAAAAACAGACGGTGCGTGCGGTAGATACTAATTTCTCCCCGTTTGTCTATGATCAGCGTCGCGTTTTTAACATCTTGGAACATCATCAGAGAATGCCCTTTTAATTGGTCGTTTCAGTCATTGTGAGTCATGTATCTTAGCAACGATGATGACAAGTGACCCTAAGTGACAACAGCGGGAAATGTAAAAATGACTAACGTTACTTCCAAGCAGCCGGCGAAAAAGAGCACAAAAATATAGAATTGAATGGGAAATAGCTGCACAATGTGCTTAGTCTGGAGGTTTATTTGTTTCTGTGAGATTTTCCTTGAGCATATATATAATATTTGCTTCTCTTGAACCCTTCAACCTGCATCATTTCAACTTAATTGTGTTTAACAGCAGAATTTGTGGTGAAAAACTACATTAGCCATTTTCCTTGTGCATATATACAGGTGTTGTATTGCTTGAATGCATTATTTGAGTGCAATATTTCCTTTCCAGTGCAAAACAATAATACATAAAAAAAACTGGTAATATATATAAAATATATATTTTATATTTTCTTTATTAGTTGTTTTTTTTATGTACTATTGTTTTGCACTGGAAAGAAAGTTAACTAAAATGGAAGTATAATTATATAATATAAAGATATTTGCACTACACATCCTTAAAATGTAAATTAAACATAAAATGTAAAATGTAAAATAATAAAACATAAATTCACCAACTAACCATTCGGAAATGTCCTGTTGCTTCTACATGTTGTCACTTCTTGAGTCTCTCCATCATTGTCTGACTCCAGATTTAACATAAAAGGCTAAAAGTTTTTGAAATTTTCAGGACACAAACTCTTGTAGCTCCGCCCCCTGTGCCGGGATCAGCAGATCATTTGCATTTAAAGGGACAGACACAAAAACGGTGCGATTTTGCTCACCCTCAAAAAGTGACAACTTTAACATGCTATATAAAAATATCTGTGGGGTATTTTGAGCTAAAACTTCACATACACATTCTGGGGACATCAGAGACTTATTTTACATCTTGTGAAAAGGGCATTATACCACCCCTTTAACTTAAACCATTTGTGTTGGGACTACATGAATCATTTGTGTTGAAATGACTGAAACTGGACAGTGGATTTCTAGTTCCCAGCATGCTTTGCATAGTGATAGATCAGGAGAGTAAATGTTGAAATTAAGTGCTATTTAATGTGTTTTATAGTAAAGTGAAAGACCTGTTAAAGTTTGATGGTCAGTTATATTTGAAATTGAAAAGAGTTGATGTTATTTTGATTTTTGAGGTTACCATTTTGCATAAAGCTTTGTTGTTCTCAATATGCTGTAACTGCTAATGCCAGTGATGAGAAAAGTTTTACTTGATCATAACTTGCATGTTACAAAAGTCACACTTAGCATATGAACATGTGTTGGTTTTGGCTTTTAGTTTTTATATATATAAAAAAAAAAAAAAAAAAAAAAACTAGTTTAATCTAGCACATCATTGACACAGTCTACTTGTGGTCATCAGTTCTACCCCTCTCTATTAAACAACCATGAACATGTATGTGTGCCAGACAACTACTCACAACCTAAGCACAAGCTCACCTCTTCATCACAATGGTAATTTTCTACAAACTCTTTTAAATGTTCAAAATAACTAAACATTAAACACATGGGGCCCTACCCCTGGCGCAATGCGGCGCCAAGCGCGATGCAAGTGTTGTTTGCTAGTTTCAGCCCGACGCAGTTATCATTTTCACATCCTGCGCCACGTTGTTTAAATAGCAAATGCATTTGCACCCATCTGTTCTCCCATGGGCTGCTGGTCTGAAAACGAGGTGTGTTCAGGCGCATTGTTGTCGAGTTGCTATTTTGAGGAACAGAAATAGACTGCGCCATTGACCAACTGAAACCTGGGGCAACTAACCAACTCTTTAAATAACAAAAAAAATATATTGCCCATTACCCCAGTTTTCAGATTATTATTGTGTACATAAAGATATGGTGAATCCGGCTTGTCCCGTAGATGGTCTGCTTGCATTTTTACCTCGCGCACGAGCAGATCTGTTTGCGCTCTGGAGATGCGTTCGGTCTTTCCACTATCAAATTCTGCCATGTAAATAGCGAATCCACCATGGCGCGAGCGCAACTGGCTTTTAAAGGGAATGGGAGATGAGACTCTGATTGGTTTAACGTACGTAAATCCCAAAACACACCCATTACTCATTAAGAGAATATGGACAACCCTTTTAGACCATGTGCCGGGAGCGCCGACCATTTTTCCCGTCGTTAAACAAGCAAAAGTGGATTCGAACAAAACCTAGTGCACTTGCGCCATGCGCTTTAGACCATGCGCTTAGATCGTTAAAATAGGGCGCTTAAACTCTAACAAGTCTTTTCATTTTCCTAAAAACAGAAAACTCATGCAACTCTGCACAAGGGCACCAGTCTGAACAGCAACAGCACTGGTTGGCTCAACAAGAGTGAATTATGTTCAGGAAACATTCACAGAATACGACAAATGAAAATGGTGTGATCTCATTCACTTAGGATGAATCATCAGTGTAATTAACCTAGTTTAAGTTCATATAAATTAGTTCAACTGTGTGGAAATATAGGTGTCATAATTGTATTAAGTTAGACCAACGAGCTATTTTTTTGAGTGCAGCTTCATTTGCTTTATTATGTTTTCAATTTTGTTTGTGTACATGTTCTTGGAAGTTTTTTTAAAAGATATATCCGACAGTCATTATTTGTTTGTGCAGCGTGTGGAAGTCTGTTTTTAGCTGTCTGTAATTACAGATCTCGGTTCTGCTTGTGATGATCGTTTTTATGGGTTTCCTACCATAATCACACATCACATGCAACTAGGAATTCTCCCCCATGAGAAGTTCATAGCAAAAGTGTCAAAGACAGAGGAATAAAAAAGGAGAGGATGTAGCACATATATCAGAAAACTAAAATTACTAAGCAAATGTGCATAGACCCACCCATGAGACATATATCTAATAATGAGTAATCTGTCATATTTTAAGTGTTTCTCACATTGCTTTGAGAGTAAACGTAGATCTCGAAAAGTCTCAAAATGTGCACAATATTGCCAAGACACTGACGATGGCAATCACACCTAAACTAGACCAACATTGATACTCAAACTAGGATCATTAAACTAGAGATAGCTACAGTAAACTAGACAAATGCTGATACTTAAACTATGGCTACTCAAAACTAATGAAACCTGAACTAGACCAATACTGATACTTAATGAACTATTATCGCTACATATACTTAAAATTAAACCAGACTACGGCATCTAAACCAGTCGAAAACTGATGTTTAAACTAGTTTAATTAAACTACTGACACCTTAAAGTAGTCTCACTGGTTAAAATACTGATAATGAAACCAGACAAACACTCAGAACTAGTCTGACAAAACTACTGACATCTAAACAAGTCTCTGCAGTGATGCTGGAGGGTGTTTTCCAGGGCATTGCTGAACACACGTCTGGATCACAAACACTGTGTATTAAAGTTCAGTGTGTGGGTCGTCCTCCAGTGTTAGAGGAAATATAAACAATAATAACAGTGATAGTTAACACCCCCTGAGCTCTGAAAGAGCAAAATCTAAACAATAAAACTGTGGCAGACGGAATCACAGAGAGACACAGGAGAAAGAAAAGCAAAAGCCAAAAAAAGGAAGTCAGCGAGAAAGAAAAAAGATGATTTCTCACGTAACCCTGTAAGTGTTTTGTCTACTACAGAAGTCTGCCTCCTACAGCGAAACAAACACAGACACGTCCATGACTGTGACTCAGGGTCATATTCTTTTAAGAAAACATGCCTGTATTACCTAACACATCCCAGAGAGATCCCCCACATATAAGAAACCCACCATCTGTGAATCCAGGCATTCCTGAGTCATGTCCAGGCTAACATTAAGATGAACAGCATATCAGCCTCCCTCTCTGGACAATGATTCATTTCTGCCCCCAAACACACCACGCGCTGAAACAATGGGACATTATCATCTACAGACACTGAATATAGATGTACACGCTCTAGATGATCTAAAGAGATCAACTGCAGATGTGTCTCTGCTAATGATCTGTTGTTTAGAAGCCGGACGTTTGGCTGGAGGTCTGAGCTTAGCTTGGGTCACTAAACCAAGGAACAATGGCCAATTCACACTAATCTCACACCAGCAGGTAGAAACATACACTGACATGTTATGTGTAAGCAAGTATATGCATTCACAGTCACACACACATGCACACGTTCATGAATGTGATGTTTTATGTTAGGACGAACTCCTATCATACTGCAAAAAATGCGTTTCTTTTCAAGAAAAAATATTTTTGTCTTGTTTCCAGTCCAAATATAAAAAAATCTTAAATCAAGATGCATTTACTAAAGTAGGGGGGATCTAGATGCAAATAAAATTATCTGCCAATGGGGTAAGAAAAATAATCTTGTTTCAGTTTGAATTAAGATTTTTTAGTATGAAAAGCATTCTGGGTGAACTATTCTGCCCCTCAAATGCAAAATGCAGTAACTACAAATCATGACACATGCGTTTGGTTTAGCTCTACTCAAAATAGATTCTTGATTTAGTTTTTGGGCTCTACAAGAATAGGTTTTAGAATAGGCTTGAATGTTCAAATGATTATACATTATTTTTCACATATTTGTCATTGTTGCAGCACCTCTCTTCCCAGTCTGCCAGTAACACTCTGTTTTACACTCCGGACTATAAGTCGCACTTTTTTTCATAGTTTGGCTGGTCCTGCGACTTGTAGTCAGGTGCGACTTATATATCAAAATTAATTCATACTGAGATGAACCAAGAGAAAACATTACCGTCTACAGCCGCGGGAGGGCGCTCTAGTTATCGGAGTTGTTCAGAAGCGACACAGAGGAAGAACTCAATGGATTCAGTGTTGAGGAATGAGATCGCGGGAGCTTGGTGAACTTGCTTACCGGTAACTTGCTTGTTGGACTCGCTGGCAAATATTAATTTAGCCTATTCAGCCTCCCAGGAATATGTTTTTTATGCTATTGTGTAGTTGAATAACTGTTAATGTGTTACGCTAACATGCCGGACACCTATTCAGCCTGTTGTTCTGTGTGCTGTTGTGTAGTTGAATAACTTGCCTTTCCAGATTAAATGTCTGTTCTTGGTCTTGGATTTTGTGAAATAAATTTCTAAATAAATGCGATTTATAGTCTAGTGCGACTTATAGTCCGGAAAATACGGTAGTTCCTGTCTCTATGAAGCCCCTCCTTCCAAACAGGGCAATGTGATTGGTCGGCTGGACCAGTGTGTTGTGATTGGTCAACCACTTAGAGCATGTTTGGGATATGTTATCTTATCGTAACCGCGAGTTTCACACACTACTAACTCAACTCAACCAGGCCCCGCTACATTTTTTTGTATGCCTTAAATGAGGAATATTGTGACGTGTTCGTTCCCAGGAGTAAACTCAAGACTACAATGGAGGCGTTTGAGGGAGTTCAGAAACAGTGACACTGATATAGAGAAAATCACCATTTGGAGTGCCTCACGCTCAAACAGCAACATTACACACTAAAGAAAGTTGACAATATAAAAAAGCATAAAAGTAATCCTTTAAGACATTATATAAGCAGACTTTTCAGGGTCTGTTTCCCACAGTTTAGCTGATTATAGGTTTTACTATCCTTAGAGCAGATATTTGGTCCAAACATGACCCACACACACAGAGATAGTTCATACCCAGATAGTTTGGACTGGCTCGTCTCTCCGTGATGTTGATAGCCGTGGCTCCGGGAGGGATATCCAGGATTTTGTGGTAACCCAGAGGAAAGCTTGTGTTCAGGAAACTTCCTGTGATTCTCTCGCAGGTGCCGTCTCCACCGCCACACACGCCACAGCGATCCCGAACCAACCCTGAGCCCAACACACCGTCACAGCCCTCACTCTGACAGACGAAAGAGGCTTTTCGTTAATAATAAAGTAAGATATGAATGCATGAGGATGACAAGATCAGACAACATCAGATTCTAATCGCGAAAAATAAGTGCGCTTAATTGTACTGAATGTACACTTGTATTGTCCTTCAAATTATAAAAAATATAGTTTAAAAAAACTGTAATTACAGATCATTTAATTATTTTAATGAAATAAAAGGCAAATTAAGTGTATTTGAAGAGAGTACTATGACTATGTTTCTTAACACACTTAAGTACACTTTTAAAAAGTGCACTCAGTAATAATATAAAATTATAAAGTTTACTTTGAAGTACATTTTAAATCATAGTTTTAATATTCTTTAATGTGCTGACTAACCTAATAAGGCAAACGTACTTAATTATAGTTTTAACTGTTATATTTAAAGTTAATATATTTTGAATGTACTAAATTGTAACTTCACTATTATAAATGTGTTGAAATACATGAAATCCAAGTTTCAATAGAAATGACAAACTTTATTTTATTTTATCATAAATGCTTGTCGTGTATTCAGCAGTACACGTTTATCCATATTTCAAAATAATTATGATACAACATAAAGATGTACTTAAGTGGGTCAAAAAAAAAACAATCTTAAGTTTATTTAGATAAACTTAATTTAAATTTAAGCTATAATACATTTTAAATTAAATGCAAAGTTTCCAAAAATATTACATTCAACATACTTTCTTTTAAAGATTATGATTTATTTTTAAAACTATGCTAAAGTCTAATTCTTTTTTACAAGGTTAGATCTACACATCTCACAATTCCATGAAAAAAACATTGGCAGATTTATAAATCATGGCAGATTTGGACTTTGAATTGAAGACCTCTTTCCGCTGATGATGTTACTATCATTTTTGTGCATGTTTTCTCACCAGACAGCGTCCTCCCACACACACATCGTTGGGTGTGTTGTTTGCGCAGGGCGTTCCATCCCGTACCCTCTCCGCCTGCCGCACGTAGAAGCGGTACCCGACCGGCCGGCAGGTCAACTCGCACTGCTGCTCTAGACCCACTGCCAGAGGAAAACACAGACGGAAACCTTACTTCACTTCAGATTTACTACGTTATAACAGTTTTTCCTTATACTTCACAATGCTATTGTACTTTATTAGGTGTCAGTCTTTGTATAAAACGATGATGTTTATGACATTAATAACTCACAGCTCCCAAGCCCAACCAAACCATTTATTGAATATAAGCTGCAGTCACAATATTGATGTCACAACCACAAGCTTATTTACATGCGTACATATATATAACATATAGTGTTATAAATTATTTTAGAAACACAGTATTTACCAGCTTTGCTGGGGTCACTTAATTTGCAAATAGGTTAGCTAATTATAACAAACGTCACCTTCAAATAAAAGTATTAAAGGTGCAGGACACCCTTCCTAATATTACGGGTCAGAGATAACAGTGGAAAATGGTCATTTGGTGAGTTTATAAGTCACATAAGTGGACGTCAGTGTTGTTATTGTTAACTAAAACTAATACAAATGGTTAATTCTTTAATTGAAATAAAACTGAAATAAAAAAAATACAAATATTCGATTATAAAACTTCAACTGAAATTAGAAATGTTGCATATGTTAGTAGTAAAATTACTAAAAGTAAAACTGAACTTAGAAATATTAAAAGTAAGAAAAGCACAAAAAAACTATTTTAATTAAAATATGAATAACCGACTATAATCATATAAATTATATCAAAATAACGCTGATGGACGTAAACAGTTAATAAACAGTAAAGTACAATATGACTACTTTCATAAATGCTTAATCATCATGGACGGATCCTTCTGCCCTCATGAATGAAACTGAAAACTGCTTGTTTTTCCCGTTGTGTCTGTCCTCTTTATGAACCTAGTTAAATCCCTCGGGTGCGGATGCAAGACGCTTCAGTGTCTCTCTTCCACAAACACAACGCAGTCCTGAACTATTAATTACAGCCAATCAATGTCATGATCAAAACCTCCATCACAGACACAGGAAACCGTCATAATTACTGGTGTTTACTAACACAAGTATAACACACATTTGAAACTTGCCAATTAAGGATTGTATCTGTTTATCTGGAAATCACAATTATAACATTCCCTGAGACCTCCTGTCTTTGTGACTGTGGGAACCCTGAATATCATACAGACTTTATCTCCTTTGATTTGGACCAGTAACTAACCACCAAGTAAAACACCAGCACCTTCTACAGTGCATGCAAGCATAGATAAAAACTGCAACTTCAGCATCAGCTCAACAAAACAGCCAAAAGCTTATCAGTCCATCCTTAAAGGGCATTGATCTGTTTTTTTGCCCTCAAATCTCTTTTTCTATTTTCAGTCTCAGCTGGTCCGCTCACTTGATGCACACAAATAGTAGTACTTTCATTATCTGGCTAAATCAAATCAGATTGGCTGATGTTTGCCAGTAATAACACAGGGTTTGCACTTTACTGTAATTAAAACAGTTGATCATCTTCCTACCATTGTCCGGGAAGCAGACACACTCTGTCAGTTCAAAGCTAGATTAAAGACACATCTCTTTGCCCTAGCATTCACATAATACATTATAGACTTCTATAATTCAATGTTAGGCTGCACAGATTAGGTCAGCCGGAACTGGGAACACTTCCCTTAAATCCTGATGTACTCGTTACATCATAAGAAGAATGGCATCTACGCTAATTTTAGTGTCTTTGTTTATCCCTAGGTTTTCCTGCAGCCTGCCGGATCCAGGCCGTATCCGGATCTGACGAAGGACCTTTGCCTGGACCCGGTGACAACACAGCGCTGAAGTGCCAACTCGCCTCTCCCTATGGAGGATCCCTGTACCACTCTACAGATAAAGCATTGTGGGAAAATTCGGTTCGTGTATCTACCCCGAAGTGATAAAATAAAATAAAATTCTGTATCAAAATGTATAGGCAAGACAAGTATTTTGTTTAGACATGGTCTGTAGAGAATAACAAACATGTGCACATATATTCAAACGCACATAACTATAGAATTAATTCTTGATGCGCACGTGAGCGCCATCAGTGTTTATCACAGGTTCGTGTTTAAAGTCTGCGTAGAAAGAACGGTGTCGTCTTAGCGGCCTCTAATTTAATAACAAATGATCATTTCGACGGAAGTGAATCAATCAAAACTAACTTCAGCTGGAAAATAACATTATTCAAAAACCACTATAAAGACAAAACAATCTGTTACCTTAAATTATACGTTTATCTCTGTAAAGCAGCTTTGAAACAATCTACATAGTTAAAAGCGCTATATAAATGAAGATGACTTGACTAATAAAGATAAATAAATAAATAAATAAAATCAGTAAAAGAAAAATATACTAGCAATATTCTATCAGGACATTATTCGTTATACCCGCCCTACATTTATACCAGAAGCCATTTACTCAGATATACGTCACAATAGGGAAAAAATATATATCGCAACTTTCAACCTAAAACACGATACAATTCAATGTGTCATTCAAAATATAGGGTTAAACACTTGTGAAAAATGTACTGTATATGGAAAATCCCTTCGTATTAACACAGACTTACTCCTATATCAAAGTTGTGTTTACTTGATTGGAGTTTGATTCAGTGAATAACTATCACTGGACTTGACAAAGTTTAATAAGTTACATCAAGGGCCAGATTAACTAACAGCTTGCGCCACCACAAACCCTCTTATGGCATTAATAACGTCTCATGTTATGACTATAACCATTGCTCCCTATCAAGGGAACTCACGCTGCATCGGAAGTAGTGACGCTATGTCAGGGCAAAGCAGCGTCTCGTTCCCTCGAAAGGGGACGTCTCAGGTTACGACTGTAACCATTGTTCCCTGAAGGGAATGAGACGCTGACATAGCGCCACTTCCGACGCAGCGCAAGTTCTCTCGAAAGTGAACTACTGTCAGGATTTACTAAAGACATGCTGCTCTCGGTAGACTTTGTAGGGCATAATGGAAATCATCTGGCTGCGTCTGTGTTATTTAATTTGCCCATTCTCAATAGATCTCCAGCAGAACTTTCCATCTGCACTTTTATGAATCAGACGCTAACTGCCCAAGCTCACACTCCACTCATGTACCGCTCACACTCACTGATCGCTCAAATCCCACTCCAACATGAAATTTCTCTGTCTTTCTGTTTGTAAAAACATCTTGAATAAGTGTCTCCTGAGGAAATATTACAGAACAATATATACTCCCACCACTCTCACGCTAATTTGCCTTGTTCAGTAAATCTGGCTCCAAATCCACGAAAGTGTTTTGCATGCAAGTTAACTAGATCTTCACAAGCAGAATATATTTCACAGCATTTTCTGTGAGGAAGTTATTTTTGGTCGTTACACATTTTCTGCTCATAAAGATGTGACATTTTTTAAAATACATTTATGCTGGTCTATTGTTGTGCCATGATCTGATTTCAGATAACCCCTGAAACGAAAGTAACTTTGTGGGTAGATCTCGCAAATCTAAAATGTGTTGGTCTGAAGTAGCTTCAGTATTCATAGGTGTGGTTTGGGCATAACGTGTAATAAACCAATCAGAGCGTCAGCTCACATTCCCTTTAAGAGCAGGCGTGCTTGTTCCATGGCGGATCGCTATTATAACGGTGCATTTGCAGGCGCACGAAACTTACATGATGGTAACGTGATTTCACAGTCTTCAGAATTTTGTTTCCTGGTTCTTGACGGACAACCCACTTTATCAGATGTCCGTATATACCGATGTGTCTTGCCACTATTGATCAAACAGGTTTGATCCGTCATTACTACAATTAGCCTGAATAATTTGGGTAAATGTGTAAGCTAGATTTATGCCTATGTTTCACATCTTCATGGGCACCACAATGATCTCCCTCTTTTGGTAATATTTTTCTTTGTAATTTTGTATGGTTTGCACAAATGGGAACTTCTGCTTAGTGTAGATGAGAGAAGCAAAGTGTGTGTGCGTTGTGCACACGCTACATTATGGCCAAGCATGCGCCCCTAAAAAAGCATCTGAATAACGCGCCACTGACTTTAGACTAGGTTTTTCCTGGTCTGTGGTGGAACTGTTTTCTGGAACTGCAAAATAGCACCAGGGAACGTTTGCGCCGGAACACGCCTCCTCTTTTCGCTGAAGCGCAAGTTCATTCCCTAATTTACCGACGTGCGTCTGTGGAGGGAAAAGTCCATTGTGCGTCGGGTGCAAAATAGGAATGATACATGCGTCGGTGTACAAAGTCATTTGCGCTGGATGCAAGATAGGGCCCTAAGTGGGAGGTTCTTATCCCTAAAAGACTGGAATGTGGACCAGACTTTATGCTGATAGTCAAAGGTCAGGTTACGTGAGACTCTCGCTGTCTGTCTGTCTACCAGAATCAGCTGACACGGACAAAAGAGCGAGAGATTCCAAGCCCGTCTTTTCCCATTCCGTCACAGTTATCTTTGAGAGATTATGGTGGAGACAATGGGAGAGAGAGAGAAACGGAGAGAAACATAGACAGACAGAGAGAAAAATACACAAGAAATAAAAGTAAAAAAAAGCTATAAAAATTGGACTAAAAGGTCCATTTTAAAGAAGGGCAAAAGCAAAAGTGTAGAAGAATTATCTTCATCACACTCTTTTTCTTGCTCTGTCGCTCTCTCTCTCTCTCTCTCTCTCTCTGGTGTGCAGACAGTGGAGTCTATTCAGACTAAATATACTTCCCCACTATCTCTGTCTCTAAACAAACTCAGAGAGAGAACCAGTGCACGAGACAGGAAGACAAGAGAAAGAAAGAACAGCACAGGATGAGAGAGGAATCTGATCAGGGAAAGAGGGATATACAGAAAGACCAAAAGAAAGAAATGGAATGCCAGAAGAAAAGTGTGTGCGCGAGACACAGTGACCCTGAAAACGGGACATTTAAGCCTCACTCACACTGAAAAAAATAGTACCATCTAAATTAACAAGCTTTTTTTCAATTAAAAAATATTATTTAATATCACAGAATCAATCTGAATACATTCATTTATGCTAACAAAATATTTTTTTATGGGTTAAATCAGGTAGAAATAGATTTGCAGGTTGTCAATTTGTTCAGTTTGAAATTATAAAATAATGGTTACACTTTATTTCAATAGTCCAGTAACTTTGCAACTTTATGTCAATTAACTCTCAATAATTTGCAACTACATGTCAATGAACTCTTAACTCTCATCTGGGGAGAATGGTTCCCAGCCAGCAAAAAGTCGTCTATTAGACGTTGAATATACGTAATTTTTACGGTCTAATTACGGTCCACTGAAGGTTGAAAATGAAAATTGAAAAGACGTCAAATTTGTCCGACTTTTCAACGTTTAAATTTTTTTTATAACTTTGACGGAATATGTAAAACTCTTTAAATTTATTTGAGATAATACTGAACATGGTTTGGTAGTTTGTTTTCTCTGTTGTTTTAGCATGTATAACAGACTTATCCTAGCTGTCTTAGATTATCAGTTGAAAACATTTTAGATGATCAGTTGAAAACACGTAGTCAAACAGTCCGGCCAAAACTACTTAGTTGAAATCACGTCGTAAACCAGTCCAAGGCGGACCGACATATTTTCAACCATATTCCAACGTTGAAAGACGGTAATTGTTTACTGGGTTAGAGAGTCGGACTTGTAACCCAAAGGTAACAGGTTCGATTCTCATCACCAGTAGGAAATGACTGAGGTTTCATTGAGCAAGGCACCTAATCCCCCAATCACTCCCCGGGTGCCTCAGTTAATGGCTGTTCTGTGTCTGTGTGCCCACGGCTTGTAGTGTGT
Source organism: Phoxinus phoxinus (assembly GCF_949152265.1). Classification (NCBI taxonomy): domain Eukaryota; kingdom Metazoa; phylum Chordata; class Actinopteri; order Cypriniformes; family Leuciscidae; genus Phoxinus; species Phoxinus phoxinus. The sequence goes on from NC_136885.1 coordinate 6,811,089, forward strand.
GTGTGTATGCACTAACTTAAATGCAGAGGACAAATTCTGAGTATGGGTTGCCATGCTTGGCCTTCACTTCACTTAGAGTAGGGTAGGGTTCGTATTAGTAGGATAAGTTTACATGTTCTTGCAAAGTTACTGATAGTCAGAAATGTCTGTTAAAAAAGTAGAAAAATGTCTGTTGACATTTTCTAGAATGTCTGTTGTGAAGTATCAAAATAAAGTGTATTAAGCAGAGAGTCTACTAATACTCTAAGTAATTTTGCAACTACGTCAAATACCAGTAATATAGTTAACAGAATGTCTAAACAGGACAATGCGGCGCCAGGCACAACTCAAGTGTTTTTTGGTAGTTTCAGCCTGACGCAGTTATCATTTCTGTCAGGACCACTATCGTCAAATACGATTGACAATTAGCATACAGTTTGGCTTGGCGGTATGGTTCCGTTCAGGGCGAGAACTCCCTGCGCATCCATGCAGCCTAGCATGGATAAGAGTAGGGAGAGCAGCAATAACCCCCCTTGGGGTAAACAGAACAGAACCAACATGAATGAATGAATGCAAATATATTTAATTCAAGATTTTAAAGTACAACAGAATTCGAGAATTTATTCTGATTCAAGGGGAACCAGAATGCCAAATCCTGACTGGGCGAGAGGAGGAGCTGGGGATGGAGGCAGTGTTAATTTCGTTGACGAATAATTTTCGTCATTATTTTCGTCAACGACATTTTTTCACAGATGAAAACGAGACGATAACTAAATAAAAACAGGTTTAAATGACGACAACTATGACGAAAATGTATTGACATTTTCGTCAACGAATAAAAACTAGACGAAAATGTTAGGGAGGGACGATTGGGGAAGTGATCCAGTCAGAACTGATTTGCGCTTGTGGAAGATGCGCACATTTGAATTGTAACGTGCTGATCTACCCGGCGCGGTGGCACACAATGCGCTTGATGCATGTCTCATAAATCGTTAAAAAATGTAAACGTCTGGGAGAAAGAGAAGAGCAGACATGGATTGATTTGAATGAGAGTGACGACGCGAAAGAGAGTTTTATTCGGTGTGTTTTTTCTGTGCGAACACACACACACACATACACCAGACCCGAAGCGTGCGTAGCCCTGCAGACAGCTGTATACAGCGCGCTGCGCGCAAGGACTGAATTGAGCTCTCTTTCGCGTCTGAATGGACAAATACACACAACGTTATGTCTAAATGTCCGTTTTGGAGAGTAAACGCGTAAACAAAGTTGGTTATGTCTTTACAGAACGTACAGTTGTGAGAATATCGGATTTGCATCAGCAGTGCTGGATCTGCACACTCGGTCTTAAAGTGACAGTGCGTAATTAATCTATTGCCTTCTGTACACTTAATATTGATCAAACAACAAAATAAAAAGAGAAAAGCATACACTGCTGTTTAATAGCTTTAATAAGGATTAATTATATTTAATTTATACAAATAAATATATCTGCTTGAAAGAATAAAGAATGATGTATGTAAGTTAAAGACTGTATTCATTGGAGAGAAAAAAAGACTGTTCTACTTTAGAAGTTTAAGATATTATTTTGTGTCACAGTGCTAAATCTGTGTCTGTGTTGCATGTTCAAATTTTAAAAATAATTTATATTAACAGGTTAATAGATGTTTTCTGCGGGAATATAATGGGTTTGGAAATTTTAGAGAAATTCGAAATGAATGCATTACAATTGAACTAAACCCATTCTATTTTAGTCGACTAAATCTACTGTAGATTTAGTCGACTAAAATCTTATTGTATTTAGACGACTAAAACTAGACTAAAACTAAAACAATTCAGATGACTAAAATATGACTAAAACTAAAATGCCATTTTAGTCAAAAGACTATGACTAAAACTAAATCAAAATTTGCTGTCAAAATTAACACTGGATGGAGGAGGGTAGTTAGCTCCAGAGAAACGCGATAGCTGCTGATAATACTGAAGGAGCTTATATATGTATACAGTGATAGGCATCGTATTCCTATAGGTAGACGTGGATCAGCTGAGTCACTTTTCACGTCCTCCGCCACGTTGTTTAAATAGCAAATGCGTTTGCGCCCCTTTTGTTCGCCCATGGGCTGCTGGTCTGAAAATGAGGTGTGTTAAGGCGCATTGTTGCCTATTTTGAGGAAACTGAAATAGACTGCGCTATTGACCAGCAAAAACCAGGTCTAAAGTCAATGGCGCAATATTTTTTTTGGTTATTTAAAGAGCGCGTGAGTAATGTGTGCCTATAGGTGGGTCCACAATGCACGTACACTTTGTCCCGTAGATGGTCTGCTTCAGCTTTAGCCTCGTGCACGAGCTGATCAGTTTCCTCGCTGGAGAAGCATTCAGTGTTTCCACTTGCAAATTCCATTATGTAAATATTGAGCGCAACTGGCTTTTAAAGGGAATGGGAGATGAGACTCTGAATGGTTTATTGCACATTAAGCCCAAAACACACCCATTACTCATTAAGAGAATAGGGACAACCCTTTTAGTCCATGGGCCGGGAGCGCCAACCATTTTCCCCATTGTTAAACTAGCAAAAGTGGATTCAGACGTGCGCCCTCCGCTTTAGACCATGCGCTTAGATCATTAAAATAGGGCCCATAGTGTTACCAAAAAAAATTAATGTTACGTTGAAATTTAAGAAAAAAACGTATTGTGCAATTGTAACAGAGGCCAAAACCTCACTCCCCTGGCCTCAAGAGATGCACTGACGCTAGAGGCTGTGGTCTTCAGCATCCTTGTTAGCATACCCGCTTCCCATGTCAGAAACGCTAGTTTGAATCCGGCTCGAAGCAGTGTAAGTAGAACCGAAGGGGTTACATTGGTGCCGTGACCCGGATGGGAGTGAGTTTTAGGGAGGTGAGTGTAATGGAGGCCAGCTAGTAAGAGCTGTGCGAGTAAACCTCACTTCACTGGCCTCAAGAGGTACGCTAGAGTCTGTAGTCTCCAGCGGCATTGTTAGCGCACCCGTCTCCCATGCCGGAAACGTAGCTTACGGTCGGAGCATTGTGAGTAGAACGGAGGGGTTACACAATGTTGTGAATGAATTATAGATGTAAAACTAAGAAGTAAGTGCAATGCTCAGAAGTCCTAATAAACATTTAACAATTTATTTACTTTTCACTTAAAGTATGACAATTTGTACTGTATCAATTCTGAGATTGAATACATTTAAATTTATATCATTTATTGTTGTAAATACAGATATTTTCCAACAACTGCACATGTTTAGACAGTAAGAGTATGTTAACTGTGTTTGGGCATATTCATTTTTTTGCGTATTATTTGTATTATTTTGCTCATTGTTATTGCTTAAAAAAAGATCAATTAAAATAAAGTAAATGTAAGAATGTGTTGCGATTGGCTAAGCGAGAGTTGGTGGTGTGTGTTATACAATGAAACCTGGCCTATACCTTACTGAAAAACCAAAAGAGACACATTTTCAGACATTTTGGATGTAAAAGCCGACAGAGTGGGCAGAGGTTATGCAAAGACGAGCCCAGATTTACTGATCAAAGGCGATTTGATCAAAAACACACACACTACTCATCCTACGCAGGCTTCTTGCGGTACGCAGCTATTAAACTATAACTGTGTGCTCTTTACAGAAGGAAGACTCACAGAGTCAGCATTAAGATTTCAGATAGATGACACACTCCAGTGCAGTTCAGAATGAAAAACATGTGCAGGATCTACTGCACATGTTGTGAGTGTAGGAGGACCTTCAGGTGTAAGCGTGGTCGCAGAGAATTGAACCACTAAGAGTGTATGTTATTCTGATCATAGCCCACGTGTCTCTCTCACTAACACAGCTGTTTCTCCATCTCCGTCTCTGCCATCCCTCCCTCTCTCTCTCTGGCCAGTCAAATGGCTGTCCTTCTCAACTCCCCTAAAACCTTGTTTACAGTTTTCTCTCCGTGTCCCCACCCCCTGTCCCCTATCACGCCGTTCTCACTCCTCAGTAAACTCCGTTTATTCAACACATCCCGCTCTCTAATAATCTCTGAGCTGGGTGGAGAGATTTCGGCAGTGGACGAATAAGACAGCGAGGGATTTGGAACAACGCAAGGAAAACGAAAGGAGGGAATGTTTAGTGAGAACTAAATGAGCGAGAGAGTGAGAGAGTTTGGTTTCATGCACACTCTCTTTCTCCTCGTTCCCTTGGACCTTCCTCCATCTCTCCTTCAAGCTCTTAGATAGTTCAATCAACATTTTCACCTTCCATTATTCCAAACACACGTAACTTTTTTCTTTCATAGAACAAAAAAGAAGAAATTTTGAAGACTTTTACTGATAATTTTTTTACCTGGTGACATTATAACCCCACATTATATAACAATGTGTCTACATGCCTTCTATTGTCTGATTGATAGTTTATACTTTTTTTGGCAAATAAAAAGTATTTTAGTATAATTGTAAAAACGTCCAACTTCAGGTCGTGGTTCACATGACTTTTTACTTTGAACGTAAGAATAACTTTTATATTCTTAGTTATATTTCAAAATGAAGACTTAATGGACTGAAACAACTTAGGTTTGCTTGATCATTTTTAGTAAAATCATATAAAATGTGAGTATCAAATATGAACCATCAGGCTTTTGAGGAATGTTTATTTGTCCATATCTCAATCATCATTGTATTGCATTACATTATATGTTTTAAAACCGCAGAGTATTTATCATAAAACTAAGCATTTAAATAACATCTTACTAAGACATTGGGAGATATAGATTGATGACGATTGATATTTGTATGATTTTATGCAAGTACTGTATCTGCTACTGGTATAAAGATCTCATTGATTTACATTACAATATATCAGAATTTCATCTTACTTTTTGGCCATATAAATATCAGCATCTGCAACAAATTGCATATTTTATTATAAAATTAATAAAATTTAAATTTAAAAAACATTTGAAATTTGATGTCATATGAGCTCCATATTCTCTCTATATCATACTATATGAACCAACATTGTATTTTGTCTAATGGTCAAAGAAAGTAATCCATTTATTATATCCACTTTTTTTCATTATGTCAGGCTTTACATGGTTAAATTAAATAATAAATAAGGGACTTAAGTTTCAGAAAATCACTGAGCCTCATTCATGAAACTTCTGTAAAATAAATCAGTCAATTCTGAGTAATTTGTAAGTAAAAGGGACCTTCCGAAATCTCTCCTTCAGATTCACAAACGCTTTGTAAACATCAGATTTGTTAGTTAAACGTGTGTATGTTAATGAATTCCAATCATTCATAAATAGGTCTTATGACATGCGATCTCAATAGTTTAAGATCGCCTAGGTATATGGGCAAACAAACTCATGAAATATTATTATGTTGCATAGTGTTAAAATACGTTTATATATAAAGACTTTCATGAATCCGAAAATTTACACGGCTTTACGAACGATTAACAGAAATGTGTTCGTGTTTCATGAATGAGGCCCAGTAAGTCTGTAGCATAAACAGTTGTAATTTGCATGCTTTTTGTGAGGAACAAACAAAAATGTAGGTAATTATTCACTAAAAATCTTTCCCTTGAAGCAGATCAGTCCGGTTTTGTTAAAAAATAAATAATTTAAAATGGATTTGTGAACTGATTAGAAAATATCCAACTATAGAGGGAAATTTGTTCCTGTATTGGACATTGCTGTTTCTCTCATGAATGCACCAAGGAGAACTAGGATGGGTGCCAATATTTTCAGTAAATTACTTTTTATAATGACAATTACATTTTTCAATTAATATTTTTCTTAAGAATGTCCCTAACCCTGGCACACTGAGAACAAGCCAAATCATACGCAAAACTGCACAGCAGCGCCATGCAGTAACAATTACTGCGCGCACACACACACACTAATGATCTTTAGAGTTGAGCTGGCCAAAAAAATGATCTCCAAGGGACAACAAAACAAAAGCATGTGCGCACACACACGACATACAGCCAAACCCCCAATGTCCTGTCCAACAATAGCTCACATAACTGCTGGAACCTACAAGAGTTTTACTTCTAATAAATCGGAGCACATTCTTGCACCTCCTAACACACACACACACACACACACACACACACACACACACACACACACACACACACACACTGAATACCCCTGAGTGCGTTTGTTTTGATTTCATTTCTACATAAAAGCAGTTTCAGAACACATTATAAACAGAGGGGTGAATGTCTCTGTCATTTCAGTGTAACTGAATTCCTACACTGAACTCTTCCTGATACCGAACCCTGTGGGATAATCAGCATTGTCTCAACTGGACTCAACTTTGTCCAGTATTGAACCATTTTTGATGCTGAGCTCTGCATGCTTAGCCTTGTCCCATACTGACCTGTGTCTGATGCTGGACCCTGTTCAATACTGGACTTTCTACAATACCGAACTCTGTCTGATAAAGATTTGGTAGAAATCTCATTATTATAAAAAATAAAAGCTGCGCTTTCACCTTGCTTTAATCCCTCCCTATTCTAGTATATGATCCTCTAAGCAATGTCAGAAACCTTGTATTTTAAGAACTTGTGTTTTTTTTTGCCTCTTCACGATGAATCGCTTGCAGTATTCCTCATTTGTAAGTCGCCTTGGATAAAAGCAAAATTAATAAATGTAGAAAAGTGAACTACATCTGATACTGAATGCCATCCATACCTTCGTCTTGCTCTGTGCTGCCACACTTTTCAATTAAATTTCAAGAAGAGATCGCTTCAAACTTCACTGTTTAAATCTTTTGTGATCACTGCCGAGCACCGTACGTACCATAACTGTAGCGCTTCACTGTAATTTGCGTGCATGTACACTTTTATTACTGAAATGCTAGAAAGTTTTTACAAGAACAATATTTTATCACAGCTCCACCTCAGAATACGAAAAGTACTTCTACTACTTTGGCTCCTGCGATGGGTAGGGGTGTGTCCCATCCCTGTGCGTTGAGCCGACCAGATTAACCAGTTGTTTCCAGTGCTGACGGTCTTGTGCCAGCTGCTCTGCATCCTCCACAGCAACTCCATGTTGTTGGAGGTCGCCCGCAAGGACGTCAAGCCATCGGGTGCGGGGTTTACCTTGTGGTCGTCTCCAGCCTGCGGCCTTTGGATCAAACTGGAGAATAGCTCTCGTCGGATGGTCAGGAGGGAGGCGGAGGACATGGCCGAACCAGCGGGTGCGACGTTGCGCAGCTAGGCAGGATTCTCTAGGCTGGCACGTGTGGGCTCTAAGCACTTTATTGGAAATCCGCTGGGGCCATCTGATGTTCTCGATGGTTCTGAGAGCCCTGCTATCAAAGCCATCTAATCTAGCAGCAAGTGTCTTATTTAAGGGCCAAGTCTCCGAGCCATAAAGCAGGATGGGGAGTACTGCTGAGTTGTAAATCCGGAGCTTTGTCTTGCGTGAGATGGTCTGGTGCCGCCAGAGTGGTTTCCAGAGAGACTGCAGGGCTGACGCAGCCAGGGCTCTTCTGCGAGTAATCTCTGGATTTAGGTCCCCGTTGTCTGTCACTATGGATCCCAAATACACAAAGTTCTTGACAGGCTCTACAATGTCATTGCCAAGCCGCAGGGAATGTGGATGCGGTCTGTCACCGACATACATGAACTTGGTTTTCGTCCAGCTCACCTGGAGGCCAAGCTTCTCAGCCTCTTCACTGTATATGCCCAAAGCGTCTCTCAGCTGGCTGTAGGATGTGCTGAGCAGGATGGTGTCGTCAGCGTACTCCAGGTCAGTCAGGTGGTAACTGCCGAAGGACACTCCGGGGACCCGCTCACAAACCCTGGACATCAGATGGTCAATGATGCAGTTGAAGAGGTCAGGAGCAGCCACGCAGCCCTGGCGGACGCCACTGGAGATGGGAAACCAGTCTGAGTCTCTGCCGTTGATGCGGACACAGCTCTGAGCGTTGCTATAAAGCAACTTAAACAGGGCAACGATCTTAGGTGGTGCTCCAAGGGCGTGTAGGATACTCCACAGTGAAGTGTGGCAGACGGTGTCAAAGGCAGCCTTCAGATCTATGAACCCGATGTAAAGATGGCGATCTTTACGGAATTCATAGGTCTTCTCTATCAGCAAGCGAACGGCGGAGATTTGGTCTGTTGTGGAGCGGTTAGGCATGAAGCCAGCCTGTTGAGGACGGCGGCTGCTTCTGATGGCTGGGAGAGCACGAGTGAGCAAGATCCTGGTAAAGAGCTTGCCGGGGATGGAAAGAAGGGTAATGCCTCTGTGGTTGCCGCAGACTAGCCTGTCACCCTTACGTTTCCAGAAGGGCAAGATGACTCCTCTGGTCCAGTCGCTGGGAAGCCTCTCTGTCTCCCACACCTCATTGAATATGTGGGTAAGCCACTCGACGATGCTTTCACCGCCTGATTTTAGCATCTCAGCGGTTATAGCACAGATGCCGGGGGCTTTCCTGTTGTTAAGTTTTTCCAGAGAGGCTCTGACTTCCTCAGGTGTGACTGGGTCAGTACTACAGACAACAGTAGGGGCTGCAGCGTTAGCGGCCGGTGCGATGGCGGGATCAGCCGGGGAGATACCTTGCTGCAGAAGGAGGCTGAAGTGCTCTTTCCAGCGTTCGAGGCAGTTTGCTTCAGTTGCTATACGGTTGCCATCAGAATCTTTCACCAGGGCTGTCTTGATGCGTGGGCCATTACGGGCTTGGCGCAGCAGACTAAAGACACGGCTCATATTGTTGTTATTGGCCGCGGACTCTAGATGTTTAGCTTCTGCTTGCCAGAACTTCTCCCTATCCTCGGCTATAGCCACATTGCGCTGGCGGTTCAGTCGCTGATACTCCGTCAGATCACCTCGGAGTCGGGCCTCACGTCGCCGGTCGATGATGTTGAGTGTCCTCTCCGATATCCAAGGCTTTTTCGGGGAAGGTCGAAAGCATCCGAAGACATTGTGGGCTGACTGGATGACACTTTCCTTGAAGGTCTGCCAGTCGTTCACCTTGTCGGTAGCCAGGTTATCAAAGGTGCGGCGGATGGCGCAGCTGAAGTCTGTGGCGATGTTTGGATCACTGAGTAGGGAAGAGTCCAGGCGAAGCTGAGTCTTGGTGTGCTGGTTGGCTCGCAGCTTTAACTTGAGCTGGGCCACCAGCAGGCGATGGTCTGTGTTGCCAAGCTCTGCTCCTCGGTACACACGGCAGTTGGTGACAAACGACTTCCAGCGTCGAGAGATGAGGATATGGTCCAGCGCTTTCCTGGTTCTGCCATCTGGGCTGTACCATGTCCAGTGATGGATAAGCTTCCGGGGAAACCAGGTATCAGCAACACAGAGGTTGTTGTGGTGGCAGAGAAGGAGTAGGCGGTTACCGTTGTCGTTTGTGGACCTGTCAGCAAAGGTTGTGCCGACAGGTGAGCCTGTGGAACGGTCACTGCTAGACAGAGTGGCATTGGCATCGGTGAGGATGATGGTGATGTCGTGTGGTGAGGCTTGGCCAACAGCCTGATGGAGTTGGTCAAAGAAGGTATCCTTTGCGTCTTCATCAGCGACATCAGTTGGGGCATAAGCAACGATTACTGTCATCTTGCCGTGTTGGTGGTGAAAGCGGGCTGACAGTAATCTGTCGCTCAGGGGTGTCCAGCTGATGAGGGACTTGCGAAGGGCCTTTGGGATGGCAAGTGCCACACCATAAAGGCCTGTCCGTCTCTCGGGGCCACTCCAGAGGTAGCAATGGTCGCCTACTGTTGTTTCGCCATTGCCATGCCATCGAACTTCACAGAGCCCAGCCAAGGAGATGTTATAGCGGCAGAGCTTATTTTAAGCACTTGTGTTTTTTTTTGCCTCTTCACGATGAATCGCTTGCAGTATTCCTCATTTGTAAGTCGCCTTGGATAAAAGCAAAATTAATAAATGTAGAAAAGTGAACTACATCTGATACTGAATGCCATCCATACCTTCGTCTTGCTCTGTGCTGCCACACTTTTCAATTAAATTTCAAGAAGAGATCGCTTCAAACTTCACTGTTTAAATCTTTTGTGATCACTGCCGAGCACCGTACGTACCATAACTGTAGCGCTTCACTGTAATTTGCATGCATGTACACTTTTATTACTGAAATGCTAGAAAGTTTTTACAAGAACAATATTTTATCACAGCTCCACCTCAGAATACGAAAAGTAGAAAGAAGAAATAACATAAACAGTTGTAATGGGCCGTTATTGTGGCAGAAATAAATGATACAATTTGAAAATATGTAGGCTAGCCTATTATAGTTTGAAATATTTTTTATAATATCCAATTAATCCTAATAAGTGCAATTTCCACTATTTCTGAAGTGATTATGTTATAAAGAGCACCGCTTTCTCACATAACGCAGTGAAGCAGCCCCTGCACGAGTGAATAATTGATTCTCGAGCCATCGATATCAACAGATTCAGCACCATCGCCACGGACAGCACCTGGGTAACGTCGCACGTAAGAAGGACTTAAAGGAACAATCCGACTTTTTGGGACTTTAGCTTATCCACCGTATCCCCCAGAGTTAGATAAGTCCATACGAACCCTTTTCATCTCTGTGCGTGCCGTAACTCTGTCTGACGCACCCACCGCTAGCCTAGCTTAGCACAAAGACTGAAGGTAATGGCTCCAACTAGCATACTGCTCCCAATAAGTGACAAAACAACGCCAACATTTTCCTATTTACATGTTGTGATTTGTATAGGTTTGTATAGATTTGTACGGTTAGAAGATGGCTCTCATGTGACCTTGTTATTTGTACACGCTGTGACTATACAAATCACAACATGTAAATAGGAAAATGTTGGCGTTGTTTTGTCACTTATTGGGAGCAGTATGCTAGCTGGAGCCGTTTACCTCCAGTCTTTGTGCTAAGCTAGGCTAGCGGTGGGTGCGTCAGACAGAGTTATGGCATGCATGGAGATGAGAAGGGTATGTATATGGCCTTATCTAACTTTGGGGGATACGGTGGATAAGCTAAAGTCCCAAAATGTTGGCGTGTTCCTTTAAGCAACCTCCAAAGGCCTAGAAATTATATACCTTTAGTAGGGATGGGCGATATGGCCTAAAATCCATATTGTGACATACATTGCACTGGATGCGATCACGTATAAACCAGATCAGAGTTTTTATATAAATTTCAGAAAAATGATCACCTCAGAAGAGGTGGATTAATTTTGTGAAGAGCCACCTTGATGGAGAGCTGAAGATTACCGCCAAAACCCGCCTCAGAAGTGATCATTTTACACGGGATAGTTTTATAAACTTTAGTCGGTTTAGTCGAACCGACTATCTCCCGCCTCGGCCTTCATCCTCCCGTCGCGCCGACAACTGGTGCCATCATCGGCAGTGCGTGCCCACCAATGAGTGTAAGTTGCAGCGCAGCCAGAGGACACACCCCCCGGGTGTGAGTGAGTGGAGGCGGGGCTAATTAGCATATGTTACATGTGCATGTATTTTTTATTGATTTGTTTTATTTGTGCAATGACTTGTCTGTCCTCTAGGGGGCGGATGTGTTCTTGTCATGTGTGTTCTTGTTTTATTAGGAACTGATTTCCTGCACCTGTGAACCGTGTGAGTGAGGGATATAAGGAGCCTCGCTGCCATGTCTGGGCGGCGGCGGTCCTGCTCTCTTTTGTTACAATTATGTTCATGTTCTTTTGATAATAAATTCCCCTATTGAAACGAGTTTTATTAATGTCCCTCTTTTAAGTCATGGCTGTGGCTGTAACAGCATATTCATGGTCCACATATACTAAAAGAGGAAGGGGTGTACGAGTTACATTCAAGCTATTTTAAGGCATGTAGACATTTTTTTTTTTTTTTTTGTAAAATGTAATTTTAGTGATCAAAGATGAGTTTTAAGGGATACAATTATTGACTACAGGGGGACTTTAACAAAGTGACTTTGCCAACTGGTCTGGCAGCAGAATACAGAGTTTTTTAATCATTTTGGCGGATCTGTTTGAACAGGGATTGTTTTAGACAACATTGGCGTCTGTACGCGAAAATGCGGAAAAAACGTGTTTCGGAAAAAACGTACGTGTAAACGTATCCTTTCCATACAATAAATGGTAATTGAGTACAACCTGTATGTATTGTGCTAGGAGAATAGTGTGAGCACTTCATATCTGGTCTCCTAGTATCATCATGAGCCTTTATTATATTTTACACGTGCACATGATTTGAGTGTTTTACTGATGTTTCAGTCTGGACAAGAAACTTCTGGAAAATGTGCGTGTGTGAATGCTAATGTGGAGGAAGAGCGTTTTCGGAATGTATTCAGATTAATGTAGCATTCAAGAAATGCATTTGACTCACACCTATTGACACACTTACCCTTAAACCACAAAGAAAGCAGTGTCACACCTACATCTCTGTTCTAGCTTGCACTTTTCCAAGTCATTTAGGAAGTGTGTATTGGCCCACTTCATGTTACATAATCTCCTCGGGATGAATCACTTGTTTTGAGTCAATCCTTTTATAAGTCACTTTGGATAAAAGCATTTGCTAGATGAAGAATAAATCACTATCAGTTGAATTACCCTTAAACAAACATTAGACTGAATTGATCTGTAGTTCAAAGCAAACATCAATCTACCCAAAAATAAGATGTGCCAAACCTCATGTCTGCATTGTATTGTATATGATTTCAATTAGTTGATTATTTATTGTAATTGGATTAAAGCTGGCGCCCTATTTAGGTTTGGAGTAAATATAATGTAATCTCCTTTCTCCTTGTATAAAACTATTCCTTTAACGTCCCGCAATCTTTTCCTCATCTAGAATTGATTTACTGAATATGACTGAAAGCAGCTGCGAGATAAAGACTCTCCGAATCACGATGAGAATAAGCTCAGTTATAAAAGATTCACAGATACAAACAAAACAGCAGCTGCAACAATTCACTAGCAGCACTTCATCCACAAATAACTTCAACGTTCAATGATGACTCAAGTTTCCAACTGAAGAATCTAACTGAAGATTTAACGTTCTAAACTCAAGATTCAATACTTTAACTCAAGATTGCAAATACAAGATAGAAGTGTCTAAACTCGGTATTCACAATTCTAAAGTCAAGGTTCTTGAGGTTCTAAACTCAAGTTTGCAGGTAATAAATGAAAGAGTCTAACTGAAGATTTGGCCACAATTTTCACTATTAATGGGTTTGTCTCAATAAACTCATATTTGCTGCTTTTTAGTTTTTAAGGTTGTTAAGTTTGGTTTTGGGTGGGATTGAGGAATGTAGAATATGTTCATGCAGAATAAGCCATAATATATGCTTTATAAGTACTAATAAACAGCTAATATCCTATACTGTATGTAATATGCATGCTAATAAGCAACTGTAACCCCTAAAACTCAAAATAATTAATTGGTTTGAGTAGGACAAACTTAAATTAAACTAATTAGTTCAGTCAAATGAACTTTTATGAGTATTTAGCACTTTCTTTTTCTTTCAAGTTCACAGAACTGATATATTTTAAGTAAACTGAACTGTTTCATTGTTTTGAGTTTTATGAAATTATTTATTTTAATTTCGACAAACTTAAGTTTAACTGAAACGGCTGGGATGTCTATTTCCCAGCATGCTTTGCCAATGGCATTCGAAAGGGAGATTAAATGCTAAAATTAAGTGTAATATAATGTCTTTTTTTGTGTGCAAGATTAATGTTAAGTGGGAGATTTAGTAGTGATTCATGTTTTGTTATGCTAATTTGGAATAATTTCTGATAATGTTGGTTTTAGGATAGTTACCATCATGGTGACAAGTGGTGCATGAGATTGATTTGCGAGCAAATAATAACTTTTTAGTCTTGTGCTCATACAGCAAGTGTTTCTGTATAACATACTATTGCTAATATGTTAGCAAATTAGTATGTTAGCAGATTAGATTGTTAAAGCTAGCTAGGTTTATACTAATAAAAGTGTTCACATTGAGATTACATGAAAGTTTTAAGTTAATTGTATGAATGAGTGTACTCATACATTTTAATTGTTCTCAACTTGAAATGTTTAACTACAAAATAAAAATCTGTTAGTTCTGCTTACTTAAACTTTGAATTTCATAACTTAAAAAATTTGAGGCAATTGATTGCCTTAAATGGTTTGAGTTCTGCAAACTTATTAGGGTTTACAGTGAATCTAAAGTGTTGCCCAAGATCCTAAGCTCAAAAGTATAAATTCAAGTTTTAGACTTCGAGTTCTAAACTCATTATTCAGTATTTAAGATTCTAAATTCAAGGTTCTACACTCATGAGGTTCTAAACTCAAGAATCAAGATTCTAAAGATTTAGTATTCTGCACTCTGCATTCAAAATGGAAGATTCTAAACTCAAGATGAAGATTTTAAACTCATGAGTGTAATTCAAAATTCTAGTGTCTACACTCAAGATGGCAAACTCAAGTTTCAAAGTTATAAACCCAAGACTCGAGATTCTATCTGAAGATTCTAAACTCAAGATTAAGGATCCTTAACTTAAACTCAGTATTCTAAATTCAATTTCAAGGTCCTACACTAAAGATTCAAGATTCTAAACTCAAGATAATAGATTCTTAACTAAAGATTCAGGGTTCTAAACTCAAGAATCAAGATTCTACACTCAATATTTGAGACTGCGCGGATCTAAACTGAAGATTTACGGTTCCGTCCTAAATATTTGTGGTCATGTCAGAGAGGGCGTCCCGCACACCCTAGTGGGCCAGACGGCTCTCTCTCCTCGACAGTAGATTGAATGTCACTTCAGTAATGTCTGTCCTCACTTCCCCCTTTTTCAAGCCTCTCACTTACTATTCAGGCCTTTCTTCCTCCATTCAGGTCTTTCTCCTCTCATTCACAGACCCTTTCATCCCATCCATCCATCCATCCCGAACAGCAGCATTTTTCATTCGGTTGCTATGACTCCCTAACCTCTGTCCTCTCTGACTCCTCCTCCCTCATCCGATTTCCCCACTATAAGTCCCTCTTTTTCTTTCTCTCCTCTACGTGCATTCTGTCTCTGTGACTTTTATAAGGGTCCGTCACACATTCCTCTGTTTTTAACTCTGTGATTCTCTTTAACTTCTCTTTCTGAATCCTTCTCTCTCACAAAGACGCTTTGCTTGTACAGTAATACCCATGACCCCTGTGGTCACCCCCCTCCTCCTTCCTTCATTCATTCTACATCTACTTTGTCTTCTTAAGGCTCAGGTCATTTACAGCCTCTCAAAAACGCCTTTATTCTTGCTTATCTGCTAGTTCTGAGCTTTCTGAGAATCACTGACTGTTTAAGGCCATGCCGGTCTAAACTGAATCTGTGCACATTTTTCACATTTTCTACGCTGGTTGTGAAGTAAAATCGGCAGAATTAGTTTAGAAATGGCAGAACAGAACTGGAAATACTGCACCATGTTGATTTGGTATAGATAAGATAGAAGTGTCATCAAAAGCCACATTTTTTTTTCTTCTTTTTTTGGATTTTGAAATCAAAATTTAGTTGATATTTTCAGTATAGAGTTACCAACATTTTTTTTCTTCCGATTTTCCCCCAAAAATGAATAAATAATGCAAATCACAATGAATTGCAAGATTGCCTTTGGGAAGCATTCATTGCTGCTTTATATTTTGGGAAAAAGGCTTAAAGCGGCAGCATTTTGGAACACGGTTCATGTCTAAAGTGCAGCTAAATTGACGTTCAATAGTTTGAGGTCAGTACTATTTTTTTTGTTGTTGAAAGAAATTGATACTTTTATTCAGCCAAGACACATTAAATTGCTGAAAAGTAACAGTGAAGTAATTTATAATGTTACAAAAGATGTCAGTAACACTTATACATACTTATACAAGTATACATTAATAAAGTATTTACAAATAATTTGCAAACTATTTAATCAATAGTTTATAAACTGTAGTTAATTAGACAAACAGTGAGTTCTTTCATTGAGAGAGTTCCTTCATTTTCGCTGTAGTTAACCAATTATTATTGTTTAGTTAGCTCATAGAAAGAGTTAGATAATTGTTAACAACTTATTAACCTAAATAGTTCTCACTTTAGATTAGGCCACGGAAAATGGGAAAATGTCATTAATTATGTGCTTTAAACCAAACCTTATCGGACATGATTTATAAGTGCTTTGTTACCGTAAACTTATTATAAAGTGTTACCAATATTTCCATTTCAAATAAATGCTGTTCTTTTGAACTTTCTATTCATCCTGATTATCAACATTGATAATAAACAGAAATGTTTCTTGAGCAGCAAATCAGCGTATTATTATGATTTCTGAAGGATCATGTGACACCGAAGACTGGAGTAATGATGCTGAAAAATACATATTTGATCACAGGAATAAATTACGTTTTAAAATATGTTCAAATAGAAAAGAGTTTTATGATAAAATTGCAATAATATTTCACAATATCACCATTTTCACTGTATATTGAATTAAATAAATGCAGCCTTGGTGAACACATGACACTTCTTTGACATAAAAAAAAAACGTAACGACCCGAAAACTTTTGACCGGTAGTGCAAAAATCGTACAATCTTTTCTAGGTAGGCAGCACACTAGGTTCTGGAACAGAGCTCATTTGTGCCTCACAACTTAACAGCAAAATAACATGGTCTGATAGTGAGGTAAATGGAAAATGTGGTGTGAGTAGATGTCCAGTAAACTTGATAATTAAACAATAAACTCCAAATGCTGCTCCACAATGGCAGAGAGGTGAGAAGCAGGCTAATATTCCACCACACCTCTGTTATTGCTTCTTTTTCCCCTTTATACCCCTTCAATTTCCGTTTCTAACCTTCTGTGAAAGGCTCCCAGTCATACACGCGTCCCATAAACTCTTGACTGTTGAACGTTGCACACTGCTCAGCCCTGGAGTTTACTGGAGCACCTGGACATGCCTGGAGGGAGAGAGAGAGAGAGAGAGAGAGAGAGAGAGAGAGAGAGAGAGAGAGAGAGAGAGAGAGAGAGAGACTTAAGTTATAGTGTTTCACATCGACGAGCATGACAGTGTGTGTGTGTGTGTGTGTGTGTGTGTGTGTGTGTGTGTTTGCGTGCTTTTGGGTCAAACTGTGACAGAGACTGATACATTGGCTACCATATGGAAATAATGGTGAACCTGGAAACACTCCCATAAATCTCTAGAGAGGGAGAGACAGACGGAGGCCAATGTTTATGGAGTCAGAGAAAGCCAAGAGCCCAGAAGAAGACAACGCGAAATGACACACATTTTAAGGAATGAAAAACTGACAAGACAGTAGGGTTGGGAATTAAAAAAAAAAATTTATAATAAAATTTTTTTTTAATAAAAGTTTGTCAAAACAAGAATTAAAAACTTTGTTTGAAAGATAAAAAATAAGCATTGAATTCCATTCTTCCAAATTATTAATAGAACCCTTAACCCTATAAAGCCCATTGTATCATCTTTGATACACTCGTTTCTGAGGCCTCTATATCATCAACATGATCAAAACTTTGCTGAAAAACCTGTTGCACACAATCTGCTACATGCCTTCTGACGCCTGATTGATAGTTTATATATTTTTTTGCAAGTAAAAGGCTTTTTTGTATACGTCCACCTTCAGATCGTGATTTTTGCTAAAGTAAACATAAGGATAACCTTAAGTAACTTAGGTTTACTTGATTATCCATATTGTTATTTTAGAAAAATCATGTTAAAATTTGTTCAAAAAAATAATAATTTGTCTTGTATATTTTTGCTTTGGACAAAATTGAGGTGTTTTTGAGAGTCATATATATTAACACTATGGGCCCTATTTTAATGATCTAAGCGCATGGTCTAATTTAACGACGGGAAAAATGGTCTGCGCACCTGGCGCATGCTCTAAAAGGGTTGTTCCTATTCTCTTAATGAGTAATGGGTGTGTTTTAGGCGTAACGTGCAATAAACGAATCAGAGTCTCATCTCCCATTCCCATTAAAAGCCAGTTGCGCTCGCGCCATGGTGGATTCGCTATTTACATGGCGGAAATTGCAACTGAACTGAACGCATCTCTAGCGAGGAAACGGATCAGCTCGTGCGCGAGGTTAAAGCGCAAGCAGACCATCTACGGGACAAAGTGTATGCGTGTTGTGGACCTGCCTATTAGGCGCATATTATTAACGCGCTCCTTAAATAACAAAAAAAATATTGCGCCATTGACTTTAGACCAGGTTTTTGTTGGTCAATAGCGCAGTCTATTTCAGTTTCCTCAAAATAGCAACGCGACAACAATGCACCTGAACACACCTCGTCTTCAGACCAGCAGCCCATGGGAGAACAAATGGGCTCAAACGCATTTGCTATTTAAACAACGTGGCGCAGGATGTGAAAATGATACAGTAACTGCGTCGGGCTGAAACTAGCAAACAACACTTGCGTTGTGCCTGACGTTGCATTGCACCGGGTGTATGATAGGGCCCTATATCAAACTATTTGAGCCATAAAAGCCTGATGTATCAAATATACTGTACTTAAAAACTAAATAAAACAAAAAAACGCAAATTTTTTCCTTTTAGAGTTTGCCTAAAGGATTAATGAAGCGTTCCATTTAAAAAATTTTTTTAGGCCAAAACATTTTTTTTCACATACCGCAAACATCTCCTCACTATCTGCTAGCTGCATGTCCCCCGAACACACTGTAAAAAAACGCGGTCTCTGCAGAGAGCCCAAGCTCCACAAACAGCAGCAAAAACAAACTGAGCAATAAACAGAGCGACCCGCAGCACGAAACATAACAAACTGCTCCAGCCAATAACCGACAAGAATGATGTGGGGTGGGGTTTGGGGGGTTATTGCGTGGATGAGGAGGAGGGAGGGTCTAGCTAGCCTCCGTTTTGTTTGATAATAATTCAAACATCAGCAAGAGGTTACGCCAACCGAGATCGCTTAGAGCACCTTTAAGGAACTAGAATTGTTAAGTGGAAACTGAACCAGAATCGATAAATTCCTTGCAATTCCCAAACCACTACCATCAGGATAAAACCATATGGCATCATAAATCAAACCTATATAAGCATTGAGAGTGCTAGAGCACAGCACTCTGCTCTGAACACACTAAACACAGCTCTGGTTTGGACCAGATGCTCCTCTCAAGATCCACGTGTTCATTCACGATGCCAATGACATCAGGAAACACAGCTTATTTTCTGTTGCCTTTTTCCTCTTCCTGTCTTTCCCCGTCCCTCTCGAACACGACAGGAACCACCCAGAGTGGGAGAGATTAAGAGGAGGGATGTTGCAGGACACTAAAGCAGGAGGCGGGACAGGCAGAGGCAGCTGCGCGCGGTAACGGGGGTGAAGTTAAGCAGTCGCAGGGTCACTGAGGTGTCAGACCACAGCAGACATGGCCATTAATGACCAAACACTGTCCCATTAATGCACACCAAACACACTGCGGCTATCCACAAACCTTCCCTAAATATTTACAACACGTCTGCAACGTCTGAGTGTGTTTGCTCGGGAAAACGCAAGCTCCGTTTATTCAAGGGGTTTAGTGCTCATACTCTTGATCGTTGATTTACTTCAATTAATCTGTGGATTGGGTGCTTACGGCATAACTTACGACATACATACTGTATATTCGTACATTTAATTAGGCTACATCAATGCTGACGAATATTTATAAACATTCAGGATATTGGGTAAGGTTTGAAGTGTTTGAAACCCCAGAACATATGATTGAATAAAGATATAAAATGACAAATAATAAAAATTCATTTATTTACCCTCATTTTGCTCTAAACCCAACATTCATGTTTTCCTTAGTTTTCAGTTAATCTCCTTGCTTTATTAAATAAGTTGCATGGTTCCTAACCCTAACCCTAACTCTAACCCTAACCTATTAAGTTTCCTAATCCACACAACCCCAGTCGACGGATAAGGGTCTTCTCTAGCGAAAGTTTTTCCTCCAAAAGCTTAATTTCTATTCTGCTGAGGAAAGAAAGTCACATGGCATAGGGGTGAGTAAATAATCAGGAAATTTTGAGGTGAACTAAGTTAAAGTATATTTTTGAAGTATGCTTTACGTAGTAAGAATACTAAAATCTATGGAAGCTTGTTTCCGCCATGGAATAAAAAAAATCAAAAAGGTAATTGCGACTTTTTAATTGCACAATTGCGGGTTTACATCTTGCAGTTCTTTCTTTTTACCAACCGTATTACTGTGAGTTTATGGGGCCCTATCATACACCCGGCACCAGGCGCGACGCAAGTGTGTTTTGCTAGTTTCAGCCCGACGCAGTTATCATTTTCATGTCGTTTACGTTGTTTATAGCAAATACATTTGCGCCCAACATGGAAACGAGGTGTGTTCAGGCACATTGTTGGCGCGTTGCTATTTTGAGGAAACTGAAATAGACTCATACTACTAATGCGCTCTTTAAATAACTAAATAAAAAGAGCGCATTAGTAATATGAGCCTATAGGCGGGTCCACAACGCGCATACACTCTGCTTACACACATAGGGACGCGCAGTAGCACACAATTATTGTTGTGTACATAAAGATACGGTGAATCCGGCTTGTCCCGTAGATGGTCTGCTTGCACTTTAACCTCGCACACGAGCAGATCCGTTTCCTCACTAGAGAAGCGCTTTTTGCACTTGCAAATTCCGCCATGTAAATAGCAAATCCGCCATGGCGCGAGCGCAACTGGCTTTTAAAGGGAATGGGAGATGAGACTCTGATTGGTTTATTGCACGTTACGCCTAAAACACACTCATTACTCATCAAGAGAATAGGGACAACCCTTTTAGAGCATGCGCCGGGAGCGCCGACCATTTTTCCAGTCATTAAACTAGTAAAAATGGATTCGGACACGACCTAAGTGCACTTGCGCCGTGCGCTTTAGACCATGCGCTTAGACCGTTAAAATAGGGCTCTATATCTCACAGTTCCGTTGTGAGTCTGAACGTAGCCTAAATGGTTTGGTAACACTTTAGTTTGGGGACCAATTCTCACAATTAACTAGTTGCTTATTAGCATGCATTTTACTAGGATATTGGCTGTTTATTAGTACTTATAAAGCAAATATTAATGCCTTATTCTGCATGACCATATTCTACATCATGACCATATTCTACATCCCTCAATCCCGCCCAAAACCTAAACTTAACAACTACCTACTAACTATTAATAAGCAATAAATTAGTTTATTGAGACAAAAGTCATAGTTAATAGGGAATATGTGTTCTTCAAACTAAAGTGTGACCAATGGTTTTATATCCTTTTAAAGAATTATACAAGAAACCATAAAGCTAAGCATACCAAATGAAACCAGGCAAAAGCATTTGTGAGAACCGACCCAAAGGAGACTTTTACATGCTAAGAGTGCAGAAGGACGACACAGAGCTGATATATAGTGGATATTTACCAGTCAGAGAGTTCAGAGGAGCTCCTGTACTGAAGAAAAACTAGAACTCAAGCTGAGAGAGAGAGAGAGAGAGAGAGAGAGAGAGAGAGAGAGAGAGAGAGAGAGAGAGAGAGAGAGCTAATGCTTTACTGCCTTTCTCTAGGCCACATTCACTTCCTCGTTAATAGGGCCACTGTCAAACAGGGGCACACACGGGTCAGACTGCATCTGCGCGCGCGCGCACACACACACACACACACACACACACACACACACACACACACACACACACACACACACACACACACACACACACACACACACACACACACACACACACACACAAAATAGCAGCTCAATCGGATCTTATTTCCAGGGGAAGCCAAGCGCTTACAAGCTCAGTGGGAAATCATGGTGTAGCGTACACTCAAACACACACACACACACACACACACACACACACACACACACACACACACACACACACACACTGAATGTATGGCTGGCTCAGATGCATCCATGGCGGATAAATGTGGTGGGAGCTCAACATTTTTCTCACACATGTTGTGAACACTAATGACACAACAGCTGTCACTCACTCACACACACACACTTTCTCCACACACATCTTTCCTCTTTGTCCCTGAATACCTCATTCTTTTGTTTTTCTCAGTGTCCAGCTGACAAAAGCAGTTGGTCAGTGTAAAGTTAACACACTTAACAAAGCAGCACGCTGAAACATGCACAATAACACTTCAAGACAACAAGAAACTAAAAACACCTGAACAGACACAAATGATATGTGCACACAAAGATGTTTCCATGTGCACATATTCTATGTGCCAAACTTGGCGCAGACGCTGATATTTATGTGGTCAGAAAGTGAGATTCAATTCTGGTAGCTTGTAATGTAAATCGATGAGATGTTTTTAACAGTATAGCAGACTGATGGCTAAAAGTGATGCCCGGAGTATTTGCTTTTAATGATGCGGTGTTGTGGTTGCCAGGATATTTCTATGTGGTTGCTAAGGTGTTCTGAGTGATCGCTCAATGGTTACTTACTGGCCCAAGTCAAAAGAGTCCACCCACAAAATGTTATGTAAACGGAGCAAGATGAGTTACTTAATAGAGTTGAATTCTTAGAGCAAGAGCCTTGTGCGAGAGTAGAAATAAGAGTAATATAAATAGAAATAGTGATGCTTGACTGAGCAAACGCCACTAACTAAATTACACACAAGCTCTCAGTGAGGGTGTGTGAACATGTGGGGCTCATTTGTGCAGCACATAAAGAATGTGGACTATACACTTTTTTCTTTGTGTCCACGTGTGTGTGTATGTGTGTGATGAAGTAACATACACGTGTTTTTAATATGTGGGTAATGACATACGTCTGTAAGTTTGTGTCAGTTTGCTTAAAACTAATGCAGAGTAAATCCAGCATGGATATGTATGTGTTAAATAAGGTTAGTGCTATAAAGTGCTAAAATTATTTTGTGCTTCCTCTGTATTTTAGTCTTGATTTCCAGTACAAATATCTAAACATTATGAAATTAAGATACAATTACTTGAGAAGCAAATGGCATAATATAACAAGTCGTTTTCTGAAAAATGTGTCAAAATTAAGTGACTTTACACTTGTTACATAAAAATATCTGCCAGTGGGGTGCAAACAATAAACTTGTTTTCCCTTTGCAATAAGTTTACTTTTCTTAACCCAATGGCAGATTTTTCTTGTTTTAAAGGTGCTCTAAGTAACTTTTTTTACGTTAACCGAACAGCTTTGGAGTAATTGGAATAGTTATATTTTTCGGGTTGAATTGTGGTCGTCTCGCACCCCCCGAGCGCCTGTGAGCGGAAAAACCACACTTGCAACTTTGGGCCGGCGGGCCGCCGGCCTCCGCGTCAGAAAGTATCGCGTGATATCAAGTCTCGCGATGTAACGAATTGCTGTACGAAACTGCACACGTACATTTATATGATATCATTCTGAGTATCATACATACCTCAGTTGACATGGCTCCGTGCGTTCGCCGGCGGCTTCTCTGAAAACAAATGCACGTGACCAGAGGGAGAAGATGGGAGGGGGGAAAGTTGCCAATGGTTTTACGACAGTTTTCTCAAATATCTATTCCGAAACTATAGGGGGAGCTCTAAAACGAAACCTGCGAGAAAACAGCGAAGACATTTCCAAACCTACTGAGTGCTGCTTTAAGCATTAATAATTAGTTTGGATAAATGGATAAAAGTTTGAATAAACTTTGGATAAAAGTATTTTTTGCGGTCTAGTAGAATAGGTTTTCATGCTTGAATGTTATTTTTCACATTTTTCACATTGTTGCAGCACCTCTATTCCCAGTCTGGCAGTAACTCTTCCCAAAGCCAACTATGGTCGCAAGTATGTCGTTACCAACACAATTCATCAGAACATGCGACCATAGTTGGCTAACGATGCTTTTTGGAAACGCACCCCAGTTTAGTTCCTTTATGAAGCACAATGTGCTCTGATTGGTCGACTAGACCAGTGTGTTGTGATTGGTCAACCGCTTCGAGGATGTTTGGGAAATGTCACTCCCCTTACCATAACCGAGAGTTTCACACACTACTAACTAACTCAACCAGGCCACGGCCCTTTAATTTGCGTATGCCTTGGGGAGCAATTATAGCCTGACAAGCCAGACCCACATCAATATGTTGGGTCTGGGAACACCATTGGCAGGGCTCAAACCGAGGGGCGGGATAAACGGTTGTCTTTCAAATTCCCTCTATTAGGCGGATCTTTTGTGACGTCATTGTTTATGTTTGTCGTGTTGCATCATGGGAATCGTGTGGCAGGGAACACCGCTAGATACCTGTAATTTGATTGTTTTGCACGTTTATAGGAGGATTTAGAGAAGAGGATGGTTCACTCTTGCTGTGTGGTCGAATGTACGGGTCGTTGGGGGCCTGCTAAAAAGTTTTTCGAATTCCCTCCGAAAAGGATCGCGAAAAACGAAAGAAATTAAATGGTTGCGTGCAATTAGGCGATTGAACCTGGACGCTCCGAAGAAAGCCTGGATTCCTGCAGCTTCTGATCGAGTTTGTGAGGCTCATTTTGTTCATGGTAATTCTTAGTGACTATGTATTTATAGAAGATTGAATAAAAAAAATAAAAAAAACTGTGTCAAAACAACTGAGTCATATGTTTTCGTGTTCTGATTCAGGACTCTTTTAGCACGATCACTGCTTTCTGTTTGGCAGAAAAGATCGGCCCAACTTTTCGAGAAACAAAATAATCATAGGCCTCCAGACTTTTGAAAGCTTTTAATCTTTCATGAGTGAAGGGTCCAGGGGTTTCTATTAAATGAGAATAAATGTCTCTCCAGCAGATTGGTGGCCAAGACACGGGTGAGTCGGACCAACGTTTTTTGTCATCCCAGATCTCATATGGGCTTTGAATAACTTTGATTTTGTCACCAATACAAATTTTGAGCTTCTCTCCAAACCTCCTCCGGTTTTCAGATGTTAAAGTGCTTATATATTGTGGATTTCGCCCGCTAACTCTCTTGAAAGTGCTCGTCGCGTCTTTACAGCCTACCATACTGTTTGTTTTGTTGCCACACAACCACTCGCGCATGTGTACAAAGATGTCAACAAAGATCCTCCTATAGGATAGCGCTACAACCAACCTGAGCAACGAACAGAGATGACGTAGTCAGAGCCACTATGCATGCGTTTTCCCACCAGCGGAGCTAGTTGATAGATTCAACTTTTGCCGTATCGGGAAAACTCTGAACACATCTTACTTTTTAAGAATTACTTCAGTGCCGTTCTTTGTTCTTTTCTCAAAGAAAAGCTTGACTCCAAGTCTTCCAGAGTCACGGCCAAAGCCGATTCAAGCGTGGGACCGTCGCAACTCTCCCGTCATTATGTTAAGCCCGCCCACCGACTCTATACACGATGTGATTGGCCTGACTAGAGTTTGGTTTTTCCAGCTCACAAGCCAACTCCACTGACACTGCCAACGACACTGGCTGCAAAATAAAATTTGCTGCTGCTAGGGTGCGTCTAGATTTCTAGGCTAGAGGAATTATTCAAATGAGGAATATTGTGATGTGTTCGTTGACGTTAGAAAACTCAAGAATACAATGGGGGCGTTTCAGGGAGTTCAGAAACAGTGACACTGATATAGAGAATAACTACCTTTGGAGAACTTCATGTTCAAACAGCATTACACACTAAAGAAAGATGAACATGTGTAAAAGCATACTAGGACCTTATTAAGTCATTTTGGTTCTCAAGTTTATCTTGATTAAAGGAAATTTGGATATTTTTACTGGAAAAAAAGACAACAACTTTTTTTTGTAGTGTACAAAAAGAGAGAATAATCAGAAAAAGAAAAGAGAAGATGAAGGAAGGTCAGGGGAGGAGAGCAGCTGTAAAACAGTGGTCCTTTACAAACTCAACCTGAAGAGAAGAAATGCAGAGAATAAACAGGAACGTTTTAGGCCTCCCACGAGGACAACTAAAGAAAAAGGCAGAAGGAAAAAGAGGGAGAAAGAGAACATCAAAGGGAAACTAAATGAACTTATTCTGAAACACAAGTTTAGCTAATTTAATATTAAAGTGATTTACTTTAATAATAAATTAGCTAAACTTGTGTTTCAGAATACATTCATTTAGTTTCCCTTTAATTGGATAAACAGTTTGTGAAATACAATGCAAACAAAATATTGCAAAACCCCACATGGGAATTGAGTCATTTGCGGCGGGTCGTTTGCACAGGTGATGGACAGCTGTCCGAACAAGTCCCAGCTGAGATCTGAGCTCATTTCCTGACAAATTCCTGGTATATTGTCCCATATCAGCATTATGACCTAAATTCTTTAAATCCCCACAAAGGAAACTCTCTCCAACCCTTTAAAGCACAGGAATTTAGCAGCATCTGTAATGTATTTCAATTTGAAAACATCCCTTCAGCATGAGGACAATGATTGGACACGGACACGTCACATGATGTGCATTTGATAAAATAGACCCTCTGGTCATATTCAAGCTGTTGTTAAAAGGACTAATTCTCCCAAAAATGTGAATTCTGTCATCATTTACTCACCCTCATGTCACTTCAAACCAGTATGACTGTATGAAAGAGACCTTTAGCAGAATGTTGATGTTGCTCTTTTCCGGTTAATTTATTTTGGATTTTTTTTTTCTCACACTATGAATATAGTGCACAAGTTGAATGGACTACTGTTATGATGCTTTTCATTGGATAATTTTTAGAGCACTACAGCCCCAGAATCCATTGAAATGAATAAATGGTGAGGAGAGATGGGAAGTAACAAAGTACAAATACTTCATTACTGTACTCAAGTAGATTTTTCAGATATTTTTACTTTACTATTTATTTTTGTGCCTACTTTTTACTTTTACTCCTTACATTTTAACACGAATATCGGTACTTTCTACTCCTTATATTTTACAAAATTGTCTCGTTACTTTAGTTTCTAATAATTTCAGTGGAGTTACCGTTTTCGCGTCATCAATACCGAATTCAATCTAATTGAATGGGAATATATGTTGACCTTGGCGCACCACTACAGGACGACTCGACAGATTCAGCGGCATTCATTCTCGGCAAATCATTGCGGCTTGATGGCGGTAACGTTAGCACATAGTAGTATGGACGGCGACATTATTGAAAATGAAGAAAACGGAGATCCCAGAGATTCGGCAGACAAGCAGCGAGACATGTTTAGTAATTCAAATTTGATCTTTTTTCTTTCCAGAAGCCATATTTGAGCACACACACATACGTGTAGATTCCTTTAAATTGTAAGGGGAAGGTTAAAAAAGAGAAACTGGATCTGTGAATTCTCACAGAATCACAATTGAATTCATATCTTGCAACTCAGTCAGAATCTTATTACTGTAACCTGCAGTCCCAGTCTTTGTCACAATAATCATATATGTGATGTTTTAGGTCTGTTGGCAGACATCCATTTAAAATGTAGGCATTGTTACTTTTACTTGAGTAAAGAAGTTAAATCAGTACTTCTACTTTTACCAGAGTATTTTTTAACACAAACATCTGTACTTGAGTACGGGAAGTGAGTACTTTTGCCATCTCTGATGGTGAGTAAATGATGACAGAATTAGCATTTTTGGGCAAACTATTGCTTTAGTTTAACATCGGAATAACATGTTGACATGTCAGAGTTTTTGTTTTTGCAGGACAGCCATCACATATTTTCAGATCACGTGTTCAAATCCCTGAGTTTTCTCAGTCAGCATTTGAATCATATGGTAAATTTGAGATGAGTTCTCTCTTTTGTTTCTGAAAGGCCATTGTGAAGAGCTTTAGCCTTTGACACAGCAATGTAAATGTTTATTTAGCAAGTGCTGAGCCCACCCTTAGCTCAGTGACTTCACACAGAAAGACCTTTCTCTTCTCTTTCTTTCTTTACATCTTCTTTCTCTTTTACACATTCCATTCCTCTTTTCTCTTTTTCTTTCCATTCCCTCTTTCAGAAAAACTTTTTTCCTCATCTCTGCTTCACTCCAGACTCTCTTTCCCTCTATCTGTTTTTCTGCCCTCTCTATTTCTGGAGTGTGTGTGTGTGTGTTTTAAACAGTGCCGTCTTTCACTGGGTTACAGCGTAACTGTGTCACACCCCCCAAAAGCCCCTTCGCTCCACTCCTCTATTTCACTTCCTCTCCTCCTCTACTCTCAGTTCCCCACTGCTCACACACACAAAGTACACACGCACGGATGATAAAGTACATATAATTAAAATGTAGTATTCCCCCAAATAGAATGTTGTACACCCAATAGCATTCCTGAGATATCTAACCCATAATAAAAACACACACGCACACGCACATGGACGGAGCCAGACTGACCATCTATTGAAGAAAATCTTGAGGTAGACAAAATACTAATATTTTGTACATGCATTTAGCATTTCTGGTATTGCTCTGTAGCGAAAATACCTACTTGAGGGAAATTACTAAAAAACCTTAAACAATATCTTTAGATTTTGTATGACAGTGTTAAAATATCATGATTATGACATAAAATAAAAGTGAAATAACCTAACAAAATGATTGAACACCCAATAGTTTTTTTTACATAGCATATGGAAAGACCTTCAGGATGAAGTCTGACTTTCATTTTGCATGATTTTAATATTTTTTTCATAAATATCGGACGGTGCTGACAAAAAACACAGATAAACGAGATAATAGAGGTTTGTATTTTTAAAACAAACCTATTCCTTCTTTCAGGACATAACTTAAATATGTATTTTATCTAATATTAAGGAAAGTAAAACAACAGTGAGAGAGTGAGAGAGAGAGAGAGAGAGAGAGAGAGAGAGAGAGAGAGAGAGAGAGAGAGAGAGAGAGAGAGAGAGAGAGAGAGAGAGAGAGAGAGAGAGAGAGAGAGAGAGAGACAGACACACAGATGGTCAAGTTCTCTCAAGTGTTTAAAAGCTCCACATCCAGTCAAAACATGCGAGTATGTCTTTCTATGCCCAGTAATCTCACAGTTCCCTCAACACACACTCCAGACTGAGATAAACACACACACACACACACACACACACACACATACACACACACACACACACACACACACACACACTCACACACGCACATACACACACACACACGCACACACACACACACACACACACACACACACACACACACACACACACACACACACACACACACACACACACACACACACACACACACACACACACACACACACACACACACACACACACACACACACACACACACACACACACACACACAGCTATGTATAGCCAAACAGACCTCAGAGGGGCCAATAGATACATATTTTTCCTGGGTTGCACCTCCATGTGGAGTTTCAGAGCCCGGTTACAACCCAAGTGTTCAGTTGTTAAAAGGGTCTTAGCAACCATTTCACTGAACAAAATTAAGAGGTGCCTCACTGCTGACTGCTTGAATGGGCTTTCAAAAGAACTTGGCTGCCTATGCAGTCTTCCCTTTTGTCAAATAGGTAGAAAACTTCAACACCCATAATGCACTGGGCATGTTGCCGTCCATGGCATCCGACCACCACACTCCGCACATACAACAAGGGTTGCCAGGTTTGTGTAACAAAACCAGCACAATTGACCGTTCGCAAAACCCCACCCTCGAACGGTTCTCGTCCAATCCTAGCTCAGCAACTGTAACTAAGGAGAAGGACCTCCGTCAAACATTGCGATTTCAGCAAGATAGTGAAACGATACGCCTATGGCAGTGAGGTCTGTACGGGCTTAAAACTTAAGCCCGAACCCGGCCCGTACCCGAAATAATTTAACCTGACCCGACCCGACCCGAACATTACGGTTATATTTTAAGCCCGACCCGAGGTCCGTTTCTCACCTTTTTAATTTTTTTTTGAATTTTCATATGCTGTATTTTATGATTGCTTGCAACTATAATTAAAAAATAGGCAACATGTACAAACACAGTTCCACTACGGCACTGTGTCCCCCTCATCAGTCAGCAAACAAGAGAAAAAAAAAAGCACGGACTTACTAATTACGAAACTTTGATGTGGTTGAACATGAACAGTCACAAATTCCTCTGGAACTCAAACATTAAACTTCAAAACAAAGTTTGCGCAGTTGCACAACTATTTACACAAATATATCCTTCTCAGTCGGCTACGAGTTATGAATGAAGAGAACCGCATCGAGAGTTGATGGTTTCAGCGCGTCCTCTGATTGCAGTGTTGTGACTGAAATAGCGCGCGCGGGAGCACATGCGCTAAACAGTTTTGTAAAATGATATATGATCAAATAAAAATGATTGATATATAATTTTACAAAACTGTTTTGTGCATGTGCTCCCGCGCGCGCTATTCTGTCTATACTTTCTGTCGTGCCCTGGAGGATATGTCTGCTGCATTACTCCAAAACCAATCACTTAATGTATCGAGCTCAACCCAGCCATGGCTATGGTTCTCAATTGTTTGACGGGCGTAGTAACAATAACTAAGGGGCGTGGCTTTTGCGAACGGTCAATTGCAATTGCCAAAACTAGCCCAGTGGGGTTCCGGGGGGTTAGCCAGTAACAATCTCGTTCTGGGGGTTAAAAGTCGAGTTCCTGGGCAGGGGGCAGTGTTTGCTTTAACAACACACGGAAACAGTGTAATTCCTCAGAAAGAAACGCAGACTTGGCAACACGGCAAACGTATCACGCAGACAAAAGAGCGTACAGCCCGAGCGAATTCGGAACCGCACGCTCACAATGACAAGACTGCGCTGTTACCAAACAAGAACAAACTAGCGAAGTGACAGAACCCTGACAACGTGTTGTAGGCACTAGCTAAAGGCTGCAAAGAATCGTAAATCGTAGATTACCGCAACAGAAAATCGAAGCAAAACGCCGTCGCGAACAGGAACGAAAGCTGTTGCCATGGTGTTCCATTTTTACCATAATGCTGTCTAATGAGCAGAAAAAGTACGATACAGTTTTCAGTGATAAACACTCTTGGAATAATACATTTTGTTAAAGGGGTCATGACATGGGTTTTTTTATTTTATTATTATGTTCCCTTAGGTGCAATTATAGTATTAATATAGTTTTTCTTCAAAAAACTTTTAAAATGTAGTGATTTATGACCTTTTCCCACCCTGTTTCTCATCCTCTGATTCAAACAGTCTGTTTTGGGGGTGTTTCCCCTTTAAGAGTTCAGTGTTAACGCCCACTGTTATGATTGGCTAACGTCACTGCCTATGCATCAATTATTAACGCCCCCAGCCAGAACATTTGCGGATTCAGCGTATTTAAAAAGTAGTTTAAAGTTTTAAATACATTACTTACAGTTTGCGTCGTCGTTGTTGAGCCCAGAATAGTCGGCACGGACTTATCTTTGAGCAACAGTTTTCTGGCAAAGCCAGCATCATTTTGGGATTTGTTCTCAAAACAATCATCCTTCAAATGTATAGAACAAACACTTAAATTAACACTGCCGTGAATGAGACGTCCGCAAAAAATAAAGTGCATCCATTTTTCCCTGACGACTGGATCTTTCGCAGCGTATTCAAAGATGTTGTTTGTCCACAGCCAGGAACAGCACATCTGCGGCATCGTAATTTCCCTGTACACAGACCCACTCGCTGTCCGTCGACTGAACACTTGTGAGGCGCGCGGGCGCGACAATGATACGAAATGAGCATAGTTGTCTTGCGCTTTAAGCGTAGTTGTCTTGTGCTGGAGGCGGTCTATATGCAAACGCTGGTACGTCACTTCGTACCGTGACGTCACTTCTTACCATGGATCCAGAACGAGCAGTATTTAGAGCTTGATTAAATAAATGATTCGTTTATAATGGGGAGGACGTCTTAAGCTATGAAACTTGCAGGACGTTTTAATGACACAAAGACCTCTTATATACCAAAAGATCAAGGCAAATTTGGTTTCTCATGTCATGACCCCTTTAATAACCCTTTGTCGATCCGACTATCTGTGGGCGGAAATATAAGAATGAGGAAGTAATCTGTAGTTTTCATGAAAGCCTTGGAGCTGTCAAAAACTAAAGCTGACAAATAAATGTGAAGTTCTCTGTCAAGAGAAAGACAGACGGAGAAAGAGTAAACATTGTTCATTAACATATACTACCGACATTGTAACAATACAAAGTGGGTTGAAAATCGGTGAAGTTACACTTAAAGGAATTAGTACAATTCTAAGGGAATGGCTGACTGAGTACCAATTACTTGAGCAGTACATTACTGTACATCCTTATGACTGGTCAGTTGGGATGTATACTGCTGGCAAAAAAACCCTGACCCTGCAGGCACAACAGTTCAAATCTAGTTTTGTTGAGTTGCAGTGATCACAAGGGAGATGTTGTAACTATGACAATAACACATATCTAATTCTGTGCTGTCACAGAAACTATTGTGAAATAGTTAGCATAAACGCTTAGGTAAGTGCAATAGATAAGATGTTGTAATGTGTCTGAAGAAACCCCTTGCCTCAGGGATTTTAGGCTCTCACGTCCAACTACTTAAAGACATGAATCCCTTGTGAAATTAAATGCATGTTGATTGCAATTAATTGCAGTTAAAATAAAACATCCTATAGTTTATATTACATGCAATTAGGTGAACTTTAGAGTGCTATTTTGACCACCTTAAGAAGGACTTAAGTACATATTTATGTGTAATAAAAAAAAGCGTACTTCTTTGAAGCATGACATGATTATTGAAAAAAGTATATTTTTTTACTTTTACATTTTTAAAAAAGGACTCTTAAATGTATTAACCCCTTAAGCGGCACCCCCTTTTTTTTAATAGACATGAAAATGCACATTCCAAACTTAAATGGTTGTAATTCAAGAGTGCTTTGGAATATAGATGTAAGATTCTTTTAAAGAAGACATTTGGCAGATTTTTGTAGAAGTGAAAGAAATTAAGAAAGTTAAACAGAAAAAAGTTATAGAAGTTTGAGTTTATGAAAATGTACAATGTTAAAAATGTAATTATTCATATTTTATATAAAATATATATTTTCAAAACTTGGAGGACTCTAAAAATGCAAAAAAAAAAAAAAAAATCAATGGCAAAAATCTGAACAAGTTGTGTTTCAAATTTAAGGTTGATATCTCAAAAAATAAGCTTTTAGTGAGATTGTGTTTGGGCGCAGTACCACACTTTTTCACTAGTTGACATTACTGCCCATATAAGGGCGCCTCCATTTCCATATGTTGTTTGAATGATCTCTGAACCATTATTTTCAAAATTTTCATACAATTTATGAAGTAGAAATCCTATTCAGAAGTACTATTGGAAGTTTGACAGATTTTGAAATGAATTCAACCTCTAAGAAACACAAAAAGATCCCGTATGTGCATTATAGCTCGCTGCCACATCACAAATGGTGAATCTATTATCTTTTTCTTTATATTTAAAACATTTTCAGACCTTTTTTTCTAAAAGATTTGAATGGATGCTATCTTTTGAACTCTTGGCATGAAAACAAACTGAAGTTTATACCCTTCTTTCATGATTTTTCATGTTCATAACTATTTCAAAATAAAGGTCTGAACACGCCTTAGGAGTATGAAAATATTCTTGTTGCAAATTGATAAATTACGGCTCCTCTGACCCAAAATCACCAAATATGTAAACTAGAGATTGTAAGCTTTCAAATGATAGCCTATATAGTTTGTCAAGATTAGTTTAGGTTTAGTATAGGATATTACTGTCTTAAATATGTAATGGCTGTGTATGCCAATATAAGGAGTTATGGCTTTTATTTCAATAATAATATCTGCAAGTTCATTTTTTAAACAATATACTTTTAAGATTTGAAGTACACTCCAAGTGCACGTTAAAAACACTTAAAAACAATTAAGAAATTACATTTTCTTTCCTCCAGTCTGTCTTTCCTCCATGAAACACAAAAGAAGATGCTGAGCAGAATGTCAGAGCTGCTCTTTTCCATACAGTGAAAGTGAGGAATAGTAATTTATACTGCCAAGCTCCAAAAAGCACCATGAAAGCAGCTCATATGACATAGTTGGCTGACATGAGGGCGAGTAAATGACGACAAAGATGTCATATTTGGGTGAATTCTTCCATTTTCACACAACCAGACTAGAAAAACATGGAAAACTGAAGCAAACCTGCACCCAGAGATCTTGTTCAGATTTCAGCACTTGTTCACGGCGCAAAAGAGAGACGTGTCCCGGTAACACAAACATTGTTTGGATGTATCTGAAGTAATCCTTCTAAAAGTGTCACTCACGTCTGGTGTGTGTATCCCGCCACCAACAGCAGGAAACTGCTTTACCACATCAACTTGACCACAGTTCAAAAATGACTAACTCTGGTTTCGAGAGCTGACATGCTGCCCTGGGCCGCTGGAATGGCTCAGAGATGTATAATATAACTACCGCCCAGGCTGATCCTGGAAAGTTGGATTAAAGGGAACTGGGTGATTTATGATTTGCAAAGAATCTGGCTCTAGTGAAAGTTCGACAGGGGAGTGAGAACGAGACTCAGCTCAAATGAACCGGGTCAATCTGGAAGGAAAGTTGAAGAAAAAGGTTCTGAGAGATGAAGAGATAGATGGAGAAGCGGCTCCTGGAAGAGGGGAAATCCAATCGTTTGACGTGATGAACGCACTTTGGGCTAAAAAGTGTTTGATGAAATCTTGCAGAAAAACAGCGGTAATTACTACTGGCTTCATTTATGTCAGATGACGAACTTTCACCAAACTGTGGTTAAATCTGGGAGGTTGATGTTGAGCAAAACAGCGTCTTGAGTGATAACATGGGACTTTCCAATGGGAACATTTTTACCATAATTAGTGCAAGTGAAACAGTGTCACACTAGACCAAACAGGATAAAATCTAACATTTAAAGCTGTTATATAACCAAACAGAATGGCAAAAATCAAGAGTCTCCTCACTGGTCAGTTGGCCCTGCTGCAATATAATACCATTGGTTGAGCCAACATTGCTGGCTGAGTGGATAGTCTGACATCATTCATAAACACATGCAAACTTCATTTCAGCAGCTGAAGTCATTATATGAATGGTACATATTTGGTATTAGAAAGCCTGAATCAGATTAACCTCAGATTAGCCCATTTCTAAAGCTACTTAAAGGACCCATACTTTTGTAGCATTTCATTTTTGAAAATAGGCACAATTTATTTATTTATTTTTTAAATTTGAGAACTTCCCAAGCTCTTTCTGACCCATAAAATGAATCATGCTGCATTTGACAAATGACCGCTCTTATGACTGGCTAACATCCGTGTCCCAACAAAGTTCCAACGTCAGCCAAGAGAGCCAAGCATATAAATAAAAACTGAATAGACACTCATATGCAATTATGACTGTCATATGTTAATCAAGACATTGCAATCATAATGATTTCTTAATGAGCCATTTTTGTGGCTTAGTTTCAACAGAGTCTGTGGGAGCTTTGAGTTCTGAAAGTTAGGGTTAGAGTTTTTTTTTTTTTTTTTTTTTTTTTTTTTTTTTACATCAAACTGTTTTATTAACCTTATGGAAAAGAAGTGCATTTAATTATAATGATGGTTCACTTGTAGTATATATATATATATATATATATATATATATATTAGGGCTGTCAAAAGATTAATCTTGATTAATCACATCCAAAATAAAAGTTTGTGTTTACATAATATATGTGTGTGTACTGTAGAATTATTATGTATAAATACACACACATTCATGTATATATTTAAGGAATAATTGCATTTATATACTGTATATACATTTATATAACTTATATTATATATAAATATTTTATATATAAATATAACCGATTTTTCTTAAATATATACATGATTGTGTTTTTTTTTATATATCTAAATAATTATACACAGTACACACACATATATTATGTAAATACAAACTTTTATTTTGGATGTGATTAATCTTTTGACAGCCCTATATATATATATATATATATATATATATATATATATATATATATATATATATATATATATAAACTTAAAGAGAGTACCCTTTCTTTACTTTATTCTTTGATTATAAATGTGTAAAAAAAAATGCTTGTCAGTTTTCGGCAGTGCACTTTAACCATATTTCAAAGACAATATAAGTAATCATGAAATTACAAGTAAAGATATACTTAAGT
Source organism: Phoxinus phoxinus (assembly GCF_949152265.1). NCBI lineage: Eukaryota > Metazoa > Chordata > Actinopteri > Cypriniformes > Leuciscidae > Phoxinus > Phoxinus phoxinus. Next base: position 6,847,071 of record NC_136885.1, read on the forward strand.
CCTACTCAAAACAATCACCATAAATTTCAGTTGCATTGCATTTAAAGGTAGGGTACTAGTCAATATTTTATACTGCAATATACTGGTTGAAACTCTTTTCACATCCTGATTGCAATCAATAATAAGAGTTTAAATATTAATTATCTGTTTATGGACATTCAGTTTGTTTTCATCAGTTTTCTTTGTTCTTGACCTAGTTTCTCAGTTCATTTGATTAGTCATTTTGCTCACCTGTTGTTATTTAATTAGCTAATTTCCCTGGTGAATAAATATTTCCTGTTTGGTTCAGTTCAGTGTCGGTCATCTTCACAGTTGTGTTTATGTTACCTGCTTACCTTCCTGAGTATTCGAGTTTCCTATTAAAGGACTATTTAGCAAGATTTCCTGTTACAAGTCTCTCTGGATTCTAAGACGCGTGACAATATCTTCTGCGGATTCGGTCCGAATGCAATAATAGGATGTCCTACCTGCCTGTCAACATATGTATTTCCATACCTTCACGCACCTGCTCGCGCAGACATCACAAGCATATTTCATGAGGCTGAGTTGTAGACAGACACCAGGTGTCTTTACGGTTCCTCCTGAATCAAAACAAGGAGCTTACGCTGCTTTCACGCCTGTGAGGTTATACTCAGAGCTGTTCACGTCCTAAGAGTTATGCGTTTCTATGTCAACATTATCAACAGCGAAATTAATCTGCAGCAGTCAGGTGGTACAAGTGAGAGCTCTTTAAGTTGTTTACGATCATTACTATTGTAATGTTATAATAATAATAATAATAATAATTCATTACATTTATATAGCGCTTTTCTCGACACTCAAATCGCTTTACATAGAAGGGGGGGAATCTCCTCAACCACCACCAATGTGCAGCATCACCTGGATAATGCGACGGCAGCCATATTGCACCAGAACGCCCACCACACACCAGCTTACTGGTGGAGAGGAGACAGTGATGAAGCCAATTTGTATATATATGGGGATGATTAGGAGGCCATGATGGACAGAGGCCACTGGGCAAATTTGGCCAGGATGCCGGGGTTACACCCCTACTCTTTCGAAAGTCATCCTGGGATTTTTTGTGACCACAGAGAGTCAGGACCTCGGTTTAAAGTTATGTGCTTTGAGACATGTTTTTTTTTAACGGCTTCTCTCGTAAAGCTTTGCATACTCTGCTCAGGATATGCGCGTACATGTGTTTTGAAGCGGTGACTTCGAAGAGCGATCTGAAGGGAGGGTGGGGTCTTATTCTTTCAAAGATAGCCTCTCTGAAGTTGCCTACCCTACCTTTAATACAAATTCAAACTCCAATACATGTTCATTAATGTTAATTGCAATTAAATGATTGATAATATCACATTGTTCACACAAGTGTATCAAGAAATAAGCAGCCTACTCTTTTTAAAAGTATGCTAAAGTTTCCACAAGTGTTCAAAAGAGAACATTTTCCATGATTTGGTCTCTTTAAAGTTTTAAATCTAAAGCATGATGTTAAAAAAGAAACACCAACAACAGAAATCAAAATCCCATGTGTTACATATGTCCAGTTTCTCACCTGTAGACTGCACCTGCGATGCTCTCTGTCCCCGCCAGCGCATCTGTAGTTGCGGGCCGACGCTGGAGGCCTCCAGTCCCTCTCGGCTTCGTTTCTGGAGGGCTGGGCAGCGTTCGGCAGGACCCAGGGCTCAGGGTTCGGGTTCGCGGGTGTCTGGACGCCGTAGGGAGGAGGGTCTCTGGGAGAGTGCGCTCGGTGGATAGTGTGCGTGTAGGAGTGTGGGACTTGGCGAGAAGCGCGGCCGTCGATGCGTCTGTCGCGGGCCGCCTGCCTCTGGGACAGGGACCGTGAATGCGCGATTCGATCGCGTTCCCGCACTCTCTCTGCTCGTCTGTGCGGCTCTCCATCGGCTGCAGCTTCACTCTCCACTTTCACTGTTGCGGAAACCGCCTCCGTTTCAGCCTGGTCTTTCTCTTTTCGTTCTCTGTTAACATGGGCCACATCTGTAATAGCTTTTTCTACTTCTCCCTGTGTTTTGTCCACATGTGAGCTGGAGTTCACACTGAGAGCATCGAGACTTTCTGCGGTGGTGGTGGTGTTGTGGTGATGCGTGTGGCGCGCATGCCGATTTTGTCTGTGTAGAGGAAGAGAGAATGGCACTCTGCCGTACCCAAACTGTCCCGGGCGAATCGAAGAACTAGACCTGGTGTGACAGGGACAGACAAAGCATGCCGTGAGTATGCTAGAAACAGGTCTGCATGACAAATATAGCATTAGGGATTTTAACTGAGCTAATATAAACATGTTAGACATCAAGAGATCAAAGCTAAAAGAATGAAATGTCATGTGACACTGAAGACTGGAGTAACGATGCTGCAGTTCGTATAACAGGAATACATTTTATTATTTATAATTTTTATATACATTTTCTAATAGGAAACAGTTATTTTAAATTGTAATAATATTTCCCAATATTACTGTTTTTACTGTATTTTTGACTTATTTAGACTTGGTGAGCATAAGAGACTTCTTTCAAAAACATTAAATCTTGCCAAACTTTAGAACAGCAGTGATATACTGAATTATTAATAATATATACTGGAGATTTTATTATATATATATTTTTACAATAACTATATATATATTTATATATATATATATATACTGTATATATACAATATTGTAGCAGTATCGTAGAAATGTTTGAAATTGTGTGAATGTGAAAGAAGTGAATATATTCATTCATAAAGCACAATATAACCCTAAACTGGCCACCGAAAGCCCTGTATCATGAGCTTCACATGCACTTGAGTAGGTGTAGTAAACGACAAAGCTTCGCCCATTCCTTGACTCAAAAGCCTGCAGCAGATTCAGACTATGGGCCAGATTTACTAAATGACAAATTAGCACGAGAGCGTAAAATCCAGAAAAGTGCAGACGGGAGTGGAAAATCCTGCGCTGATCTACTGACGACGCGCAATTTAAAGCAACACCAAGGAGCTTTTCCTGTTCGGTCGCCCTACAGGTTGGAAGCGGAATTGTCCATTACCGCTGTCGTAAATAATTTAGCCTACCGCCGCTACTGTCGCACACACGCTCGCTGTTTATCCAGCACCAGCTTTGGAATGAACGATGTCCACAGACAAGGTAGAGTATGTTGCATGATTTCATGAAAGTATGATGTATTGCGACATCAGAAACAAAGATAAACTAAATAATGACTATTGTAACACTTGACATAAAGCAAGTCAAATTTGTAGTTTTCTTATGTCTCATTAGAACTACAGAAACGCGACCCGATCTGGCAAACTTACTTAGTGTGGTTATAGCAGATAAAGGACCGCAAAGTGAATCCAGAAGTGCCTTTCTGTTACGACTTGATGAACCACTGATACGATTTTGGAAACATTATTTTAAGGTAAAAAATCTTCCTTAGTGTTGCTTTAAAGAACACAGACGCAGCCGGATCATTTCCATAATGACCAACACAATCTACCAAGAGAAGCGCAAATTAGCGTCTGGTTTAAGCTTTTTTTGGGCGGTAAATAATGGTGCAAATACCAGTTAATTGACTAGCGCAAACCTTAGTAAATCACCTTACAAGATTAATTTAAATACTCATAAATTTTGCATCTGAAAGCGAAACTCCTAAAAATGCATGTGCAATAAGGTCAGCCGCAAAAATAACTGTGTGCCCACGCCTTTTTAGCGCTATTTTTTTTCACTGCGTTTCTTTAGTAAATACTGACAGTAGTTTTTTAACACCAAAAGACAGTTTGCGCTGGCACAAACTGTTAGTAAATCTGGCCTTATATTTTTTATTTAAATCACAACCTTTTGTTGGTCACATTGCAATTTTGATTTTGTTTCAATCGTGGAGCCCTATCTAGGAATGAGCTATGCTCATGTAAACAGGAAGGTCCCCACTAACGACGACCAAACCTGCTCACCTTCGTACAGATGCTGGATCCCTATTGGTGGAAACTGACCTCCTGCTTCCACTGCCTACAGCTCTTCCTTGACTGGACGGCCGTCCGGGAACTCTCCCGTAGGGAAGAGAAGAGGAGGAGGAGGAAGGTGATCGGTAGACTGAAACCGGCTCCTGATTGGGAGGGCCGAACTGCACTGGCCCAGCGCCGCCGGCTTCATTTCGGTAGAGCGGTATCCCAGGATTCTGATTGGCTGGGAGAGGTGGGGAAAAGAACGGAGGCCTCTCAGCGCCCCCTGCTCCATATGGAGGCGGCTCGTTGATGGGATACAAGGAGTTGTAGTAGGGTCTGACTGCAGAGATCACCGGAGTGTTGTTCGGGACACCCGGTGGAAGATAAGCTGGTCTGTTCCACACAAGAGGCGGGGTTTGGGGCGGCGACATGCACTGTCTCCTCCTCTCAGACACGCCCACTCCACAGCTCTGAGAACACTCCTCCCACTTACTCCATGGACCCCACACCCCTTCAAGCCCCTCCTCCTCTGCCTGACGAGACTGTCGTCCTGGCGCCTGTCAAAGGAAGAACTCATAATTATATAAGTCGTAAATCTGTGCAAAATATGCAACATGCAGTATATGCAAAATATACAGTAGGGTAAACATGTCTGAAACCACACTGGGCCCTATCATACACCTGGCTCAATGCGGCGCAACGCAAGTGTTTTTTGCTAGTTTCAGCCCGACGCAGTTATCATTTTCACGTCCTGCGCCACGTTGTTTAAATAGCAAATGTATTTGCGCCCATCTGTTCACCCATGGGGTGTGTTCAGGCGCATTGTTACACCTTGCGCACAAGCTGATTCGTTTCCTCGCTAGAGAAGCGTTCAGTCTTTACGCTTGCAATTTCCGTCATGTAAATAGCGAATCTGCCATGGCGCGAGCACAACTGGCTTTTAAAGGGAATGGGAGATGAGACTCTGATTGGTTTATTGCACGTTACGCCCAAAACACACCCATTACTCACAACCCTTTTAGACCATGCGCCGGGAACGCAGACCATTTTTCCCGTCATTAAAGTAGCAAAAGTGGATTCAGACACGACCCTGAGTGCACTTGTGCCGTGCGCTTTAGACGATGCACTTAGATTGTTTAAATAGGGCCCACTGAATGCAAAATCTCATTTCATTTGAAGCGTAAGCTTTTTGGAGGTTCTCTCTCAACTCATGAGAAAAACATGATCATCAGGTTTGGTGCAACTACATTATGAGGACTCTCCATAGGCGTAATGGTTTTTATACTGTACAAACTGTATATTCTATCCCCAAACCTACGCATCACATGAAACATTCTACATTTTTAATAAAACATTGTTGTTAATGTTTTTTTAAGCTATTTGAATAATGAGGACTCATGAAATATCCTCATAAACCACGTTTAAGTTGTAATACCAGTGTAATACACGTCATTATACAAATTTGTGTCCTCATAAATCACATAAACTAGAGCACACACACACACACACACACACACACACACACACACACACACACACACACACACACACACACACACACACACACACACACACACACACACACACACACACACACACACACACACACACACACACACACACACACACACACACACACACACACACACACACACACACACACACACACACACACACACACACACACACACACACACACACACACACACACACACACACACACACACACACACACTCTCTCTACATCCTGGCCGCTAAAACTGAAATCTAATAACCAGCTGTAATTAGGAATATTTAAGGAGTCTGATCGATATTAAATAACATAGTGTAATGCAATTCAAATCACAAGATTTAACAAGAACGGCATGAACAATTATTTTGAAAAAGACAGAATAATTCCCCCAAACCACACCCAAACAACAAGCAAGTTGAAGCACATGTCCTGATCCATAGCACTCAGTCCTCCTGACATTATGACTAAGACAAGAAGCGTAATTAAACTAATGGCGTGTGCTGCATGCAGAAGGAGGCTGGACTCTGGACTCCAGCCCAGTGCAGTGACATTCTTTACAATGCTGGACGCAGATTCCATCTAATTCCAGTTACTTATATAACCTCATTTCATCAATCAGGAGTGAAGAATTTGAGCGTCTGCAGGGCAGGCAGAGGTAGAAGCGAAGAGTCCAACAAACAAAAGAATCCATTGAGTTCACAAAACTAGGGGGGAAAACAAGCGAACAAGGCCTGTAATGCACCTCTGATCCTGTTCAAACTGCCATCAAGGGCACACAACGCCAAGCCTGTGTGTGTGTGTGTGCGTGTGTGTGTGTGTGTGTGTGTGACAGACAGACAGACAGACAGACAGACAGACAGACAGACAGACAGACAGACAGACAGACAGATAGATAGATAGATAGATAGATAGATAGATAGATAGATAGATAGATAGATAGATAGATAGATAGATAGATAGATAGATAGATAGATAGATAGATAGATAGATAGATAGATAGATAGATAGATAGATAGATAGATAGATAGATAGATAGATAGATAGATAGTTAGTTAGTTAGTTAGTTAGTTTTTGGAGCTGTAGCCAGTGTAATCTGTGTGTGTGTGTGTGTGTGTGTGTGTGTGTGTGTGTGTGTGTGTGTGTGTGTGTGTGTGTGTGTGTGTGTGTGTGTGTGTGTGTGTGTGTGTGTGTGTGTGTGTGTGTGATTCCCTGCCTGTTATAACATCTAGCATGCAGCGCTGTTTGAAATGCAAGGAAAAACAACAAACTCATTTCTAGTTTTCTATGGCATTTGTCTCTGAGTATTTCTACAATAAACCGTTGTTGTTCTAACTGCAATAGAGCATAACAGTGTGTGCTGTACAAACTACACACACACATCAAACCCCAGCGGGAGTCTGCCACTGCATCACTGCTGTAACTCTGGTGGTCCTGTGTCCTCTGTGTGTGTGTGTGTGTGTGTGTGTGTGTGTGTGTGTGTGTGTGTGTGTACGCGTGCGCGTGTGTGTCACTTACACTGAACACGTGCATTAAAGCTCATGTGATTTTTCACACCAACGCCCAACTCACATGCTCCCATAGGACAATCCCACATTAGAGGCCAGATGACCAAACAATGGAAAGATCATGTCACGATTATGGCCTTATTTAATGGTCAGATGCAGCACTGACCGCAGGGGCAGACAGAGTTTATCTGCGCTCCTCTCAGAGCCACAGAAGACTCATTCAGCTTCAGCTGGTCAGATGAGACCTCCACAAATATATTGTGCAAATCTTTTTCCCTCAACCAACAGTAGAAAAAAAAACAAAACAGACTTGCACTGAAGGACACCATAATAAAACTGGACTCAGAAAACCCTAGCAACACCTTAACAACTGGATAGCAACACCGTCAACCACTTCTCTGTAAAAGCCAAGCATGCAAATGATGCAATGTTTCTTTAGACATGTTCCCTCAGTTCTCCTGTCAAATATAAAATCATCATCATCTTCATCACTCACCGGCTTTTCTGCTTCATCGGCTGTTGTTAAGGGCAGCAGAGTCAATACACAACACCAAAACGCACACAATCTGTGAGGAAGAGGAGAAATGTATTTAGTATTTAGAAGTAATAATAGTTCACTTAATTCATGTTGTGATGTTAAATGATACTGTGACACATGTGAACACATGATTAGCACAGTATATGATAGTGTTTAGGGTTAGGATTAGATTAATCTCTGGACAATTAGGAAAATGTGTTAACAAGCCGATGAGTTCCAATACTTCTCAAAGGCTTTCCCAGAATTCCTTCTGACAGACGATTCTCCACCCTGCCCGTCTCCTATTGGCAGTGTCCTCTGGATATGACTTATCCTCAAAACATTCTCATATCAACCACATTCATGCTGCCGTTTCATAACAAAACGCCTTTAACCCTCATTTTATAAAAACTGATTAAACAAAATTGCAAGTCGTTTCAAAATAACAATGACTGTTTCGAATGTCCTTCAAGAAAAATTATCACTGAAAATGATAGATTACTTATTTTCAGGCCCCTGTTATAAAACTCAGTGTTTTTTAACCCTGCGGGCAAAAGTAACCGTAAGGGTTTTTCACACTTGAAACACTGTAAATGGAATCCTGGGTAATCTTGCTTAACGTTTCGCATTGCTCATAATTTACAAGGGTTAACAATTAAACCTGGGTATTAAGCTGCCGTTTCACACTTCACATATCAAAATTCCTAGACTGGGTTAACGTCCATATTTGCATATTTGCGGTGTCAGTGTCTGATTGGATGAATGCAGCACACGACCTGTTTACATTGCGCATCCTCATATTATACACTGCTGACTGTACTATCAATTTTATCCTGAATGGACTTTTCGGACTATAAAGGTAAGAATGAAATCTTCTTCACTCCAATTGTTGCATTGTGAGTCACCATTTGACGTTTATCCTCTCAAACGCTGAAACAAATGTTTATACAGCGTGCAGTGTTTCCTTGACTGTACAAAGCACATGAATATGAAGCATGCGATTGGCTGTCGGTTGCTAAACATTTAGCCATAACATTTGAACACCGCTTTGTTTCACACTGCACATGTTAATATGGGGTTAACACAGAAAAAGCAGTGCTAACCCTGCCTCCATAACCCCGGGTAAAAAGCAGTGCTAACCCTGCCTCCATAACCCCGGGTAAAAAGCAGTGCTAACCCTGCTTCTAAATTACAAGACAAAACGTTCCTTTGCCTGGGGTTAAAAGAGGGGTTTTGAATGACGATAACCCGGGGTTAAACCCTGTAGATTATCTTCTTTGCCCCGTATTAGCAATTAAACAGGGTTTCACGATGTATATTCTAGTAACTTTACTTAACTTGGGGTAAGGACCACTTTTCACACAGCTTTTAACCCTGGTTAATGAAGCAAGGTAAAACACTGGTAACCCTGAATTGTGGGTCCAAAGATATACATGTGACACAATGCAGTGTCAGTATGTTACAGCGAGCTCTTGCTAAGACCCATTATAAAGTTAACCCATTAAAAACCCGTTACTGGTTAGGATCAACATACGAGGGACAGTGACAGCAAACGCATTGACCATGGTTTATGACAAGACAGTGTTATTTATTATGGGATTAATGTGATTAATTTACAGGTTTACATGCACATCATTTTCCAATTATTCTGTTTACAATTTGTATTGGACATGTGCAGATATAAATTAATGTTCACTTATGGATATACAGTACTGTTTATACATATTTCAGCTGTTTTATTAAGATTTCCAGAAATCTGAATATTGGTTCAATCTGATTATAGCAACTATGACATTTAGGTACACAGTCAGAATAAATACAGAATAGCAAGTGTGTTTGTATTTTTCATATTCTTGTGATGAAATCAACCCAGAAACCATGTTAGGCTACTCTCTTAGGAATCAAGTCTGAAAGTGCATGATAAGTTTATGGTACAACAGAGGCAGAGGCTTAAAGCCATAGCTATCTGCCTGTATAGGCTAGGAAGGATAGGAGGGAAATTGTTTAGGCTACACGAAGTGAAGGTAATAAGTTAATAGCCTTAGTCAAAAAGTCAAAAATTCCTGCTATACTCTAAAAAATGCTGGGTTGTTTCAATCCATGTTTGGGTGGTCAAATACGGACAAACCCATCATTGATTCAATTTTTAACCATTGGATTCACAATTGAGTTTGTCCATATTTGACCCAACATGGGTTGAAATAACCCAGCATTGTTTTAGAATAGGCCTACAGCCAGGGGCGCCGCTAAGGGGGGAAAAGTTAGGACGATTCTAAGGGCCCACGCACTTTTGGGGCCCCCAGAGATTGATTTTATTAATGGAATAGGTGCGGTGGGGGGCCCAACCTCATATTCTTTCATAGGGCCTAAAATTTCTAGCGGCGCCCCTGCCTACAGCACCTGCAGGGTCTGGGACACAAATCACTTGGCAATCTGTCTCAAGAGAACATGACGGTTGTTTTTGTACCAATAATGTTTGTCTGCTTAATAAGTTTCCACATAATCTGAGGTTGTCTATTAGTATTTCAGAACAGTGTAAAATGATGCATGACATTTTGAGTGCAGCCGCAGACCCGTAATCATAGACGTGGGTTAAAGCGGCGCACCACGGAAACCTCAGGGACCATCGGGCCAGAACTACAGAGACCCAGCGCGCGGAACAGGGTCACTCAAGCCGCAGTAACGACCCCCCGCCTCCGGCCACGTTTCTCACCACACCGCTGGAGTCTATAGGAGAAACCCGCCACAATGCCTGCGTCCTTAACTACACAAGTGCTCTGCTTCAACTCTTTAAACGCGCCAAATAATCCTGAAGGAATGTTTGTGGATCAGACTGCATCCCTCTAAAACCGAAAGAGATTAATTGGTTATTCTTTAAGCCCATTAGGATCTATTTCATTCTTTAAAAAGGTTCTTTATTGGCATGGTTCCATAAAGAACCTTCAACATCCATTCCACAAAATGTTCTTTATTGTGAAACAAAAAGTTCCTTCAATTTTTAAAATGTTCTTCACACTATGATAAAAGGTTCTGTTGATAACTGTTAACTAAAAGAAAAAAGAAAAAAGTAGCCTATAGCATCGCTGCGATACGATTCGCAGTTATTTATTTTGAACCGCCGTCCATGCGATTACATATAGGCTACACTGCCGCCCAGTCCAGGCGTCTGCTCTGGTCAAGGACAGTCTAGTTCATTCTTGCGGTTGTGATCGAGTCCGACTCGAACCCGGGACAGAATTCCTCCCCCGTCCCCTTGCGCCCGGAGCCATGGACACTTACTGTCTCTCCATCTGATACTAAAGTCCCAAACCCGCGCGTCAGTGTGGCGTGCTGTCATTCCGCGCGATGTTGAGTGCGTGCGTGTGTGTGTGTGTGTTAGCCTACCTGTTCACAGATCCAGTCCTCATGCTCTCCTCCTGCGCGTGAACTCCTCACACTGGCGTCCGTCGCGCGTACTGATCCGTTCTGCGTCAAGTTTGAGAAAGGACGACAGGGACAAACACAAGATCCACGGAGTTGCTTGGCGAACTTTGCCTCGTTTCTTCAGACTCGTTCTCTATTCTGTTACACACTCTCTCACACACTCCCCTCGGGTAAGAGAGGGAGGGGTGTAGTTTTTCTTTTTTCTTTCTGTCGCTCACCCTACAACTTTTTTTGTCCTTGTGTAAAGCTGGTGTGACGCTGGACAGCTCAGGGGCCTGTAGGGGCCACACTGACAATATGCCCCCCCCCCCCCCCCCCCCTCTCTCTCTCTCTCAGTATGAAGTTTTCACATCACAGATAACACAGCACAATTAATAGAGCATAATGTTTACTTTTAATATCACCACATAGCGGATACTATTAGATGTTGCTCTTTTTACCCTATTTCTCAGGCTGAGTTTATTACTGAACATCAATGTTTGTACACACACTGACCTTTTGACCAATAATGGGGAATGCTGTCACTCCATATGATGGAATAGTGGAAACTTAATGGAAACATTTAAACAGTAAAATAATAACGGGAAAATATATTAATATTTGAAGTAAATGTTAATTCATGAAACTAGTGAAATATGAAATAATTCATAAGTAATATAAAACAATTATGGAAAAAAATAAACAAAAATATAAATATATTTATAAACAAAAATATTTTATATTCATGTTAATAAACAGTATTTTTGAATTGAGAACCGTTTCAGAATCGTTTTACTATTTAAATTTAGCTGAAAATTCTATAATAGACTTTTTAATGGCAGACTCAATTGTAACAACTTCCACTTGCCGCACTATGTTTATAATTGTTATGACTAATTATGATATTTTAAACGCTGCTGCTTTCCATTATTGCTTCTTCTGCAAAGCAAGTATGGACTACTGCTAATAGATGCGAGTGAGCATGATATGCTGCATGAATAGATACATATATCTCATAGCAGATCTAGGCAGGTGGAGCTGGGGGAGGTGGAGGAGTTCAGAGGAACTCTGATATAGCGTGCTGGAGGACTAGCTTACAGCAAACACTGAACAAGCAATCTCATTGGCTGCAGGATCAGCAGAGGCCAGCTTGTGCCATGTAATGATGATTGCTTGCAGATTGCATGTAAAGGACCATACCGGCCTGCTTCATGACTGAAATATAGTGGATTTTACTCAAAATATTGCAGTCACTGAGAACATATGTGAACCTGGATCACAAAACCAGTCATACAGCAAGTCGCACAGGTATATTTGTGGCAATAGCCAACAATTGTATGGGTCAAAATTATCGATTTTTCTTTTATGCCAAAAATCATTAGGATATTAAGTTAAGATATTTAGTAAATTTCCAACATTTATTTTTGTGAGTGGATGCAGCACAATCGCGAACATAAATGGACAAGGAGATTTTAAGACCACATTCATATTTTAAGACTGAAAATCAAATCTATACCAATGTCAATGAATGCTTAAAACAACACTCTCAATAAAGCTCAAGAGAGATCAACATAATGATTCTTAATGACTGGATATTTATATTCAGACCTCAAAATGATCAGATATTTATCAACGAAAAAAGACTTGGCCAGTCCTGAGTGGTCTCAGCTGCACAGAAGTCTTTAAAAGAGGATAAAAATCTTGGTGGCGTGAAACTGACAGTTTGTTTATTGTTAAGGGAGGAATGGACAGATTCTAAAACACTGAGAACAGGGCCAGTCAAGCATGTCGAGATACACTGATGGATCATGCATGAGTGCCACAGATCAGAGGAAAACTATATTTATAAATCACTGAATGCAGAGCTACTGCATGAGTCCGGACGTGCAGCATTAACTAAGTGTTGTGAGAGGTGAAAGGAAACTACATAAGAACCGTTCAAAGCCTGTAATTATACCAATATAGCAGAACAAAGATAATTTGTGTATCTAACAAACAAGATAGCATATGGTAATCACGCTGAGAGAAATGTTGAGTGACCGCTGCGCTTCAGCGCGTATACACTGGATAAAGTTCATGTCTGTTTCTGTGGGTATTCTGACCTAAGATTGAATCATATCCTCGAGATATAATGGCAAATCGGAGGAAAGCAGAGAGGAAAGTAGCTAAACGCACACAAGGATTAATGAGAAGAATAATAGCTGAAAAGAAAGACAAAATTCATGTTGAAATTTTATGCAAAGGGATCTTAAAATTCTTACCGGCCAAAAGTTTGAGGATTTAATTTTTTTTTTTGGAATCTCTTTTGCTCACCAATGTTGCAATTAAATTTAGATCAAAATACAGTAAAAATAGTAAAAGTATGAAATATTATTATTACCATTTATAATAACATCAATTTGAATATACGTTAAAATGTAATTTATTCCTGTTTTCAAAGCTGAATTTTCAGCATCATTACTCCAGTCTTCAGTGTCACATGATCCTTCAGAAATCAGTGTAATATGATGATTTGCTGCTCAACAAACATTTCTGATCATTATTATTCATCTTAATAAAAACAGTTGTGCTGCTTCATATTTTTACAGAAACGGTGATACCTTTTTTCCAGGATTCTGAATGAATTAAAAGTTCAAAATAAAAGTATTTTAAATATTTTTTAACATTATACATGTGTTTTATTAACACTTTGGATCAATTTAATGCATAGTTTCTTAATAAAAGTAGAATAAAAAAAAAAAAAAAAACAGTAATGTACAGTAAAGTAATGTTTTTGTGTGTGATTGAGAGCCTTAATAGACAAATGCATTGACTTTAATGCTGTGGACTGTTATGTTTCGACATGCATTATTGACGAACATGCATACTTGTGTGTTAGTATCTGTAACTTAATCTTAAATTAGTGTAATCTCACCCTAGCACAGTGAGACCCGACACCATCCTTTAAATGACCTATCCCATCCTCCAGAGGGTTTAACTACTGACATTAACCCCATCTCATGTTACAGCAGACAAAAAAACAAAGCATTTGAAATATTTGCTTTTTAAAAGCCCATGAGATCAGAATTAAAGTGTTATCCATAATTAACGCACAAGTGCTGGTGCAATCCTGAACGTTCACAAAATAAACTAGCAAGCAAATCATGTTCAAGCAAAAGGTGTAACGTCGTGTATGAATTGTTTCATTGTCATGGTGTTTTGATTTCCCTGGTTTTCTGTCTGCCCGTGTTCCCTAGTTTGTTCCCTTAGTTCCTAACATTCACCTGTCGGTCATTTCTTCCCTTATTATTCCCTGTGTTTTAAAGCCCAGTTTCCTCAGTTCTTTGTTCAGTCAATGTTTCATGGTGTTATGGTGTTCTCCTGCATATTCTCTGTTGTTATATTATTAAATTCAGTTTATTTCACAGAATATCTTGTGTCCCTGCAGCCTAACGAGACAAAAGGTTTATGAAAAAGCACACTTTAGCATAAGAGTAAACTTTAAAAAGAGTACTTATTACAGGAAAACATTTAAAAGATTATACTTAAAGGCCCACAGAAGTGCCTTGAAACGGTCAAATTTATTCAACGTGTTGACATAATTTCCACTGAAACAGGAAGACGGGGCGGGACATATCAAACAGCTCCTCCCCTTTTTTTAAATAGCCAATAGCATTTAGTTTATGTCACAGCTCGGCGAGAGCCGTTGAGCTCGGTAAAGCCACAGTTTCCTCCTAATCTCTAACCATTTATCCTCCTAATCTCCTCCATATCACTTCAAAATACTTTTTCTTGAATGCTCCGACTCTACATACGACTCAGGCAGTTTGTGTGACACTAACATGAAACGAAACTAAACTTGAACGTAATATGCCCCAGTGGAAAGCATTTACACTGCCTGAATCATTCCCTTTCCCCTATATCAGGGATAGGCAACTGCGGTCCTGGAGGCACATTGATTGCCTTGTTCAGGTGTGTTTAATTAGGGTTGGAGAAAAAAAAAAAACTCTGCAGGACAGTGGCCCTCCAGGACCGGAGTTGCCTATCCCTGCCCTATATAGTGCACTATGTGCCATTATCCATGTAGAAAATAGTAAATGTGTGAACAACTGACCGATTTCAGCCGCAGCTTCAGCGCTTATAACGTAGGGGGCGGGGCTTCAGATTCTAGAGAGCATTTGATTGGACAGAAAATCCGATGAGAAGCTGAAGTGCAGAGTGATGTCATCAAAATAGTTGATCCATCTTGGTGGAAGATTTGAATGCTTATGTCCTCTAGAATTTTGGAATTGTTTTAGTGCACACTATAGCTTTTAACAATGAGATTAAATATTACTAAAAGCCCAAAAACTTCGCTTTTGATTTCATGGGGACTTTAAGTGTGAACTAAAGGTAAGTTTTCGGGCACTGAATTATGTTAATGAATAATGAAAACGGGAAAACGTTTAATGAAAAAAAAATATTAGAGTTAAAATTGTATTAAAAGAATTGTGTGCGTTTTGACCCGTTTAAGTGGGACTTTATTTGTAGTTTCTAAATGTTTCTATTTTCTTATGTCATACCTGAGTTCTGTGATTCACATCTCTAACACTAAGCAAGTTGTTCCTAATACTAATAGCTTAATAATAATAATAATAATAGCTCTAAACCACTGATAAGTGGAGGGGATCAATGTGCTTGGTTTGGGACACTGGCTAAAGAAGACTCAAGGGAGGAAAGAAGGTAAAGAGAGAAGAAAAGACACATGCCTACTAAGAAAACACTTTTCAGAAGCTAAGGAAACCTTTGCAGTAAAAATAATCTACATTCAGCAAACAGAAAAAGCAAGCGAGAGGGAGAGACGGAGACAGGAATGATTGGTTTGGGTCAGATGGAGTCAATATTTGCCTCATTCCAGTGATATTATGGCCTTGGAGATCAAAGAAAAGACTGTGTGCTCTTGTAAAAAGAGAGAAAGAAAGAAGGAAACAGTCAGTCCACTAATTTCCATCCTTGAAGCGAGGAGACAAGATGCACAAGGGGCCAGTTAAGGGGACACCCACCGGGACGGGCCGCTTCAGGGGTCACCGAGGCCAGGAGGAATGGATGTTAATTGGCTGACAAAGACGTCCAGTGATGTTATTCCAATTATCAGCACAAAAAGAGGGTCACCGTCTGCTATTCAGCGGCACATGGACACATTATAACAACAAACAGACGGGACAGAACATGTCTGACCACACAACACAGAGCAGATCTAGAGCAAAGATTCTGCTGTTGACCATTGACACTCATTCAGAGCTGAGTCCCATAATTGAGTTAGCATGTGAGTGTCATTCTGAAATATCTTTTTTTCTTCATCTGATGCCAGTATTTTGCTTGAAAGACTAGTTTGAAAGATTTGATAATGCGTAATGACGTGGATAGAAATGTGAACAGGAATAGAGTCAGATTTCTACAAGCTGGAACTCAAATCTTAAGTAGCCTATATATTTAAACACAGATAATATAATAATAATGAAATAAATAAAATACCACTTAAGTGCACTTAAAGAGTGAACACACATATACAGTATGACTGTTTCTTAACACAATTTAGTCCACTTAAGTGCAAATCAGCACTTTGTAGTGTCAAGTTTTACTTTAAAGCACATTTTAAATCCTTGTTTTGGTATTTTTATGCTTTAAATAAATTATCACTTATTTTGATGTACGGTGTTATTCAATATTACATTTAAAGTTCATATCTTTCAAATGTTCTAAATTGCAATGTCATCATTACAAATATTTAAATATATCACATTGAAGTTTCAATAGAAATGCAATAAAAGTGAACCCTGCTTGTCAGTTTCAGCACCATATTCAAAGACAATAAAAGTTATATATAAAATGATATATGAAGATGAACTCAAATCCTATTTAAGTGGGCCAAAAAAGCTTTCTGAAGTTCAGATAACTGCATTTGATGTTAATAGAAACTATAATACATTTTAATTTAGTTGCAATTAGCATTAAATTAAGTGTCTGAAATCATTACATTTAATTCACACTAATATTTCCATAAGTATATTATTCCTATAATAAGTAGGCTACTCTTTTTAAAAGAGTGCTACAACATACTTCTTTTTCACAAGGGTCAAGGATGAAATTTCCTTAACTTTAGCTTGAATTTTCAGAAACCTTTGCTTTTTTCTTCAACATTCGTACACATGCCTCATTGTAATAGTGTGTAGTCATACTCTAAAAAATATTGGGGTGTTTCAACCCAACTTTGGGTCAAATATGGACTAACCCAACGTTTGGGTTTGTCCATATTTTACCACAAGTTGGGTTAAAACAACCACCATTTTTTTTAGAGTGCACCTTAAAACGGTCTTAAGGACTTCACATGGACACATTTGCAGATCCATTATTTCATACCTCTACTGATCTTAATCTCTTGGTCTTAAAACATTGATGCATGCGTTGCGCTGTGGCAACGACAGTGAAGTGTGACAGTGCTCAACAGTGTGCGCAAACATGACACTCATCAAGGCGGTCACGTTAGTTCATGACAGATGGCTTTATACTGCCAGTCCAAATGCCTCATGCTGGTGTAATGTGTTTAACAGGATGCTCAGAGTCTTCATTCATCCTGACGGCGTTGGGTCTGCGACAGGAAATGCTTAGCACACATCCATACACCAAAATATTTCTGGGAAAGTTAAGACGGAAACTAACAGCAATTGAAATGGCAATAAAGACCTCATAAGAGCTTCAGTGCATCATCGTAACCCAGGAAGCGCTCCATCACCCGTGACAGCTTAATGCCATTGAAATGTAGGTTATTTTTCATTTTGCAGATGCTTTTCTTTTAATGTGAAGTAATGCACAGTTAGAGCCGTGGCCTAGGGTTAGCGCACATGATCCAACACATTGAGCCATGGAGCACATGTGGACGATGCAAACTCAAATCTTGCTTACATTTCCACCATCACTTCCTGTCCTCTAGTCTAGACTATGAATGAGTTGGCCAAAAAACTCAATTGAAAACACTCGTTCTTAATGAAATACTAACATATTGCTTACTGTATACTGGCTTCTATTAATAAAAAAATATATAAAAAAAGTATCCTGAACCTATATGTGAAATATTACCCAGAATGCAACAAGGTTTTAAATAGGCTACATTGTTATCACATGACCTCATGATATTTCCATTCTTAATTCAGTGAGAGGAGAGCGGATTATTATTTTAATAATTTTTATTAAAAAAATATGCAGCCTAATGAAAGAAACGGTGGTTGATGTCACTTTCACTGCTGTAAAGACAAGTGCACTTAATTGTATTGAATGGGCACTTATAGTGTTCTTATATGTTTCTTAACACACTTACGTAAAAAAAAAATCTGCGTGTGTGTGTGTTTAAGTACACCTTTAAATATGCACTTTGTAATAATGTCAGATTAAATGTTTTTAAATGAAGTACACACATTTTTATGTGTTGACTAACATAACATGTAAAGCACTTGATTATAATTTTAACTGTATTGTGTTGTATCTAATATTACATTTAAAGTTAGTACATTTTAATACTCAATTGCAACTTCATCTTAACAAATGTGTAATTACAAATATTTAAATACATGACAAATACATAAAAGTTTCAATAGAAATGGCATTAAAGTACATTTTAGTTTACCATAATGCCTGTCAGTAGGCAGTACACTTTATTTCAAAGACAATAGAAGTAATTATGTAGGCTACATTTAAAGATGTACATAACGCTCTGATGCTAATGGCTTATTTTTTATTGAAAAATTTTACCTTTTTTTTATATATAGAATTTTTTACTAATCGGAATGGTGTGAAACTTTGGCTTTTGGCACTTGCTGTGTGAAAAAAAAAAAAAAAAAAAAATCATGGTTCAAAAAGGTTAGATGGTCCTGAAAAAAAATTGGCACACTTGAATTGTTCGCGAACATGACCGCATTGGAAATTAATGGGACACACATTTAATTTTTATTTCCAGTTTTAGAATAAAATGCGTTTTGTAAAATATATATTTCATATACAAATTTTAAATGGTATTTTTCAGATTTTTTCATAACAATAAATGTAACTTTTTTTTAAGTTCGCTTTTTAAAATTTCTTTCACTTCACCAAATCTGCCAAGTATTGTCTTAAAAAAAAAAATTAAAGATGTATTACCGTTTAAGATGGAAATTTCATTTTCAGGTCCATGCTCAAAAAGTGTTTAAATGGATTATAAATACTGCATAAATATAATTTAGTACAATAAAATTCCCTAAAAATACAAATGATTAAATAAAATGTATTATCAAACCTACCAAAAACATAGGTTGTTATAACTTATTGATCATACATTTTTTTTTGAGTGTACAGTTCAGCAAATTGCATTTAAAATGAGCTGTACAACATATACAGCAGAAGTCGTACAGTATGAGGACTTTGGAAGTGGCTATTCTAAACGTAGCCAGTGTTCCTCTGAGTAAAGCACTTAAAGTGCACCAGAGGGACCATCCTGCATCTGTACAAAAAGCGTCAGTCGAATGACGAATATCTGTGTCATTTTACAGACACGGGCTGCATCACATATCAAACATTTTTGGCTTCAGAATGAGCCAACTGTTAATCCCACTGTCCTAATCCTACAGCTGTTCCTCATCACCTCACAACGCTCTCTGGCGAATCCCGTACGTTCTGAGACTGCGCTCACATGAGGGGGAGGGCAGCGTCTGATCTGTGGGAGCTCTTCTAAGACTCTTTGCATGACAGTTTCAGAAACTGCGGTCACAATCGATGCGATAGCTGTGCCATCACGCTTTTTACTGAAGCCTTCAGCGTGGCTGTATCTAATTGTCATCATACAGACCTTAACACGATGGGTCAAGAGCGGTCATTTGCAGTGACTAAGTATTGCTTGTGTGAAGAACTTTCTCACGGGTAAGAATATGAACATGGTACTACTGATGCTCTATTGAACTCGTGGCTACAGGCCTATTCCTCGAGCACACAGAGATGAAGTAATCCAGCACCAGAGACGCGTTTTCTCTTCCAGTGCTGTGGAATCAGAGCATGGCACTGTTATAAACATGACCGTAAGACCAACAGCAGGAGATGAGTAAACATTTTTAAACAGTAAGAAGAAATTTCTGAGGTAAACATTCATGCAGCTCCCCTGCTTCTAAAAAAATCTAGAAATGATTTCATACTCTAAGATGAGCCTGAAGCAGAAGAAACTCTCAAACCAGATCATCAAAAAGTCGGGAACAGAACTTAGAGAGTTTCCTTACACAAACATTTATTTTCCATCATACACACAATTTTTAGTCAGCGCTAACCTACGTCAGTAACAGGATCTAAACAAAGGCTATCTGTTACGCGCTAAATATAAATAATTGTATCATTTTCATGACCTTAAGGATGTTATGGTGATTCAACAAACTCTGTAGTTCATGATTGTTTGGTGTGTTTAATGCACTTGTAAACAGTTAAACGTACTATCAACAGTTTATTATGAGCACATACTTTTAAATCTTTTGAATCTCTTAACACTGTTAAAGTTCAGTCTGTGCGTGTTCATAAACTGGACCATAAAACAGATGAAAAATCCCAAAGACACACATTGAAGGAGGGACTCGAGCCATGTCTAGAGACCAGATCACAAAGACCTGAGGGCAGTGTTTGAAGTGTGCCAGAACTTCTACATTTTAATATACAGGCGTGATTTCAACCGAGGGACACACACGCATCACATCCAACACTAACACATACACTCCCTAACCTACCAACCAGGGGTACCGCCACTTTTTCTCCACACTTCAAGCACTACCTGAGGGTGCAAGACACTTTTCAGTCAGACAGGAAGAAACCACTTAGCAGTCCAGTAGAATACATACAACAACAACTACCTAGCAACATGGAAACTAGTACTGTGCTTGAGCTGATACGTATGTAAAACTGTATGTTTTATAGGTTTGTTTTGATTTGTAACTTAGTTGTTTTGCTGATATTTTTTAGCTTTTCTTATGTCCCACTGTACACCCATGTGCTTTTCAATCATGTCAGGTTGTCTCCTCCTCAACCAGCACCAGAGTACAGCATCCACCTGAATCCTTCGGATGAGACGTAAAACCGAGGTCCTGACTCTCTGTGGCCATTAAAAATTCCATGGCACTTCTCGTAAAGAGTAGGGGTGTAACCCTAGCCTGGCACCGCCCTCCTACGTACTTCCACTCAATTTTCATTTTCCTTCAGTACTAGGTCTGGGATTGTAGTATAATCTTGGGTTTTCTCCGATCAATTTTTTTACAGGTCCAATCAGCGAACAGAGGGAGTGGTTGAGAACGATGACGTTGAGGTCGTGCGCTAGTCGTCATACGTCACGACCAAACGTTAGCGATTGGTTATGGCAGATCCAGAGTGACTCTGGGCAGATCCAATCATTTTAAGCTTCAACAGAGAACCCGCCTTCAAGGAAGTTAACGCTTGTCAATGGAGAGAGGCCAGACTCTCTGTACAAATTAAATGTACGAGAGTCTGGTAGAACCAGGCTAGTGTAACCCCAGTGTCCTGGCCACATTCCACCCATTGGCCCTGGTCAATCATGGCCTCCTAATAATCCCCATCCACTGAATTGTCCATCACTCTCTCCACCTGTATCTGGTGTGTGGTGAGCACACTGGCGCCGTTGTACTGTGGCAGCCGTCGCATCAGCCAAGTGGATGTTACACACTGGTGGTGGTTGAGGAGAGACCCTGACATGATTGTAAAGCGTTTTGGCTGTACAGTAGTACATACAAAAGCGCTATATAAATGCCTCATTCGTTCATTCATCCACCTGAATGATGTGACAGTAGCCACAGTACAACGTATCCAATGCACTCATGCTCACCACACACCAGCTATAGTTGGAGAGGAGAGAGAGTGATAGAGCCAATTCAGTTGATGGGGATTATTAGAAGGCCATGATTTAAAAGGGCCAATGGTGGGAATTTGGCCAGAACACCAGGGTTACACCCCTACTATTTAAGAGAAGTACCATGGAGCCCTGTTTACACCTGGTATTAAAATGCTTTTTGGTTGATCGGATCACAAGTGGACGACACTTAGTACCGGTGTAAACGGGGTCTAAAATGTTTTGAGCTTGTCCACTTTCAACCACTTCCAAGGGTTGTCGAAAACGCATTTGACCGGATTGCCTTCCTAGTGTAAACGCTCATGACAATCTTGTCGGCTGAAGTCCCAAGTTTGGTTTGAAGACGAAAAACGTGCCAAGCACAATGTTCTTTCACCATTAGTGATTTCTAACGCACACTCACAGCGTTCGGCATGATCTTGCGGCTCTCAGAGCAGAAACGAAAGCTGCGGCTCTTCGTATGTTTTTCCGTCGTCTCCGGGCGCATTCATATGTAAATTGTGAAAGCTTATTTTGACCATTAGATCGAAAGATATAAAAAACAAAACAAACATATACATTTACCAGCCCATA
Source organism: Phoxinus phoxinus (assembly GCF_949152265.1). Taxonomy (NCBI): domain Eukaryota; kingdom Metazoa; phylum Chordata; class Actinopteri; order Cypriniformes; family Leuciscidae; genus Phoxinus; species Phoxinus phoxinus. The sequence goes on from NC_136885.1 coordinate 6,869,396, forward strand.
GACCCTCCCCTCGAAGAAATCAGGACAGAAGTGGTTGAAAGTGGACAAAAGAAACTGATTAAAACACCAGGTGTAAACAGGTATGCGTCTCCCTCGTCTACTTGTGATCCGATCGACCAACATGCATCTTAATACCAGGTGTAAACAGAGCATGGGATTGTTAATGACCACATAGAGTCAGGATCCAGGGGGTGTCCCATCACTATACTGGGGTGTTAGGACCCACACATAGGGGCCCTGCTGGCCTCACTAACACCTCCTCCAGCAGCAACCTAGCTTTCCCAGGAGGTCTCCCATCCAGGTACTGACCATGCTCAACCCTGCTTAGCTTCAGTGGGCAACCAGTATTGGACTACATGGTGATAGGGCTATGAATGTGAATCAGTGCACTGGCAGTGTTAACAAACTAAAACAAAACTGTTTACTAGGACAGTATAACATTTGAAAACTGACACCTCAAATAGGGTATAGTGAGTGTTTTCAATCTTAGAATTTCTCATGTCGGGAGAGAACATTAAACTGTCTCAGCATCTTTTGATTGACAAGAAATGAAAGCTCAGTGTTTTCCCAATGTCTGACGGTCTGTGTCTGTACCTGTTCATGCGGAGTTAATATTTGTCTAGAAGTCTCTCTGTGATGAAACATAAACGATGCAGTGCCAGCCTCAACTGTGTAGAAATGAAAAGGGTTTGGATTGAGGTCATCTTGTGTGAGCGGAGTTGCATGAATGGTTTACAGTGGACGGCCGCCAGGAGCTGAACTGAGCCACTCTGTTAGGGCCTGTTATGCATTACGGAGCACTGAAGGGTCAGCATCGATGTCGTCCAGGCAAGAGCTGTAATTGTCCTGCAAATATATCCTGAAAATAACAGGGACTCTCCGAGGAGGCTCTGAATGCGGTTAAAATGGAAAGTTCTAGGTAAAAGAGGATGTTGAGTCGACTGGCACTTACAAGCCAAGCGATTAAGCTGATTCCTGCCTGGTCTCTTTATTACTGTTTATCTCTCCTTCCTCTACATCAACATGAATGAACTTTATTGAGCCCAAGGCTGAGAAAACAGTCTTCTAAGCTGTAGAGTATGGGGATGCTACCCAAATACAGAGTCATAAGCCTGTCTAAAAAGGCTTCAAAGTTGTCAGACTATAAACATAGAATCTGGTCCACAGCATATTCCAAGGTTGTCCAATCTTTGGTCAATGTCCTGCAGAGTTTAGCTCCAACTTGCCCAAACACACCTGCCTGGGAGTTTCAGATCCAGTGATCCTGAAGACCTTGGCAGGCTCAGGTGTGTTTGACTAGGATTGGAGCTAAACTTGATGCCCTTGGCCTTTTTTTCAACAAATGTCCCAACAAGGACAATAACTATAATGGTAAAGAAATAGTTTTAAAAATGGTTCTAAATGTAAAAGAACAGCAGAGTCCACACCACAACTATAACGATAATGAGACAATTTAAAGCAACAGAGGACAAAACTGCAGCACAGAACAATATGGTGTGTTGATGTGATACATCAGGATTGTTGGCTCATATAATATGGAGCTCATACTTGAGAAAAACTAAAAAAAACATAAATTTTATTTAGAGGCTCAAACTGAGAAAAAATATGCAATTTGGTGAAGATTATATTTACATGACTAAAAGTATGATGAAATTCTGATAGCTTTATCTGATAGCTTAGATATAAATTCTAAGATTGTATAACAGTATATCAGACTACTTACATATAATACATATACATATCAGCCAGCACTCTGTATATAATAATATAATCATGCTCCCAATAATATTATCACTCTCTAATGGTTTAAGTCTCACCTCTCAGGTAGGTCCTTCAGGGTGTCGTGGAGGGGTGAGGTGTCTAAGTGGCAACATCCGGCTACTGGGGTGCATCAGGGCTCAGTGCTTGGACCACTTCTCTTCTCCATCAACATGTCATCACTAGGATCTGTCTTTCATAAACATGTTTTTTCCTATCACTGCTATGCTGATGACACACAACTCTACCCCTCATTCCAGCCAGATGATCCGATGGTAGCTGCTCGCATCTCTGCCTGTCTGACAGACATTTCTTAGACAGAACTGCTTGTGGTCTCAGCCAACACTTCATTTCAACTTCTCCATTCAGCTAGATTCGTCAACCATAACTCGATCCAGGACAGCCAGGAACCTTGGAGTTGTGATTAATGATCAGTTAAACTTCACAGACCACATTGCTAAAACTGCCTAGTCCTGCAGATTTGCCTTATACAACATTAGGAGAATCCGGCCTTTCCTATTGGAGCATGCTACACATCTCCTTGTCAAAGCTCTTGTTCTATCCAGATTGGACTATTGTAATGCTCTCTTGACAGGCCTTCCAGATTCAAATTCAAGGCACTGATGTTTCCCTATAGAACAAACACTGGCTCTGCACCCCTATACCTAACTCACTACAGACCTATGTGCCCTCCAGAAGCTGCAAGTGAACAGCCCCTTGTGGTGCCATCCTAAAGAGGTACAAAATCACTTAACTTTTAATCACTTTACCTGGACTGGTCCCTGCTGGTGGAATGACCTGCCTAACTCAACCTGAGCTACTGAGTCTTTAGCCATTTTCAATAAATGGCTGAAGATGCATCTTTTTCATCAACACTTGACCCTTTAACACTAACACTTACTATTCTATATGTCTATAAAAAATCTATACAACTAACCACAGCATTTGCATATTGTTGCCCTATTGTTGGTTTGATTGCTTCTTGTTCTCCTCATTTGTAAGTTGCTTTGGATAAAAGTGTCTGCTTATTGATTAAATGTAAATGCTTAGTTTTATGATCAAAGCTCTGCAGTTTTAAAACATATAATGCAATGCAATACAAAGATGATTAAGAGATGAGCAAATAAACATTCCTCAAAATCCTGATGGATCATATTTAATAATGACATTTTAACATGATTTTTCTAAAAACCTAAGTCGCTTTAGTCCAGTACGTGTTCACCTTGAAATATTACAAACAATATAAAAGCTATTTTTACTTTAAAAATCAGTAAAGATTTCACAGCAAAAGGACAAGTGAACCACAGCTTTTACAATTGTACTAAAATGCCTTTTACTTGCTAGAAAATTCGAAACTATCAATCAGACAAAAGGATGTTGATTCAAGAACACGTCCTACTGATCTCCACCTCCTAGGGTGTAGTAGTCTAGAGGTTAAAGCTCTGGGCTGCTAACCAAAAGGATGTAGGTTCAAACCGACGTATCATGTTCATTGTGATCGCGACACTTATCGTAAGGTTACTGTAGGAGGATGGAACTTGTTGCAAGTGTACTGTAAGTCACGTTGAATCGTAAATGACAAATTAGGAAATTACCTCCTGTTTTTGTTTCAGTGGCCGTGAACCGTACAGGTTTATTTTCATCAGAGGGAGGGAGCAGAGCTCACGATTGGATATTTTTAGCATGTCCCTTAATCATTCCTGCTTAACATATACCCACTGATAGAACAACTTCTCAGAACAACGCAGGAAGGCCTCCAGTTTCCCTCCGTTCATGTCAGTGTCACCGCACTTTCAAAGGAGGGTTTTACACGTCTATATGCAGCCCTGACACTATTATCAAACCTGTGCTCGTACTCATATACGATCAAACACGGGCCGGCTCATTCACACAGAGCTATAAACGCTCCTATAGCACTGCAGGCCTAAAATAAGTCATGCGACGCTGCCCACTGAATGAAGAATGACCTTGTCCAGCAGTGTTTGGGTGTGAGACAACAGAGGAACACATCTCTAGCATGATGTAGAATTATAAAATTCCATAAAAATAAAAAAAATAAAAAAAAAATCTACATGTACATCATGGTTGAGATGCCATATAACTTTGTTGCATTATAATAGGTTTATTTTTTCTCTCTCTCATACTCAAACAGGAAAAAAATAAAAAAGAAAGAAATTAGACATTTGTATGCAAGAAAGGAGATTTTGCCATTAAGCTTCACTTCTGTGTAACAGTTCTTAATCATAAACTTGGGATCAAATGTGTGGGGTCAGCATGATTCTTTTCTTGAACAAAATTAATACTTTTGTTGGGCAAGGACAAGGACAAGGACATTAAATTGATTGAAAGTGACAGTAGAGACATTTATAATGTAAAATAATTGAAATAAATGCTGAACTTTCTAATCATTTCAAAATGTACATAAACCCCTCCCCCAGGAACATGATTTATAGATTATCAAGACAGAATATGCTAATCAATGACTAGAAGATAACTACATAAATAACTACATAAACATAAGCTACATAAATTCACCAACTAACCATTCAGAAATGTTGTCACTTCTTCTTGAGTCTCTCCATCATTGTCTGACTTCGGTTTGAACATAAAAGGCTAAAAGTTTTTGAAATTTCCAGTGCATGTCTGTCTGAGGTAAAAGGACACGAGCTGTTGAAGCTCCGCCCCCTGTGCCGGGAGCAGCAGCTCATTTGCATTTAAAGGGACAGACACAAAAACAGTGTGTTTTTGCTCACCCTCAAAAAGTGACAACTTTAACATGAATACAAAACTATCTGTAGGGTATTTTGAGCTAAAATGTCACATACACACTCTGGGGACATCAAAGACTTATTTTACATCCTGTGAAAAGGGCATTATACCACCCCTTTAAAATATATTCACATAGAAAACGGCAGACTTGGTGAACATATTTTTTTAATTTTTTTTACAAACCAATCTTCTTTCAGATCCAACGAAAGTTTAACGCTGTGGTAAGAGTTCCCATGAGCACCACGAGTCCTCAAGCAGAACCAAGTCTCACCCTTTTCACATCTTTACGTGTCTTTCTCTCTCTTACTTGGTTTCAGTCCGCTAGGAGCCAAAGTCCCATAACCCCCTGCCACACTCTTTCATACGTGGATCAGATAAAATGTCTGGAAAGTCTTTTTTGGTGCCCTTTGTGGATCCGGTATAAATTTTTTTTTGGTGTGTGTGTTTCAGCCATGACCTCCGCCCACATGAGTCACGTCCCCTCCATTCTGATGCCTTTCTTCTAATAAGGCAAAAACACACGCGGGTCTCGGTCGTCCCTGACCTGTGCTGCTTTATCCTGTTTCATCATCAACACACCCCTTTCTATGAATTCCTATTTTAGTCCAACTCTCCAGCTTGAAACACATCAGTCCATTTCATACACTGATGATGCAGGTGCTATTTATACATGGACACAAATGGAAAACTGTTCGAAAACTTTGTCATAGTTGCAGTGGCGGAACTAGAGTTTTAGACATCTGGTGGCCAGGGCTACTTCAGGGGGTCCATAGACCATATAAGAAAATGAGTTGTAACCATATCCTGGCTCCAGAAAAGCATAAATCATATCGCAGACTACTTTACATTACCCCACATTAGCTAAACACTCCTATAGACACACTGTGACTGCATTGCATGTATTACTAGCACGGATGTAAACAATGTGTGTAGGGCTAAATTTGGAATTCTCCCATTTTTTTATCTGATTAACTGTGTTTGGCATTTATGTTATTATTATACTAAAGGCAAAATACATTAAGATTATTATAAATTAAAAATCTTCTTCCTAGCGTATGTCCCGCGCAGGTGCGGGGTCCGGTTGTCAAATTATTATAAATTAAAAATTATTATAAAAAATTATTTTTCACAATACATATTATTTAGGTCAAATAATTTAAAAACTTTTTTCTATGAAATTTCCAACAAACCCCAGTTTGAAAATCCCTGATTTATGCACTTTCATATGCATTTATGAATTACTGACCTGTTAAGCATTAATGACAAAATGAAAGTTATTAGTTTTCCCTATTTGATGAAAATGTCCTACACAACGTAAATATTAAATCTTAATTAAGAAACAGAGAGACTGAATATTAAAAAGTAATTTATTATCTTCTTATAAATAAAAAATGAAATAAAAAACAGAGCGATCCACTGGCGAAATGAATGAATGTAATAGAAATCTCTCAGCGTCTGGCGTGTTAGTCCGCATGCAGGGCTCTGCTTCTGTCGTATCTCTCGCTCGCATTTAAAGCTCCTCCTGACCGCTGCGTCTCTGTCCGAGTTCAGTCAGTGACCTCATCACATCCTCCAGTGGTTTCTGGCCGAGCTGCTTCCCTCCTCTCGTCCGCACGCTCACGCTCCCGCTTTCACGCTCTTTCTCTCCGACCACTGCGCGACAAACAGAGCAAGGCTTGCTTTATCTGACCTTTTCTTAATGGGCCCCAGAACACTCATTCTTTACACATGTGTTTTCTGGATGGGAACAGTTGAAGCGTGTCATTTCTGCACTACACAGAACTGCAGGAATCATATGTGCGATAAAAGAAAGCATTTCTGTGTTTCGATCAGGGTTTAAAAAACACTTAATATACAGTCATATTACTGAATTAATTAACTTTTGCAACATTTGAACCGAATTGAATCAACACTGAACTAAATTGAGCTGAATAGTCTTTTTAGAGCTGTTTACAGCAGAATTTTAATTTGTCTTATATTTTAAATGATGTTTGCTTCATTACCCAGTTTTGGCTGCTTTGAAACAATCTGTGTTGTATAAAGCTCTATAGAAATAAAGGTGACTTGACTTTAAATATGGCAACATCCCAGAATAAATCCTTACCGAATATATAATTGTACTGTGCGAGCTGCGCAGAGCGGATTTTCTTATTTAAGGTGTTTCCACGATCATCATCAATATCAGCCATGAATCCCGCTTCCCTCAGGCTGCAGACCACCTTAAACCCAGAGCACAATGCATCAAACACCCACAACTATCCATAAAATGTTTATATATAAATGAAGTTAGTCCAGAGAGTTGTTTCTTCTGACCTCTCGCCCATACGTCTCACTGTCGCCCCCTACCGGCACAACCATCACCTGTGCTGGAGACAGCCAGAAAGGCCTGAGGAAGAAAGAAAAGTGAGAACTTTACCAATTCCAAACATCACTGAACTCACACACAAACATGCGCACACACCATTTCCCTCCAAAGTTTTCGGCCAGGATAGCGATCATCCTCTCCAAGGACCCCAGCACTGCCCGGTGTATCATGATCGGCCTGTGCATCTGTCCATCAGCCCTGAGAAACAGAAATCACATGACACCAACTTACAGACTCTGAAATAGAATAAGGAGAAGAAGGCGTTTAACATATTCTAACGATTATAGCCATTAACATGATATTCAGACAGTATTTATTGTACCGCCTTTGATTTTCCATATTTTTCAGAATGTAAGCCATTCTGAAAGCTTGGTTTAGGGTTAATTGGTTGTAATTATGCATTATTTATAGTTATTACTATAGTTACTACATGTAATGTGTAACAAGGAAACAAAGATTTACCCAACAAACTTATTTCATCTAGTTGCCAAAGCAACATTTCTCATTTTCATTTAGTTGAGCATGATGCACTAAAATAGTGTAAGGTTGGAAATAATCCAAGATTATTTCAACGCAACAAAGACACAAGACGCTTTTCTCTCAGACATTTCCAGTACAGCAGTGCTAAGACTGATGTCGGCCTAATTAGGCCAAAGCTTTTGGACAATGGGGGAAATGGTGATGGTCTGATTGGTCAGTTTGAATATCTCACACCTAGGTGTTAGTTACATGGTCGGAGGAGATGACAAAACAGGATTGGAAATGTTCTTCTGGTCTCTTTGCTTTGGATGCTGAGGTGGTCTTGAGACAGAGGCTCTGCCTTTGTCTCTCTCTCTCTCTCTCTCTCTCTCTCTCTGAATTACTAGAAACTTACAAGTAACACGCCACGATGCACAATTGTGGGGAAATGTGCTTAATGTTTATGAAAATAATTTCCCATTGTAGAAAATTTGAATGGTCTTAAAAAAGACATCACTTTCTTCATGTAAAATATAATTTCACATAATTGTTCATATTTTATTCAGATTTAGGGTAAAAGTGACCTACAAATCTTACCCGATATACTGCAGGTTAAATCTGATGGGCAGCTGGAAGTCCAGCTGAATAGTGGCACACTGGTGCTGTCGGCCCAGGGCATCCCGTATCTGGATGTCGATCTGAACAGATTGTAAAAGAACAAAATGAAGTGCCAGCTGAACACCGCATTTCTCTATCAAAGCCATCTAACAATGGACGAGCTACTGAGCTACAAGCTTTACTGCTCAGAAACTGAGGAAGTCAAGAACATTTATATATAAGAGTGTGATAAGCAGTGTGAGCGAATGAATCTGATGTGCGTTTAAAAACATCGACCCTCCAGCCAGGAAAACTCAGTTCTGCGTAACTAAATGCGTATCTAAAAGTTAAGAAATTATTACTTTTATGCCGCAAGGATACAATAAACTGATCAAAATTGACAGCCAACACATTTATTATGTTACAAACGATTTCTATTTCAAATCAATGCTGTTCTTTTGAACTGTCTGTGATATTAAGTAATATTTATTGAGCTCAAATCAGAATATCAGAATAATTTCTGAAGGATCATGTGACACTGAAGACTGGAGTAATGATGCTGAACATTCAGCTTTGATCACAGGAATAAATTACACTACAATAGAAAACAGTTATTTTAAATTGTAATAATTTCACAATATTACTGTTTTTACTGTATTTTGATCAAATAAATAAAAGAACTCAAAAACATTACATTTGGGGGTTAGTAAGATATGTGTAACTGATGCATAACATGATAATAGACTATCAACATCAAAGTTAAAAATGTGTGAGGGAAAGTGAATATCCCTTTTTCACCGTTTTGTTTCACTGGTACATTTCTATCCCCATGCAGTGTCCAGCACAGTGTCTCCCTCTGCCGGCCTCACCTTGGGTCCATAAAACGCCCCATCTCCGGGGTTTAACTCCCAGTGCTCCTCAAACTGCTTGAGACTGCTCTCCAACTGCTGCTCCGGGACAAATACAAGAGGGAGAGTCATTTCAGAGGGAAATCTGGAATGTGTCAGTGTACAAGTTTGGCCCTGGAAGCACTAATAACAGAACCTTCTGTAAACATCGAATTCAATAATCCCAAAACATGCGGAGCTGAAAACAGCATTAGTTTGAGGAAGAGAGCGCTAGGAGATATATTAGTGTTTCCTTGTTTAACCCCCCCCCCAAAATCAGACAACCCTGCCTGGAAACCACATCCATCCTTATAAAGCAAATGCCTCGTGCAGTGCGCTTAACACTGACAGCCTTATGCACGTCACGCTCAGCTCTGATTGGCTCACTGATTCTCTTCACACATTGGCTGTTTGTTTCCCTCCTCTGACACATGACCTATTCGCCTCATTCCACACGGTGACCCTGATGATCAACATTAATGAATCCCTGTCACGTAACCCGTCTGTTTGGACCTGCCCTACACTTACTCCGCGTGTTTCCGTTATTTCTCACCGCATATGTTGGTACATGTACGGACAGGATCTTATAATCCTGACACCAGATGCAGGAACACAAACAGCCTTCTGCGTCACGCCTGGTGGTGTTAACTAAAACTACTAAAAACTGCTCAGCAATGGGCTTTATGCACAGCTGCACTACTTCCTGAACTTTAGCCAACTCCTTTGTTTCCTGTCTGCCATTTTTGGACAAACTGATAAATCCAGGTGTGCCTGACCAACAACAATAATCAGACACACCTGGATTAATCAGTTTGTCCAATAATGGCAGACAGGAAACAAAGGAGCTGGCTAAAGTTCAGGAAGTAGTGCAGCTGTGCATAAAGCCCATTGAAATAAGGTTAATATTAAATTATTTTAAATTAGAAACACTGCCTAATATGATATGACTAAATAAATATGATTAAGGTAAGTACTAAAATGACTAAAACTGAAATAAAATTATAAATTAATGCTGAATAGAAATATATATATTTACAAAAAGCACATAACTTCAAATGAAAAGTAAATATGATGTTGAATTAAAATATAATATAAATTACAATTTAAAGTTAAATTCATGCCTTGGCAACTAACAGAAAAAAAGTTGAAGAACTAAAATTACAAAAACCAAAATACAATTATAAATTAATGCAAAACAGAAATATTTTTAAAAATCAAATAAAAATGATAAAAGCTCATAAAAACTTAATATAACATAAAAATAAAATATAAATATTAGGTTATTTTTTATTAGAAATGTTGCCCCCGCAACTAACAGAAATAAAAAAAGTTGAAGTACTAAAATAAAAATAAATGAATGCTAAACAGAAACCTTACAAAAAAGAAAAAGAAAAGCAAACTAATTAAAACTTAAAATAAAAATATAAAAATAAGCTAATTGAAATATAAAGAAGTACTATAATAGTATATGAATAATACTAAAATAACACTGTGGTGGGTGGCGATCAATTGACAGGCGTACCTGTTCAGCACAGTCCCAGAGGGCGGGCTCTCCCAGACAGGGCGTGGGTCGCGTGGAGAGGAGACAGTGAAAGGAGAAACCGAAGACGCGATATACGCTCCTCACAAAGTCCAAACACGCCGTGATCTCCTCCTCCAGCTGAAGAGAAAAGAGACGCAGCAACGAATAAACAAGTGAAGGGCGTGTATGAGAGACAGTATAAACACTGACATTATAAAAGATAAATCATACGTCAGTCCAAATACAAGCGAGCGAGACGCATTCCTTAACACAGAAGACCAAAGCAAGAGCTGCACAAACACACAGACACAAAAACACTCTTTTTTTTTTATGACGAATCATGTGCTACATAACATAATTGCTGGGCTTCCTCAAGAGAGAGAATTACATGCTTTACTTTCAGAAATACAGATGGAAAACAAGGAAAGTCAAATAAATAGGGTACAAAATGAAGGTTTTTTTAATGGATTAAGACACAGCTTTTGTTTAGACGACCATTTATATGGGGTCACTGGCGATCATTTTGTGATTCGAAGCATTCATTATTTTAAAACTCCTTAAAAAAAGTACCATGTGGTAATTAAGTTCAGCTAACTGTAATAACTTCAACCGTAAGGAAGCCAATTATAGACTTTAATCAGGGTAGCATCACATTTCATTTTTGGCAGGAATGAATACGCAGATAGTGCATTCAATGGATTACACATACCGATTGTTCAGATGATGAAACCTCTTTCAGGAAAAAAAAACTACTTTCCGTAGACCTATGGCCAGCTTTGTCTCTATACTGGCGAGATGAATCCAATCTTCAAGCAAAAGGAACTGGATTAATTTTTGAATGCTATCGATCCACAATCTAAGTTCTGACTTGTGATGCAGCTTGAATTTTGAAGCCCCGCCGACTGAGCCTGGTTTCTCCCAAGGTATTTTTTCTCCATTTTCTGTCACATGATGGAGTTTGCGTTCCTTGCCACTGGCTTGCTTGGTTGGGGACACTTAATATTCAAATAGTTGGGACTATCCAGCTTGGTCAAGGCAGAATGGAGTGATGTAGAGATGGCATCCTCTGTACACCAATTTGTGCGAAAGGCAAATTGGTGAGGGTCCAGGGCAGTGGGAAGACTGGCTTTCAGATGTGGTAAGACCAGCCTCTTGAAGCACTTTATGGGAGTGAGTACCACTAGGCGGAAGTCGTTCAAGGCGGAAGCAGTGGAATGCTTTGGCACTGGCACAATTGTGGCAGTCTTAAAGCGGTTGGGGACAACTTCAAAAGCCAGGGGCAGATTGGAAATGCCCATCAAGACCCCACCCAACTGCCCCGCACAGACTCTGAAAACTCGTCCATTCCCTCTGGGCCACCTTACATCCACCCTTCTCAAGGTAAAACTCAGTGGAGGAGAGTGAGAGATGCAATTTGCCAGGTTATCTCCTTATTACCCTGGTCAAAGCGAGCATAGAAGTGGCTAAGCTCGTCGGGAAGAGAGAACTGGATGTCTCGAAATCTGCAATAGTCCGAATGCCTTTCCACATACATCGGGGGTCTGAGGAGTCGAAGTGCGGCTGAATCCGCTTTTTGTAAGCATATTTAGCCTTGATGATGCCCCTCATGTGGTTGACCCTGGCTGAGCTATAAGCTCCCTGGTAAAAGCTGCATCTCTGGCTGTGAACAAAAAGCAAACCCCCCAGTTAATTCAAAGCTTCTGGCTAGGAAAATCATCAAATCTTGCTGAAGTGATCTGTGGTGGCATGTGCAGCAAACACACTCCAGTCTGTGTGTTGGAATTGGTGCTGGAGAGCAGAATCAGCAACCTCTGACCAGATCTTGATGGTTTTCAGCGTGGGTCATCTCGCTTGATGACCTGGCTATACTCGGTGAGTAGGAACAAAGAGAGATGGTCAGACAGTCCCAGGTGGGGGACGGGGTTGCATCAGCAACAGTGTAGACATGGTCCGAGATTTTATCTAGACAAGGCCCTTTCACACTGGACGCGATTCCACACCGAACATGAATGTTCTGCGGCAGTCTTGACGGTGGCGCCGAGCACTTACGCAGATTGTCCGCAGATTCACGCCGCCCTTAATAACTCTAGCGGAAATTTAAAGTTGAATGAATAGTCCAAAACTGTGTTGCTATATAGTTAGTAGTTTATATCCACGGTAGTTTATATCCAAAAGTGACTGTCTGCTATAAATATCGTTCACATAACTAAATCGTGCCTTTTCACACGCAAGTAACTACCAAATAAATTACAACTAATTTGCAAAAACTGGTAAGACATTGAGCCTCACGATGTGCACATTAATAGTGTACTTACTGCCACCTCTTGTGCAGTCAACTGCTGAATCTGCTTGATACTTCTGCTTGGTCTAAAAGTCCTCTACAGGCAGGCAGCTACAATTTATATATATATATATATATATATATATATATAAAATTATAAAAAAATAACTCCATAAAATGTACTATATTGCCAAAAGTTTTACACATGCACATGAACTTTAATGACATCCCATTCTTAATCCCGTAGGGTTTAATATGGAGTTGGCCCACCCTTTGCAGCTATAACAGCTCCAACTCTTCTGGGAAGGCTTTCCACAAGGTGTAGGAGTGTGTTAATGGGAATTTTTGACCATTCTTCTATAAGCGCATTTGTGAGGTCAGGCACTGATGTTGGATGAGAAGGCTTGGATCGCAGTCTCCGCTCTAATTCCTCCCAAAGGTGTTCTATCGGGTTGAGGTTAGACTCTGTGCAGGTCAGTCAAGTTCCTCCACACCAAACAAGCTCATCCATGTCTTTATGGACCTTGCTTTGTGCACTGGTGTGCAGTCATGTTGGAACAAGAACATCCCCAAACTGTTCCCACAAAGTTGGGAGCATGAAATTGTCCAAAATGTCTTGGTATGCTGAAGCATTAAGAGTTCCTTTCACTGGAACTAAGGGGCCAACCCCTGAAAAACAGCCACACACCAAAACCCCCCTCCACCAAACTTTATACCTGGCACAATGCAGTCAGGTAAGTACCGGTCTCCTGGCAACCACCAAACCCAGACTCGTCCATCGGATTGCCAAACTGGTAAGCGTGATTGGTCACTCCAGAGAACATGTCTCGACTGGTCCAGAGTCCATTGGCGGTGGCTTTACACCATTGCATCCGACGCTTTGCATTGCACTTGGTGATGTAAGGCTTGGATTAGTGTTGTCAAAAGTACCGACTTCGGTACCAAGTCGGTACTGAAATTTTAAAAATGTGACGCTTTGAGCGCTGTTGAGCGGAATCGTTAACACCTCGGAATGGCCGGCCATTGTCACGTGCTCATCAAATATGTCTGTGATTGGCTACAATGATCAGCGCTTCAAAAACATGTTGTAAATATACATCAATAACGCTCTTTAGCGAGCGATTACACAGATACACATGGGAGCGTTTGAAAGCAGGCGTCTATCAGCGGATCGATCCACTGGCGCTGATAGACGCCTGCTTTTGCTTTCAAAACACTTTCAAACACTTCCGTGTGCTCTCAAACGCTCCCGTGCGTTGATCATTGTAGCCAATCACAGACATATCCGATGAGCTCCTGAACACAATGGCCAATCAGAAGTGTTTATGATTACGCTCAACAGCGCTCAAAGCGTCACATTTTTTTAATTTCAGTACCGACTTGGTACCGAAGTCGGTACTTTTGACAACACTAGCTTGGATGCAGCTGCTCGGCCATGGAAACCTATTCCATGAGATTTTACGAACAGTTCTTGAGCTAATCTGAAGGCCACACAAAGTTTGTGGGTCTGTAGCTATTGGCTCTGCAGAAAGATGGCGATTCTGTGCGCCTCAGCATGCACTGATCCCGCTCTGTATTTTATGTGGCCTACCACTTCGTGGCGGAGTTGCTGTTGTTCCCTATTGCTTCCACTTTGTACCACACTTGAATTCACTGAGCTCCTGAGAGCGACCCATTCTTTTACAAATGTTTGCAGAAGCAGTCTGCATGCCTAGGTGCATTGACCACCTAAATTCAATGATTTGGAGGGGTGTCCCAATACTTTTGCCAATATAGTGTATAATTAATATCTTCTAAAACATTGGGGACAAACTTGGAGAGACACACATCCTCTTATAATGGTTGCTAAACCCGTCTGATACCCACTTTGTTTGATATAATTGATGCTTTTGCAACAATAAATAAAAAAATACATTGAAATTGTACCTGTTCTGGGGTGCAGAAGATGTGCGCGTCGTCCTGGCAGAAGCGTCGGACTCTGGTTAAACCCCCCAGCGCCCCTGAGTGTTCATTACGGTGCAACGCTCCAAAATCTGCCCAGCGGATGGGAAGCTCACGCCAAGAACGCAACCTCTGCTCGTACATCAAACTGCACGGAGGACACAGTTACTGGACTGAACAGGTGGAGGATTCTTCATTCAATTCAAAAAGAGATAAAATAATGCAAAAAATTTCTTATGATTTGAAAAAAATAAATGTAAATTAAATTGACTTACTTTCTAACATACACTACCGTTCAAAAGTGTGGGGTTGGTAAGATTTTTTTTTTTATTGTTTATGAAAGAAGTCTCTTCTGCTCACCAAAGCTGCCTTTATTTGATAAAAATTGAAATTTCAATTTAAAATAACTTTGCATCACAGAAATAAATTACATTTAAAAATAGACAGTGATTTTCAGCATCCTTACTCCAGTCTTCAGTGTCAAATGATCATACAGAAATCATTCTAAGAACTGAATTTATTTGAAAGAGTAATCTTTTGTAACAATAATAATTACTGTCAGTTTTGATCAATTTAATGTATCCTTGCTGACTCAAAATGTTCATTTTCAAAAAACAAAAACAACCTTTTGACCGGTAGTGTATGAATAAATTAGATGAGTAGAACTATTCATACCATGACGTGCACGTTTTGAAATTTTTAATCTTTTGAATGTTTAAAAAAAAAAGAATTATGAAATTTGTCAACGGTATGAATAGCTTAATTGCCAAAAACTGAAGATTCAAGATTTCAACTGTGGTGGACTCACCAGTGAGCGGGGCAGTTCATGGGTTTGAGAGCGAAGGTGTGCGGCTCACAGGTCACCGTGAACATGTTCTCACTGTAATGCTCCCAGTGACCTGATCTCTCCCACAGAGATGTGCTGTACAGGGTTGGGGTCACAACCTCACTGAAGCCCCGCCTCCTGTACTCACTCTGACAGGAAGAGGAACAAGTTACATTAAGATATGCCATGAGGAGCAGTGTCCACATTTTTTTTCTGTGGCTTTGAAGGACTCTGCGAAGGAGGTGATACATGAAGGGTTAAAAAAAATATGCATGCATATGTATGCAGATGCTCTGAAGCCTTGAAATCAAATGATTATAAATAATAATGATATATTTATATATATATATATATAAAAATAATATATGAAATAGTCCGAAAAAATTCATCTTTTTTTAAAAATCGGAACAGTTTATTAAACCTTAAGACAAAATATAAAAGAAACAAGCTTTGTGTACGTTTTTGTTAAATGTCATATTTGATACATCAGGCTTGTATGTCTCATATAGTATGACATAGTGAGGACATGGAGCTCATACTCGAGGAAAAAAACAAACAAATTTTTGCTCAGTTTGTGCCTCTGAATAAAGTTATGAAATTTGTTGCAGATGCTGATATTTATATGGCCAAAAAGCAAGATGAAATTATGATAGCTTGTTGTTTTGTAAATCAATGAGATCTTCAGAACAGTATAGCAAATAGTCTTAATAAGATGATAATTAAATGCTTAGTTTTATGATCAAAGCTCTGTAGTTTCAAAACATATGACGCAATGCAATACACTGATGATTGAGAGAGAAGAACAAATAAACTTTCTTCAAAAGCCTGAGGGATCATATTTGACACATTTTAGCATAAGTTTAAAAAAAAAAAAAAAAAAAAAGTACGAATTATCAAGTAAACCTAAGTTGCTTTATTCTAGTAAGTGTTCACCTTGATATATTATATAAAGTTATTCAGTAAAAAATTCACAGCAAAAAGACCAAGTGAACCAGGACCTGAAAGTGGACGTTATTACAATTATACTAGAAGATGATCATCTAGTGGCCTTAGAAATGTGTGTTTCAAATATATCAAATAGGGTTAAGATTATGAGAAACAATTTAAGGCTTCAACTTTTAAGGGGTGCAGTGCGTCTTTGGTCACTGAATAGTGTATAATGACCTACACTTATGCTCACTTCAACAGCCCTACAATGAGCAGGACATACTGTAGTAGCATATCCACTCAATAATGTACATTATATGTGTGCTTATTGTCTTACAAAGTAGTGCACCATGATATACTATTGCAGAATGTGAGAAATGGATGTTGCAAGCATATGCAAGTGCAAGGGTGAAACGAGTTTGTACCTTTATAAAGTCAGTGAGCGTATTGTATATATGAGCTCCTTTAGGCATGAAGAAACAGCTGCCAGGACTGACATCATGAAAGAAGAACAACTCCTGCGCCTGTGACACGTCAAAAACAGAACATCAGAGCCAGCTGGACAATATTACAAATAAACAAAACATTGTTCGAGATTACGTTGCTCTGGCCGACACTCGTCTTGGGCTTATTCTGACACCTAGTGACATGAATAAAGCTTTATACCAAAGCAAAGGCTTTCAGTTACTGACGACGACATTGTAGAAATGCTCTACTAGCAGTCATGGCTTGGCATTTCATCAATCCCAAATACAGATTCACCAGTTAATACACACACATACCAATTCATACATACAAGTATTGTTATAAAAAAAACCTACCTTATGTGCAATTTAAATCAATGACATAATTATGTTTCTACTCAATTTTTTTTTAAATTTAGACTAAAATTTAAGCCGCAGCGGTCAAAAACTTGTTTTCATGACATATTTATTCAAACATATATTAAATATTGAAGAACAGGCTTAGAAAAATATATTAAATATGTAATATAGTGCATATATTTAACAAATTGCTCCTCTATAGTGTTATTTTTTTCTAGCTGACTGACATGCTATCTGACCAATCATAACCATTTTGTCCGACAAACAAACCAGACAGCATTAAAGTCGGTGGACTTACACTTTAAAAAAAAGAGTGTGTACAGATGTCTTTCTGCAGTTGAAACAACATACTTATGAAGTTCATTCATGTTTATTTCATTATATAACTAGTAGTAAAGATGAAGAGATGATCTGTTCACATGCAGCTTGAACTGAGGTGCTACAGCGATCTGTAACAAGAGCCACGATACGGTATTTGGGCCATTGACAAATAAAGCTTAATGTTTATCTTTTCAAAACTGATGTAATGCATTTTTTTGAGTTATGAACAATGTGTTTTAAAAAGTGTTCAGTTGTTAAATTAACATTTCAAAGTGTTTACATTCATTTTTTTGACACTTTTTATGTCGGCGGTACGACCAAATAGTTGCTTGTATATACTGTGGTTGTACCACCTGACATGAAAAGTGTGCGTCTAAACAGCTGAGTTACTACTGTAGCGGCACGACTAACAACACTCACCTTCCCGATTCTCCTGTGGTCTCTCTTTCTGGCCTCCTCCTGTTCTCTCTCCCATTCCTCTCGTTCTCTTTCTCCTGGAAAAGCAACTCCAATCATCCTGAGGATACCTGAAGTTTCTGTTGAACCGGAAAAAGTTACAGGAGACACCTGAGAGGGAAAAAGATATGAGTAAGAAAATTAACTAGAGTCAAAAGGCATATTTTTAAATGTGATGTGGACACAATGTGAGCTTCAGTAGATGAAGAGACTATCATAAAAACTACTATTAAAACATTTTGGGGTCAGAATTTCTTTTTATTCAGCAAGAATGCAATAAACTGATAAAGAGAGACAGTAAAGACATTTATAATGTTACAAAAGATTTCAATTTCAAACGCTGTTCTTTTAAACATTGTATTCGTCAAAGAATCCTGAAAAACCTGTATCATATTTTCCACAAAAATATGAAGCAGCAAAACTGTTCTTAACATTGATAATAATCAGAAATGTTTCTTGGGCAGAAAAATCCGCATATTAGATTTCTGAAAGATCATGTGACCCTGAAGACTAAAAATTCAGCTCTGCATCAAAGGAATAAATTACTTTTAAAAGTATATTACAATAGAAAACAATTGTTTTAAATGTAAAATAATATTTGACAATATTACAGTGTTTACTGTATTTTTATCTGATAAATGCAGCCCCACCGAGCAGAAGAGACTAAAAAACAAAACAAAAACTCTAACTTTTGAACCCGAGTGTATTTTTGATACATTTATAGTATTTTTTTGTCCATTTTGGAGCGTGAGAGTCGTAGTCACACAAAATGTCATTATATAAAAAGAAGCTGCATGAAGATTATTCATTCTAGTTTACAAACTAAATGAAGAATGCCGTTGTTTATTAAAAGCATGATTTAAATTTTAATCACATTAATGTACGAATGCCTCAACATGAAGACTGGGCTAAACTTTCATTTAAACAAACGCAACAAAATGTGGAAGAAAAACAAAATGTTCCATTAATGAAATTAAGTGCCATGTCATGACCCAAAAGAGAGAACGACAGCCTGGGAAAAGGGAAGGGAGACTGTGAAACAGGAAGTGCCATAGATATTAATGCAATAAACAGGAAGTTAACCATACAACAACAAGGTAAACACTATGACAACAGCCATTCAAGTAGCAACATCACAACAAACACACTAACAGTGGAGGACGGTCAGCAAAAACTGAGTTACCTGGAGCATCTTGAAGGCCTTCAGGAAGCCTGTGTGTGGCAGAAGAACACCTGAACACACACCCACACTGTCTCCACACCTGACAAAGAGACAGAAAGACATCAGACGCCACACACACACACACACACACGCACAAGCGGGACAGTGAGAGTGACTTCAGACCTGTAGACGCTGACTGTGTTTCCCATTATCTGCTCTTCAGCCAGCTGCAGTCTGACAGCATCATCCTACACAGACACATTGGGTTTCATGTTTTATGTAGACATTCCATAGATATAATGACTAGTGAGGACTAGTAAAACAGTCAACTCAGTAGTCAGTCGTCATATTTCACAGTATTATTGATGTGACTGTACTGACGCTGTTGAATGAGATCTAAACTGAGATGAAGAATTACTTTTTTTGTGTGCAAAAATGTAGAACTTAATAAATAATAATAATTGATGATCTTTTATTATTTACAGAACTGAATCAACACTGAACTGACTTCAGCTGAACAACAGTCTGTTATCACTGTAAAGCTGTTTTGAAACGAACTGTTAGTGTTTTGTATAAAGTCCTATATAAATAAATGATACTGGATTATATAAGTGAGGACATTTGGCCTAGGGGTGGGCGATATCTCGAATCGATATTTAAAATATATCGAGATATTTTTTAAACACGATATGGATTTTGACATATCGTATATATCGATATATTGTTTATATTTAATTCTGATTTCGCCACTTTGTTTATTTGCCTTCTCTGTGCTGTGCTAAAGGTGGCCGCCTAAGCAACACATGCCTGCCCCCTAACTACATCGTCTAAACAATGTATATGAGCGATATCCGCCGTGTTACTCTGTCCTGTTTAGAGCTTAGATTCTCCGCTATACTCGGGCCGGCCCGTGATCTAGAGACGTGTGGTGCGGGACTAGATTTGATGACAGAGTGCGAGCGCGGGCGGTAATGCACTCACTCTGTGTGTGCGGGCTGTGCGAGAATAAAACGATTAAATATAAATATCTACGAATAAAACATAAAAACGAATAAATTGTTATACATCAAGAACAACTAAAACAAAATAGACACGATTTACAGGCCAGAATTTCTATTTGTAACATGTTTGCAGCGTTGAGCGATGTAGCCAATCACAGACATATGTGTTGATTTCTGGAACGCAATGGCCAATCAGAAACATTTAAGATAGAATCCCCTCACCGCTCAAAACAGACTTTTTGTTCAGTGCTGAATTCTTCATGCTGGCAAATCCTCTGATTATAACAAACAAAGTGTAGACATTATGAAAGATTCATTGTGCAGTCATCAATGATAATAACAGAGATGCATGAGATTGCGATGTCAGCTTTTTAGGAATTATTACACTTTGCTCGCATTCAGTCTGGCAAACCATGCACGCAGCCTGCTTGCTTATATGTTAAATTAACAGTGGTTTGTGAATGTTAATGCTTTAATAACAAATGTATTATTTTGTTTATTTTAAAAATTGTATCAGGAGCATTTATGCTGATGTGTATGGTGGCAACATGTAGGCTAACTTAAAGGTATTTCATGGAGGTACAGAAAAAAAAAAGAAAAAAAAACATTTCTGACAAACCCCACCACCTTAACTAACACATCCGATGAATCCGATCACTGTGAATTACTCATTTTGATTTAAATTTACATTTTTATTAACCTATGATGTATCAAATTGACCACAAATTTAAATGACTATATCTGTTTTTTTACTTTTTACTTCTAGAAATCCTCTATGAACAGCTTCAGCATTTGTTTGAAGACCACGTCTGTAAACTTTCTACTCCAGCTCCTCCATG
This sequence comes from Phoxinus phoxinus, assembly GCF_949152265.1. NCBI lineage: Eukaryota > Metazoa > Chordata > Actinopteri > Cypriniformes > Leuciscidae > Phoxinus > Phoxinus phoxinus. Next base: position 6,890,331 of record NC_136885.1, read on the forward strand.
GTTATCTAGTTTAGTCGTCTTCATTTCATTAAGTGTCGTTTCACTGAAGAGTTAAGGGCTTGCTGTGGTTTTCCATAAAAATGAAGCAATTAAGACAGTAACCATAAACCATAAATATTAGTTTTGAACTTTTATAGTTGTACTAAAAAATAAAATGATTAGATTATCTTCCTTAAATACTCATTTTATTTTACAGTGAAATATTACAAATAGCAATACAATATTACAAAACAATATGCAATAGCATTTCTTATTTTGTTTTGATGTAGTAATTTAGATTTTTTGTTTAGTAATTGTGTGTTGTTATTATTATTATCAGCCCTATAAAAAAAGCACAGCAAACTTTGATTTAATAAAAAAAATACATTTGAAGTCACATTTTTAATCAGACAAATATTTTTTTCCAAAATCGTGCAGCCCCAGATTACAGTCCCATTCATGAAACACTAGAAGAACGAATTGTGCAAATCATTCATAAAGCCGTTCTGAAGAAAATTTGCGGATTCATGAAAGTGTTCGTATTTTCACAATGTTAGTTGGTACGAAAAATGTGCACGTTCCCGTAAACGTTACTTAAAACCTTAGACTGTTTTGTGTTCTTTTAGGTAAACTGATGACAACTCATGCACTGTGTAACAATAATATTTCACAAGTTTGTTTGCCCATATAGCTAGGCAATCTTTAACTATTGAGGTTGCCATCCGCAGGGGAGGGACTCGAGGAAGCGGCTTCAGCTCTAGTTCTGATGTTCCTCCAGGGACTGCTAGTGCTTGGAAGATATGGATGGGTGCTTGTCATTTTTTCTGGTTACCGAGAGTTGAACAATGTTAAAATTTCCTTTTTATATTTGCTAATTGATCCTTCGCTAAGCCCACCCTCCTTAGTTACTGTTGCTACGCCTGACAAGCTTTCGCGCCTGGCACGTCTAATCTTTAGCAAACAGGTGAAATATCTGAGAGAGCAAGACAAAAGGGACTGCAGTGTGCATTTGAGGGATATATCCACAACATAATAACATGCAACTGATTAGAGAATAATTTAATCAAAATTGAAGCTATAGCCTATAGATCCCAGCGCAAGCAGCAGCCGACCATTCAAATGGGAAACACACAAATTGAGGAACAGCTGTTCATGCATAGCAGGGTAAGTGGAATTTGAAAATAATCTAATAATTATAAATCAAACAGCTTATCCATAAATCTTGTGGAATAACACTAACACCGGGAGAGCCGCGATCGGATTGGGGTAGAGTTACTCAGGGGCAGGCCGTCGATTAACAAAATGCTGAAATATATTTTAAACTATGCCTTTAATCTTCTTATTTTACATTAAAATGTATGCATTATGAACAAAGAACCGTCATTAATTCCAAGCAATAGGTGTTTTTGTAAATCCTGTCGACATTTAGTTGTGAATGGGGCGTCCCACACTGCTTGATCCACGCCAGCATTTCTCCTCTTGGCTTTTAGGTTTCGGGAAGGAAAAAAAATTCCACCCCACCGTCCAAACATTTAGGATACCGGGTATCAGATTTGCACAATCCATACGCACAACGTTTCGGCATGTTTCCCTCGCTCGAAAGCTTGCCAGACCCCCCGCGCTTAGTTACGGTTGCTAAGCCACGATTGGCCAGTGGCGGTTTTCGGGCGCGGCATAGCGAAGGGTCAATTGTTGATAAAACAAATCTGCAAAATCAAATCTAACACATTACTTCCACTGATATTCTGTAGCATTGCAACCAAAGCATCTCAGCTGAAGCTCAAATCATAAACATTCAACATGTTGAGTCGGAAGTGTGGTTGTGCGGTGGAAATCCCGAGGACAAACGCGCACTGTTAAATCTACGATTTTTTTATCGTCATGTTTGTTGTCTGCATTTTTTTTTTTTTTGTGGCCCAGCCTTTACAAATCTGATGTGATAAAATCCAAAGGACAGTTTTTAGGAAGGCTTGTTTTACACACAAATTACTCATTTATTTACGAACATTTTAATAATTGGGACCCAGTGAGTTTTTGTCAAAACATTTTCACATCTAAATGAGTAAACTTAAGGAAAACTCAATTACAAAAAGAACAAGAACACTGTAAAGCTCAAGAGGTAAAGCTGACCTGGAAGAGCTCTTTCAGTTCCTGTACGGTGATCTCAAGCTTGATGATGGGCATCTTCCCGGCTGCCGTCTGCTTACACCTCTGCTCCACCTCCAACAGAGAGAGAGAGCTACGATAGACACAGCACCACAACTTAGTTACATTAAAATTTTTAGTTCAATGCGTAAAAAACAACTGTACACAAGTACATAAGACTATTGACTTCTATCATGAGCTTTAAAGAGAACAGTGTTTACTTGTTTTGTAGCTGATAATCGCAGTACAGGCCCGTGTCAGACACTCCCTCTCGACACACAAGAGCACTGAAGAGATTCTCCATCACACTCCCTAACACACACGCTCCCGTGCGCCACACCACCTACAGCAGACAAAATTCATTTTTAAATTACATTATTAAAATACATAATACAAATAAATCATATTTATTTGCTATTTGACCCTTAGTAAATATTTTTTCTTTTTGTTTATTTGTTTCCCTAAAAGATAACTCAATAAAATAGGTAAAAAACAGTTATACAAAAAAACAAACTAATATTGTGACTTAAAGTGATTCAAATGAATATGTTATTATTAATACAAAGAATAAATAATATTTAACATAAAAATACATGATTTAAATACATAATTTAAAGAAATCATATTTCTTTTTTGTTTTTGACCCTTAATAAATATTTCTTCCGTTTGGTCATTTGTTTCCTATAAAAGATAAATCAATAAAATTTCAAATCTATAAACAAATAACAATTATACAATTCAAAATCAGCATCACTTAAAGGTAGTACGAGAATTAAAATACATTTTATTCTTTCAATTTTAAGGTAAATTATATTACACAGACATGTTTCTGACAGTTTTTTTTGTGAGTTTCACCATTTAAGACAAAAGTCTTGAAATACAAAAAAGCTTGAATACCTGTTTCCCCTCCACTGAGTCAAATCCCAGCAGCTGCAGTTCACAGTCCTCCACAAGAGGGCGACGTAGATCCCACAAATCCCCATTTACTCTGCTCACCACTGCACCTTTAAAACTGTAAACATGCACACACACAGGTTGGGTTTCTGCATGTTATTAGGAGTCTCCATAGACTATTTTTATGCTGTACAAACTTTACATTCTATCCACTAAACAGCACTAAAAAACATTGTTTTTGTACATTTTTTTTAAATAACATTAACTCAGAAGAAACTCAACATTGATAACATATCAAGAATGTATGCTATGGAAGTAAAGAAAAAGGTTTGACCTACTCAGTCTAGAAGGGAAAGATCCAGATGAGCAATGGCGAGAGATCAGAGATACTATCATCTAAATTGCTGAGAAATATGCTTCAAACCAAAAGCCTAAGACAACAAGTAGGTGGCTATCCGTCAACACCATTAATATAGCAGATCAGCGAAGAGTGGCAAAATATAGGGGCAATAAGGACAAGGTTAAAAAGCTGAGTGCAGAGCTCCAAAGCTAAGGAGGAAGTACAAGGAAAGACAGTTGGACGAACAATGTCAACATCTGGAAGAGGCAAATAGGAAGGGTTACACCAGATCCATGTTTGCTGCAATGAAGATGATGCAATCTAGATTTTCTGCCCGAAAAGGAACGGTTAGGGATGGGAATTAACTGAATGACCAATGAGAGATCAAGAACAGGACGAGAGAATATACAGAAGAGCTGTACGCCAGTCAGACTGAAAACCATGAAGAAAATGGCCAGATAGGTAACCCAACATTTTGGAAGAAGAAACTGCAAGAATCTGCAAGAAACCCAAGAATCAATGGGATACCTGCAGAACTTTTAAAACCAGCACCAATCAGTGTCATCAAAGCGTTGTGTCTGGCCTGGACAAGTCCTGTGTTTATCCCATTACCAAGAACGGGGATGCCCAAGATTGTTCCAACTATGGCACAACAGCACTGATTACTCAACGCCAGTCAGATCCTATTGAAGGTTTCCAACAGCGGCGACAGCAGATCGTTGATCAGGAGCTGCCTGATGTCCAAGCTGGCTTCAGGAAGGGTAGAGATACTAGGTCATATTCCCAATATCAGAAGGATCATTAAAAAGAGCCTTGAGTACCAGAAAGATCTGTAAATGTGTTTGATCGACTACAGCAAAGCTTTCGACTGTGTTGAACATAAGCTCTGGGTGGCTCTGCGTGACCACAGTTTGACCAAGCTTATTAAATCGCTGTGCACCAATCAGGAAAGAGTGCAACACTTTACGGTGATGCAGATTGGTTCAGGATCAGCAAGAGCAAGAGACAGAGACATAGGACCTCTATGCTGAAATTTATTTGGATATTGGAGTGAGCATCAGGGGAAGAACCATCAACAGTTTGAGATATGCGGACGATGCAACCTCGCTGGCTGAAAGGGAAGAGGACCAGGGGGCGTATTACAAAAAAAAAAAAAAAAGATTAAGCTCCACTGATCAAGTTAAGATCTGACAAGTTAATTTAGGATTTTTCACAAATTTGTATTACAGAAGCAAATCTTATGTTGATTTAAGATTCTTATATTTTACAAAATCTCATCTTATCTGTAGTTAGGAAATCTTAAACTCCTCCATCGAGTTCGGTAATCAACTCTCGGGTCTGTTACCAAGCAACCAACTACACACAAACAGCTGCTGTGAAGTAAAACGGGAAAACTCAGATAATAGAAATAACTGAGATTAAAATGGAGAAACAAAATAAGTGGTGCTTTTCATCAAGTACGGTTTTGATAAGCTTGGTAGAAAAGGCAAAGCCTAATCCTTTTGATTTTATAGGAGTCTAATTATTTGTCAGTTTTGTTGTCAAAGTGCAGCACATCATTTGTGAGTTCACAAAGACTTTCCACCATCAAACATCGCTGTTCTTCATCTTGTATCGTTAAAAAATGTGACGTCATTCTCAGACAGGGCTATTATTGTGTGATTTTTATAGTTGGCTTTCAAATAATTTTGAAGTTTAGGATGCTTCTGTAAAAACATTTTCCTATCTGTAGTTAAGATAAGAATATGCACTTTTGTTTTGAAATGAGGTCCTTACTGAAATTACCATGGTTACCAAAAAGATAAGATAGGATTCTAAAATTAGGATCTTTCTGTAATGTGCCCCTGATCCATTTAATTTTGAAACTCAAGAAAGAAAGTGAAAAAAAACAAAAAAACATTAAAAGGCAAAGATCATGAAGGGAGCGGCTAGCGGAGAAGTGAAGTTTAAAATCAAATGACAAAGAAATTTAATCAGTTCCTCGGATCAAAAATGTACAGAGATGGAAAATCCACCCGCAATGGGTCATACTGCAATAGTTGGTATGAATAAGATCTGGAAGTGCAAAAACATCAGTCGCACCACCAAGTGCAGATTAATCAGAACCATCATTTTTCCCATAGCATTGTACGGGTGCGAGAGTTGTATATTAAGTAAGTTCGATAGAAGGAAAATTATGCATTTGATGTGGTGCCGGGGGAAAATGTTACAAATGCCATGGACAACCAGGAAAACAAATAGCGTAGACTACGACTGTCTTATTTTGGTTTAACTCCATGTTATGTGTGCAAACTCACTAGAGAAATCTGCAATGTTGGGGATGGTCAGTGGAACGAGAAGAAGGGGACTCAAAGAATGCAAAGAAGTCGCTGGCTTGACACCATCAGTTACACGTGTATGTGCTGTGATTCGGCCACAGGCACACGCCCAGAGTGACATCGCACGGCTATTAGTGTGATATTGCTCATATAAACATGAAAACAAAAATTACATTACACATTCAAAGTTTTCCAGGTTTTAAATATTTTGCCTAGATCAATAATTACTGAAGGTCACCGGATATGAAGACGACAGTGGGTTTCACAGATATATATCAGCAGTGTTTAGTAACTTGCATCTCAATTATGATGAAATTGAGAGGTACAAATTTATACGACATGACACAGTCTGTGGCATATATTTACCGTTCATTCTGGGCGATCTGTATTGGTGCAGTCACACCAGCAGAAGCGTTCAATGTTCTGCCATCAGCCAATCGGATGGTCAGATTTTGTCCTGATGCATCTCCAGTCACCGGGACATGCCGATCACGCAGAGACTCAAATATCCGCAAGCGCTCGGCCTGACTGGCAGACGGCTGCAGCTGAAACAGAGAAGAGTGTGTGAGTCCGGGATACAGAGATGACACATCAGTCACTGTGCAAAAAATAACAGAGACTATCAGTAAATGATACTATGGGGAAGGTTTAATATTATTAGTAAATATGAGGGAGCGGTATAATTTGAAGATGAAAATAAAGAACAAAACAAATATAATCTCACAAACTAGAAAAAAACATTACATCACACGGATGAAAGTAAAACTTCAAAGTCGTCGGAGTGAATTACTTGGCATCAAGGACATGGTAATTATATCAGACTAACCATATACAGTCATTACATTACATTTATAACTATATACAATGAGGCCCAACATTCTGAGACAAGTGACCACTAATGAAAATGTGTATTTTTTACCTGAGCATTATAATTTAAATAAAGTTTCATTAAAAATATTAACATGAATGTGAGAATATCTCAGTATTTGGTGTATATTTTGCTTTAATGACTGGAGCAACATGAACTAAACATGATGATATTCTCCAGCATGATTTGAGATTATCTAAAGAGCACCAACTGAAGAGCATCAGATTATCTGTACAAAAAGTCACATGGCCAATGTTAACTTTAAGAAAAAAGCAGAATCTTTTATTTTTCATCATAACATTTATATGAAGTGTTTTTTTGGGAACATATTTAATAAATAAAGCAGTTTTAGTGTGGTCTCATACTTTTGGTCCCCACTGTAGTACTGCTATCTATGCTATGTTACAGTAATCTTCATTTATATATACTTTTTCATATTAGTAGTTTTAACTGAACCTTAATTTGAATATAAATATATATATATATTAAGTGCATAAATAAAAGGTAGCACATTTAAAGTGTCTGAATCCAAACCTTTCATTATTACTTTATACACACACATACACGCTATTCTAATTCCACTTCAAACAGGTCTAACGTTACTAAGCACAATGTGTCACTGTATGACATGTCTGTCAGATCTCATCAGTCACAACGCACAGAATCCTGCACACCTTCCCGTAGTATCTGCTGCTCCGGACCGCTGCTCTCACTGCCGCCTGACAGGCGGGCCACCTCGAGAACACGGCTACAAACATGTTACACTCAAACTCAAAGCTACGGCTCCATGATTTCCCCTATTAACATCAAATGCTGCCCTCTCTCAGCGGGCCGCCATTTTACAGGAACTACTACATCGTCACCGAGCAAGAAACCCGATTCGCCGAGAGCAATCGAATGAGGGCGGGCTCTGTGTGAGAAACAACCAATGAGAAGCGAAGCCAGAGGTGCGTCATGAGCGTCCACTCAGTGCGCAAGTAAATACAATCACTGACAGCTAAACGCTCCGGATTCTCCTGCATATAAACACAACACATTCAAATAAACGGATTTTACGGAGGACTGAAGAGACAACAGTGAAGGTTTATGAACTGAACACTAAAATATTTCGAACCAAAGTATGACAATATATTAAAAAAGCAAGCTCAAGTTAATGCTCCATCACTTCTGCCTCCAATAGCCTGATCTTACTTTATACGAGGTAAAAAAAAAACCTGCACTCAAAACACCCTGTTATTTCTACAGGATCCTAGAGACGAAATCCAAAATCATAAGATTGAAGCACTAATTAATAAACGTCTTACAATGTCAACAAACTGGTGCACTTTACTAGTGAGTGCAGCTGTCTTCTAAGGGAGCCTATGTAAGAACATTGTTCCAAAGCGTTTATATAAGCATTACCTACCTATAGATAAGCAAGCAGACTTGTTACTACAGCTCTACAGGCAAGTAAAAAAGAAAGAGAAACAAAAAAGAAAAGAAAATTACTGCAAAATGTAATTAATCTGCCTAAATTAAACAGTTAAAGAACATTATGAATGCGTTTCAGACATAGCTCTAGCTTAGTTTCAAGTAAGCAATGTGTAAATCTGATTCTGCCTGGTCTGATTGCAGTAAATTAAACCACACTTCCTCACCATTAACTTTAAACTACTGAAGTTCAGAGCAAACACAGTGTAAACGTCAAGGTACTGTGAGTGTTTATTTGCATGATCTATTGGTCACTGAGAAGGGTAACAAGAAAGGGAAAATGTGTCATCCCTTACTGCAAAATGATTGGCAAGTTTACAAAACTAAACCAAATTCAACAAGTTTACAAGTGCACAATGTTTCAGATATGAAGAATGCCATCAAGTAATCACTGATTTTCATCATATGGTGACACTGGTTGCATAAGATCAGTGACCATTAGGGTTGTCAATGTGAGAAAGGGGTGTGTGCTCCAATTGACATTAAGCTCAAAGATGTTTAGTTGGATATATGTGTGCAGATGTTGTTTTTGTGTCTGACACATTCCCTTTAAATAAGAATCCACAATAACCACAATACATGGTTCAAATGGTGTAAAGATGTTAGTAGTCTATTCTGTTGTCCCAAATCTCTGTAAGTATGCGACATGAATATAAATGCAAAAAAAGAAAATAATAAAAAGTAGAACTTGGGGTGTTAACAGTAGTTAAAATGTTCTGTTTGTTCAGTGTCTTAACACTGCTTACCATCAGTCATCAGTCATCAGTGTCATTACTGCAAGGCGACAACATTCAAGTCTGCAGTTACCAATAGAACAAATAGTATTGCAAACAAAATTTGATTTAAATCATGTGAGGAGTCATGATGGCGTTGGGCGTTTAAAGATAGTTGCAGAGCAATGATGCAGGTTTTGCTGTTGTTTTCTGATAACAGTACTGCATATCAGTTTAATCAACTAGTCCACTCAGACAGCTATCTGTACATTTGACATGACTGAAAGGATCCACATTTTAGTCTGACAGAATTGAGCAGTAAACCTGTGGTGCAGCTGGTACAAAATGTATAGATGTGGCCCCAACTGAAGAAATGACTCACATTTCTGCCACAACTGAAGACTTGTTACATTAAATCATCTGGCAGATTCTTAATAAATTGCATTCTGTTTGTACATAGCAGCTTTGTTGCATATCAGCATGCTATTACAAATATTTTAAAATAAGTCTGTGGGTTCTCTGAAATGCTACTCGTGGAAAACACTCTACAATGAATTCAAATGTTGTCCAAAAGAAGACACTAAAACATGCCCCTCAAATAATCAACTTTTCAGCACTTAAAAAAAAAAAAAGATTACAACTTTTTTTCTTACACAATGGATGAAAACTCCAACAATGTACAGGTTATATTCACATTTAAGTTATCAAACATCATTTTGTTGAAAAGCAGTGTGTTGTGAAACAATGTACTATTTTGCTTTAGTTTAACGAACAATGCATGCAAGACATTTTTAAAATGCAAAGCATGGAAGTGTGGCTTGTAATGAACACAGACAATTTCAGTCATGTGTACATAATAAAGGGTTAATCTAAGTGTCATAATCTTTCAATTCTAGAGACAAAGAACTGACATTTCAGATACAATAGGAAATTGGAAATAATTAAACCAAACTAATTCTTTCCTCAACTTTCATTTGAAACGAATGTTCAGAGCTGTGTATTTTAGCTCTGCACATTTCTGAAAACATGTTGGACATTACATTACATTATAAGACTAACAGGATAACAGAATTGCTGTTAAGTAAAACATAAAAAAAGGCAGAAAAAAAATCCAGGTACATTTGATCATGAACAAAGTATGAGACCACCTGTAAAGAAAAGTCTCCTTCCTTTCAATAATATTTCTCATCACAATGCTTTTATTTATCAGAATACATGTAAGATCTATTGAAACTGAAGGGGGAGCAAAAAAAAAAAAAAAAAAAATGCAAGGGAACTCTTGAAAAGCACTCAAAAACTACAGAGTAGTTATGCCTTGAACACTTGGTTAGCTTATACTGTATGTAGTGTGAGCCAAAATCTTCACATCGTGGTGAAGGTTGATAAAGTGGCTGTATTTTAGCATCATGAAGCTTAAAGACCACTACAAGCAATCATGGTTGCCCACCATTATGTCTATGACAATAATTTAATCACTCGAAAATAAAGCAAAGTCGAAATCCACTGGCTCTATGCTCGAAGTGAGAGAGTAACAGAGGTTAACAGACAGAAAACAGTTATCTGTAACCTGTAAACAGCAGAAACATGTATTTTACATGAGAAACAATAGAAAAACAAGTGTTATAGGGTGGGGAAGTGAAGGAAGTTAATTGAAGGAAAGAGATAGTCAGCGTATCTACTAGTCATCCACAATACACACTCATACACTCTCCACAAGCACTCTCTTATATTACACAAACTGAACAGGATAACCACCTTTTGCATTCCTTCATATGGATGTTTCTGGATCTCCACATTCTCCTCCTCCTAGTTCATCCCTAGGATATCTGAAAACTTCTCTTCCTCTATGAAGAGTAGTGCTGTAACATTGCTGCTCTAGGGCAGGGCGTGTCAGTGCATGTGTATTTACATGCAGTATAAGTCTCACGCTGCGATTCACAGGTGATGCTAGCTTGCTACACTGCCTATTTCAGGTTGTGCAGAGCCTTTAGCACTCATTCTAAGATACTAATATCGAGGGGGCAAGAATGGTCTTTTGGGTTGGTTGAAAGGCCCACCGCTGAAACTGCCAGCGGGACGTTTTGTCCCAGGCAGGAGGGGTTCACGGTTAAGGGAGGGGGGCAGGGAACCTCTGGGAAACTGTGGAGAACGGAGCGCATGATGCTGGTTTGGTAAGTGGAGGAGGGACAGAGGGGAGGAAGGGCGGCGGGGTCTCTTATTTGGGGAGTTGAAGGGTAGGCGGTTGGGGATGGACATGTGAGTACGAGGTTCACCTACTGGGGATGGAGGTGTGGTTGGGGTAGAGGGTGGTGTGGGACTAGGGCCCTCTCGAATTCTGCCCAGGAGGGGTGGGGGAACTCCAGGGGTGCCAGGGCGATGAAGAGGTGGGGCGTGGCGCAAGGCAAATTGCTCTTTCACAGTGCCTGGCCGTGGGGGTTCACCTAACAAGGAAGGGAGTTGGGGTTTGCCGCCTCTTGGAGGGGCACTACCACCGCTACCTCCAAGTCCCGTTCCATCGGGACGGAGATTGACAGGTGGGTAGGGTAGGACTCGATCTATGGATACAAGGACACCACCAACCATAACAGTGGAGGTTGGGGAAAGGTGGTCCCTAGGAGGGGGTGGGGTTTGAGGGATGGGTGGAAGTGGTGGTGGGACACGAGGAATAGAAGAGGGAAAAAAAGGAGGGGGATGATGGTGCTGAGGAATGCCATGAGAAGGCCGTGTATGGTCCTCATTCGCGTAGGGTGGAGGTGGGTACTGCAAAGGGGGCGGAGGATGAGAAGGGAGAGGAGGAGGAAGAGAAGGGACCAATCCCAATTCTTCAGAATTCTCATGGCCGTGACTACGAGGGCGATGTGGGGGTGGGGATTCCATAAACTCCTCTTCTTCATACCAGGCCCCACCAACTCTTGAACTAGCATTGCTTCCCCTTCTTGGACCTCTTCCAACCAAGCGGATGCTTTCCACCGTCTGAATGCGGTTGCCGTAATCGAGGGTTTCGATTGCAACTCCCTCATTGGAGGATGCAGAAACAAGAGTCTCAATGCGATGGTAGTGGTCTCCATTGTCAGCCGAAGCTTTCCTCTCCTTGTCTTTCATCCCATCTTCAGATCCTCCACTTGACTTGCGAGAGGCTGCACTTTTCTTTATCTCTCCGTCCATCTTTGATTTTATTCTCTGATCCTGCAGCATGGCCGCTGATGGAACGTTCAAACCCACTCCTTTTCTCTTCAGCCCTTCATCATCATTGGTTTTGGTCATAGCCTTGACCGATTTAGTCGCACTTGGGCTAAAGGCAGCAAGCCTCGAGGGTGGTGGGGTGCGGTAATCCCGGTCTTTCCGCTCATTTTCTCCCAGAGCCTCTCGTGGAGTGATCACTGCATCCCAGGGGTCACTATGATAGGCTGTAGGTGAAAGGTTATGCCCTCCAGACAGACCTGCACTCTGGGGGTCATGGGGTGAGTCCATGATTTCGTCTTGAGTGGGTGTGCTACCACTTTCATCTCGGACAGGGGTGCCGTCCAGGTTTTCCCCAACAACTAGGAGAGGGCTATTGCTGCCCGCGTCGTCCAGGCCAAGTCCGAGAGCGCTGAAACCAGGATTCCCTTGAAGGAAACTGTTGATCTTAGACTCCAAGCTGGGCACTGCCACAGCCTCGCTTTCACTTTCTGCCTCTTTCTCCTTCTTTTTTTCTCGTTCCCTTTCTTTTTCTTTTTCCCTTTCCTTCACCTTCTCCCACTCTTTCCCTTTCTCTTGCTCGGACTCTTGCTTGAAACTGTTGCCTGTGGGCTTTAGGGTCTTCGGTGTTGTTGGGGTGGTTGTGGTGGAGGTCGCTGCAGCTTTGGTGGCAGCTGAAGAGGATGTAGAGGCAGATGAAGATGGACCAGGATCTGGAGTGGTGAGAGTGCCCGAACGAGCTGATGAAAGGAGAGATGACAAACCTGCAAGATATAGATTTAATAAATATAAAAATAGTTACTGGTTCAAACAGGTTTCCCAAACACTTTCACTAAACAGATTAGAAATAAATGGTGTATTGTGTCCTACCCTGCAGCTTGGGACTGTGAGTCTGTGTTTTGGTGAGTACATTCAGGATGCTCTCAGGGGAGAAATCTACTTTGGACAGGATGTTGGCCAGAGGATTGGATGAGGGAAGGCTGCCAGGGGTTAAAGGAGGGGGTTTGGAGGAGGAGGCGTGGCTGGATGGTGTGGTAGGTGTGCCAGGGGAAGGACGGGACACAGGACTGACACCTGGGTGTTGAGAAAGAAGAAAACACTGTCATGAAAGGAGCTATAATGAACAAAGTCTTCTCAAACTCTTTCAGTTTTATAAATTTTTACTTCTGGAGCCTGTCCTGCAAAAGGAAAACTCACCAGTGGTTTTCATTGCATTAGAGAGAGAGCTCAGAATGGAGCTGATCTTGCCCAGATCCACATTGGCCAAGTTCACCGGCAGGGGGGAGGGGCTAACGATAGGGGCTGCTACAGGTGTGGTGGTCAAGGGTGAGGTGTTTGCAGGAGGTGTTTGATTGGTTGATGACACAGACACTGTCTTTGTGGGAGTTGGTAATATCTGGGATGGTTTAGAAGCAGTGATCTGGGAGCCTTTTGTTGCAGAGGCATTTGTCATCTTGGACACAGATGGAAGACTTGACTTTTCTTTCCTCTCATCAACTAGAGGACAAAGCACAACTATATCAGTTAAACAGTACATTTGTGATGTTACATAGCATACTAACATTACTGTGTTCCCCTCATCTCTGCTTTCTCTCACCAACGATTCCAGAATTTGCTGTTGTTTCCTCTTCCTCAGACATGTCCATGTCCTCAATATCTCTGTTGTCCTTCTGTTGCTCCAATCCTCTTCCCCCATTTCCATCCCCAGTGCCTGTATTCTTCCTGGAACTCATGCCATGGAAGGGCGACTCTGAGCCAGTGGGGGACGGGGCATCCTCAGAGGGGGACGGGATGGGAGAGTCATCCAGACAGGGCAGTGTGGCCTTCAGAGCATCCAGCTTCCGCTTCAGACTACACACGCGATTGGCAAAAGCTTCATAAGCCTATAAGAAGTGGTGAGGGGTTTAAGAAAAGCACAATATGAGGATACATGATATAAATTGTTTGTTGGTACATCAATAGGCCAATATTTGGCATTTTGTCACTGGCATCAGGCACTAGCCATGCCCCCTTGGTTGATGAGCAGAACTTCAGAGAGCACATTCAATTCTTCTCAAATATATTTGGGTAATAAGTAGGGTCTTATCCAGAACCGGTAGTGTTTTTTGAGAAATACAGGAACCGTGCGAAATTCCTAAGTTTCGGTTTCCGAAAACGGTTCTGGTGCGATTTGTGCACTGAAAAGCCCTGGCGCTTCAGATATCAATGCAGAGAGAGAGCATAAGACAGTAGAGCTGCACGATTAATCTTGAAAAAAATCTCGATTCAAACACCCACGCAATCTTATTCCTAAATGACAAAAACATTGAAAACAACCACACCAGAATATTCAAATCTGTTTGCGCTGTCACCAACCTAGAGAGAGCAGTTGTCAATATAGGTATTAAGCTTCACTTTCACAGTTACCAATATTTCTGTGGGTTTTCCACTGCTGGAGATGCAATAAGGCAGGAGAGGTTGCAAATTCTCCCAGTGATTTCAGAAATGTTGATTTATCCTTCAGAAAAATTTACTATTTTTGCAAAAATTGCTAAATAATATGTTGAATTTGTTCACATTACCAGTCTGTTAAACTCATTTGACAAGTATAAGAAATAAATACAAAAAGGCTTGTTTGAGTTGAGTATTGTGCATTTTTTTCTTAATACTATTACTATAGTTGTTTAATAATTTTAATTAAACAACTATAGTAATAGTTGGTAATATTAATAGACGGAACCGGAAAAATTCTTACGATTCCCAACCCTAGTAATAAGTGGTGTTTGCCAAAGCAAGCGTGTCCACACGAATGTAAACAAATCTAATATAGAGTTGTCGACTCACATTGGCAACAATTTTGACCTCTTTGTACTGCATCTCATAAAAAATGTCTGCATTTCCCAGAGCCTCCAGCAGCGGGGGTCCTGCCTTCATCTGGCCCTCCAGGAATGTCACAAATTCCTGCAGCTTTGTACCTCCCTCCTCAAAGTCCTTTGAGAATTTATTCCCTCCTGCTTTATCTGAGGATGTAAGGAGAGAGAGAATTTGAAAAGCCTATTTTTCCAGTTATATAGTGCAGTTTTTGGGAAGCATTTCATTACCTTTTAACCTCTTGAGGGCCTCAGTGCTGCAGACGTCCACTCTGAGAGCAGTTAACTGCTTCTCTCTCAAATCACTCTCGTCCAGAGTGCGCTTGTATGACATTAACCGCTCTACAAAATCATGCGGCTGACAAAGAGAAAAATACATTAATTATTAGTTCTAATAATTAAACAGATAAAGAGGCAGGAAAAGTTCTAATAAACTTAAAGACAGATCATGACTTACTACAAACTCTGCAACAATTTTAGATTTCAGAGCAGTTTTGGCGTTGACTGGGGCTGCAGAAAGGGGGGAAAACACATGGTCAAGTTATTTAAAAAAAAATTATATATTTTTAACACTTTCATTCTGAATCATTGGATAGCTATTTGTTAATGTATGCACTCTTCATTTATATTCAGCCACAAAGTTTTCTCCACAAACATATTGCAATCAGTGTTTGAGAATATTGCAGTAAGTACATTTGTTAAATTAATTTCCATAAAAAAAAAATGTTTTAATGTCAAATACTGAAGGTAATTTTAGTCATTTATGGATTTAGGACAATGACAAATACAGACCAATTATATATATATGTTTAATAAAATAAAGTTTTATTATTATACACAAGGTAAACAATACAAGATATACAATTTACAGAACTATACAAGATTTCAACTTAATACAGGACAGAAATTTCAAAAAAATTTATATATATATATAAATATTATATATATATATATATATATAAGGCTGTCAACGTTAGCGTTAACGCATTCGATTAATTAATATTCCTTAAAGCATTAAAATAATTTAATGCAAATACATTTTTGAAGCAGGTAAACCTGGTAGGCGTAAATTTCTATTCTAACCCTTTGATCTGATCACAAACAGAGAAGCAAAATCTGGTTATTTTAAGCCACTAAAATCTGGGAATGTTTTCACCCACTGGATGATATCCAATTATCCAGTAAGCAAATTAATTCAAACAATCAATTCAAAATAGCGCTAAGTCAGAGATGAGTCCTTAAGTCCGTAATATTGATCTACGGATACAGTGCATGTGCTCTCTCGACGCACTGAACGCACATTGTATTTATGCACAGACAATTCAGTACATTGTTTCCACACACATTCAGGATAATGTTTTGATTTGTCATGTGTATGTTACTGTGTTTAGCAATTCTGATTGAATCCATGTAATGTAGAAGGCATATGCAGTCGGGTCCAGGCGGTTGGTTTAGGGCCTTTTTTTACTTTTGCTATGTCCGACAAGCTACGCCGCTCTCACGCAGTGAAAAATACATCACGGAGCAGAGAGGAGACTGACAACACGCTGACAGACAGGACAGACCAGGTTACTTTTGATATTAAACATATTACAAAGTCCCACCTTTCAAATTTGGTCATTTTTTTAAAGCAATTTAAATAAATACCGTTTTGTGGCTCTTTAATGTGTCTGATAGATCGCTGTAGAGCCTCAGTTAACCCCCTGGGGTCGGCAATCACGCCGGCGTGATTTGCGCGTTTTTTTTCACATAGCAGCTGAATAAACTTAAAATACTCCGTCATTTGTGGTCATACAGACTTAATAAAAATGAAAAAAGAATCTGTGAGATGTCTACTTTTGTATGTGTCCACTTACAATCAAAACAAAACGTTGTGCTTTTGTAAAATAAAGAAATTAAACAGGGTGTGCTTTCTGCCTCTCCGTCTCGTGAACTTTTTTTTCTTGAGCACGTCTCTAAACATTTAAAAAAACTCAGCGAATACTTGTCACACATTTGTGAGCTCTATATATTTATAATCATTTAAGTGTGTAGTTTTAAATTATCTGATTCAAAACGAAAACAAATATTCTCTGTTTAAGTAATTTGTATAAAACCAACAAGATATTCAGTTTCTCTAACCCTTCCTCATTAGTTTTAATGTGACCACACCCACACGCGCAAAACATATAGAGATGCAAATCGTCCATGTGTCGCGCGAACGCCCCCATTACCTCAACAACAAAGCGGCAAACTTTATCAGTCCTCTGCAGTCGTCGAGTTTGGAAGACATGCTGTGAGATTATAGGGTTTACATCTGAAGAAGAAGATCGCGATTTGAAGACAAGAACGATTTTAAGGTAAGAAATAATCCTGAATTATATTAGTTAGTGTTATTGTTGCATAAACTTCATATTGCCATTGAACTGTTGCTCGATGCTTCAGTGAATGTCCCCTGCACGCGCTGTGAGAGTTTGAAAACGCAGTCGCGCGACGTGCGTTTGAAAAGCAAACCATGATTTTACTCCAATCTCATTTCATAACGTCATATCGATGTAAACATTTGAAGTAACATATGATAATCAATATGTTTTTCTCTAGTGTAGTGTTACTGAAGTGTTCCTTTTTAACTATGCCTGCTATACTGTTCTTATTATTTGATTCAGCCCTGCTGCAAAAAATACTTTCTTAGTTAGTATTTTTGTTTTGTTTCCAGTCCAAATATCTAAAAATTCTTAAACCAATAAGTGTTTACTAGAGAAGTAAAATGACATAAGAAATTCTATTTTGTTTTAAGATAAAAAGAAAGTAATTTAAGTAATTTTTGCTTAAAACGAGCAAAATTATCTGCCAATGGGGTAAGCAAAAAATTCTTGGTTTCCATTTGAATTAAGATTTTTTTTCTTGTTTTCTATTCGAATTCAGATTTTTTTGCTTACCCCATTGGCAGATAATTTTGCTCGTTTTAAGCAAAAATTACTTAAATTACTTTATTTTTATCTTAAAACAAAATAGAATTTCTTATGTCATTTTACTTCTCTAGTAAATGCTTCTTGATTTAATAATTTTTAGATATTTGGACTGGAAACAAAACAAAAATACTAAGTAAGAAAATCATTTTTTGCAGTGCAGGTATATGCCTACAAGGCACAACAAATATATATATATGTGTATATATATATATATATATATATATATATATGTGTGTGTGTGTGTGTGTGTGTGTGTGTATTTTGTAAATTTTAAAAAGGAATTTTCACCAGAAATCTAAAATGTATTCCCACAATCATGCAGCCCTGGTTTCTTCTTGATATCAGCATGCTCACAGCTTTTTTATATATATATATATTTTTTAGGTAGCTACCCGTCCTGCTGACTTCAACATGAGCATGAGGAGGTAAAGTGAAAAATCAAACACCTTGGAAATGACAGGTATGCACTATGTTTCAGGAAAGGAAAGGTGTGTGACTGGTTAAGTCTCTGTCTTTAGTTCAGTGTGTTAAATAATGTGCTTTTTGCCATTTGTTGTGTATCTTTGGATGATGTTGTGTTGTAAATAAATTCAAACAATCAAAAAGCCATTTTTTTTTAAATCTCCTCATTCTTTGTGCAAGGTAATGTAATGATAGTGCCTGAGAGCTCCTAATAGGGCCATTATGGGAGGCTCTTTGTCTCTCTCAGGTGTGAAACACTCAATATTCATGGTGGTTAACGCCTCCTCGCATAAAGCTTTCTTACACAAAACATGTCATACAAATTTTAAATCAATATATTGTCTTATCTGAATGAGTATTCAGGATGATTTTCACATAGTTTTGGAGCAAATATTCTAGGCTACGTGATACAATTTTCAAAAGCCTTGCGACGAAATAATTAGTTTGTCTTTCATGACATTATTTCAGTGACTTTTTTTTTGGTCATTTTCACAAACCACGCATAAATGTTATTATCTCAAAACTACAAACTTTTACATACATGCTGCTGACATATTATTGTAGCAGAGTTTGTGCTGAATGCAGTGTAATAATACTTTAGTCATGAAAATGTCACAAGTAACAGAAATAAGCACAAATGTTAGAGCATGTCAGAACACCTCCAGGACCCAGAAAACACCTCAGACCCCTGAGGGTTAAAGCTGCTTGTGAACCGATCATCTCTTCCTTCTAGTTCATTTATAGCATCTAGTTCATTTAATCTACTAACTCTCCTGACTGCTTTGTCGGACAAAATGGCGGATGGCGAAGTATGATTGGTCAGATCACCTGTCAATCAAGCTCCCTGCGAAGGGTCAATTTAAAGTCAAACTCAAAACCCACTTATTCAGAATAGCGTATCCTTCATGATTACTGTCTGCATTTAATTCTAGCATTTTTTTTCTTATTATTTTTACAGTAGTCATGTTTGTACATGCTTTCCTCTTTTTTGGTTTATTGACATTATTTGTATTTATTACTTTGATATTGTTATTGCTGCTACTTCTTGTTCTTGATATATGATATATATTTATGGTGTGCCTAATTTCACAATAAGTGTGCGATTAATCACAATTAAAATGTTTTATCTATTGACAACCCAAATTTTATAATTAAGTTGTCTTTATTCTTTTTAGAAAGAGGGTCCCCTCAAGAGGATAATTATATTTGGGGTCTCTAAAGCCGCGTTTCCACCGCGGGAACTTTCCCCAGGAACTAGGAACTTTGGGGTGGTACTCGGTGTGTTTACACCGCAGGAACCAGGGTCTAAATGAAGTTCCGGGTAAATATTTCCCCCTCAGAAAGTCCCTGCTGGCGAGGTAGTACTTTTTCAAAGTTCAGGAACTTTCGGGGGTGGTACTTGTGCGCTGAACATGCTGATTGGTTGTGTTCACGCCGCATTTTGACTGGATGACTCCACGCAGCATTCTATTTTAACCGGCATTTTAAAAAATCTATTGCGGTTCGTGGCTTCATGCGCGAGAGTTGTCTGTCTGCAAATATGGAATTTAATTTTTTTTTTTTTAAAACACAGCTGGACCGACGACGAGGTTACGTATTTGTGTAACAGGAAATTTTCTGCGCGTTCATCCCAGCCATCTCATATTCATGTCCGCAATACATCACAAACACAACTGCAGCACAATTTTAATCTCCTCCATACTTATTATAAATGTGGCGCTCAAAACTGATTACTGTGCGTCGCAGACTGGGAGGAGCAGACGCGCGCAGTTTATAATCTTCCCGGTACTTTAGACCGCGGTGTAAACGCAGAAAGCAACCGGTCTGGGGCAAAAAAAGTTCCTGGGAAAAAAGTTCCTGGGACAAATTGTTCCGGGTAATTTCGGTGGAAACGCGGCTTAAGAAGGTTAAAAACCTCTGCACTAGACTTCAGTCCAGCATCGAAACTTGATGCAAACAGCTCAAAAACTTACCAGGAGGAGGGGGTTGCTCTTTCACTTTCTCCTTTTCCTTTTCCTTTTCCTTTTCTTTTTCCTTTTCTTTCTCTTTCTCTTTTTCCTTTTCTTTCTCTTTGTCCTTTTCTTTCTTCTGCAGACTGGCTTTCAGCTCAGTGATCAGCTCCTCAGGATAAACGTTCCTCTCTTGCCAAATAGTGAAGATCCTGTCCACTGACTTACACACTTTAGCGTCCCTACAAGCACACATCGAGTCAGCAGAGAACGTGCTTCTGTACGAATCACACTCAAAAACACACAAACACACGATTTACTAACTTGACCAGCAGGGCAGCGTCCGGCAGCACGTCAGCGAAGGAGGTTCGGTAAATGATAGCGTTCTTCCTTTTGCAGTTCTGAATGACATCATTAGCCACGTAGAAGAGATTTAGCCTGTGACTGGCATCCGCTGCAGAAAGAACAAAAGGAAAATGGAGAAAATATTTGTTATTAGTCTGCAACACTAACATAATAGAAAGAGAAAGGAGGAGTATATGTAAGAAATTAACAAAAAAATTTGTAACAGTATACAGTAAATACTCATAAATCATTTGCAAAATATTAGTTTATAGTTAATTAATAGTTTATATATTGTAGTCTCTACATTGTTAATATATGTATAGGCTATAACAAATAGTGAGTTCTTCATTCATTGTCACTGTAATTAACACAATTATTATTGTTGAATTAATTAGCTCATATGTAAAGAGCTTCGTTAAAGAGAAAACTCTTTCATTACTCAACCTTTATGACGTTTCAAACCCGTAAGACTTTCGTTAATCTTCTGAAATAAAAATGAAGATCTTTTTTAATGAAATCTGCGCTTTCTGTCCCTCCGTTGACAGCTACGCAACAACCACTAAAGTGTAAACACTTTAGATCGTAAAACGAATCCATATGAATTGAGCAGTTTAGTCCAAATTTTCTGATGAGACTTAACTATAAACTAATAGATTGCAAATTATTTGCAAGTACTTTGCTACTGTATACTTTTTACAAACTAAGTGCAACCAAAATTTCAACAACATCTCTACTACAGCCATATTTATCCTGTTTCTGTATATGGTGCCGAAAGAGAGCAGCTGAAGTGAATCTGCCCTGAATAAGACAAATGCACCAGTGTCACACAGTGCCCGAGCTGCTACTCTAAGTGAATATGTCGTACGTATGCCTGGATCCAAATATCAAATATCAGTCTTTTTGACTGTTAAACAATAAGTTTCATAGTTTCACAAGTGCTGAGAATCCATTCAATAATGAAGATAACAACCAATGTTGGAGTGGTCTCGCATTTTATGCGCCATCAAAACACATGGGTTTCGGTAACTGGATAAGTTACAATCCACAATTGAAAAAAATATGCTTTAAAAAACAACACTGCACGATATTACCAATGAACTAAATGCTTTTTGAAGAAGAAACTTTTTAAATGTTTCATATAAGTCAATCTAAAATAGTTAGTCAGACTCAGAACTGAACCACTTGAGCTACATGAACGGACACGGAGCAGTGAATGAACCAGTAAAATAACATGCTTTGTTCAACCAAAAGCATATAGGCCTACATACGAGATTAATCACAAATACACAACATAAACATAACATCTAGGCAAAAATGACACGTTAACCTGACCTAAGTTACATGCTAGTCAGAATGTAAGAAAGTCATGTTGTGAATGATGCTTTTTCCATAACACACTAGACGGAGTGAATAACAATGATATTACACAGCGCCTGAAAATTGTCCCCAGCTAGGTAACTTCCAACATGACCGGCACTAAGTTTGTAATATCATTGCGCTGCTGGTACGGCAGCAGTTCCTTGATTATTACACATGAATGAGAGTGTAGTTCCTAGTCATATTGGCCTAGAAAATCGCAACTTAATTTTCTGTCAGTCTTAGTACACGATGTAACTACAGAAGAGTCAAGTTTTAAATAGGAAAAATATCGAAACTCTTTGGTCATGTTTTTGAGAGAGATGCTAACGGTCTAATCAGATTCAATGATCTATGCTAAGCTATGCTAAATGTGCTGCCGCCAGACCCGGAGATCGGCTGAATGGATTCGAAAACGGTAAAACTCAACTGTTTAACTCTAGGGGAGTTGGAAAATGAGCCTATTTCCAAAAAAAGTGGAGTGTTCCTTTAAGCGCAATAAGCTGCAGGAAAAAACTCATTGCGACTCGTGCTGTCTGACACACTTGAAGCGCATGCTCAGAAAGCCGCCTTTCAGACAGTGTGCGATGTCAAAATGCCTGTCTTGGTGAGTATTCATGTAAACACAGGCAGTTTTTTGTCTTAAGTGAATGTAAACAGTTGGGAAATAAATCAAATGTGTGTCAATAGGATATGTGCATTAGGTCTTAAAGTGATAGCAGCCTAATACAGTAAACCTGCTGCTGTCTTTCAAAAAACTAAAGAAAAAGATAAAAATAACTCACCGATGTTGACAGAATAACTTTTGTACCTTTAATATGAATCAATGTAGATGTAATTCATGTGAAACTATGCAGAGTATTAGTTTTACATTTGATTATTCAGTTTCTGTACTGTTTCTTTCTTGAATGGTACTGTTAAATAGATTTAATGTCAGCCCACCTGAAAAACTTAAAGCACTGGGCTAGGGTCGGCGATAAAACAATATATAATTTTCCTTGATAACACGAGTTCAATAAATGTTTGATATGCATCAAAAGTTGAACGAACCCGCGCTACTCATTTGAACTGCGTCAAATTAATTACAGATTGTTTAGTTGTTTGTTCAGAATAGTGTTGGGACGATGGCTGACAGACATCACGATGTTGACAAATGTGCATTTGCTGAGAAAGAGATAATTTCTCTCAAAATATGCAATTGTAATTTGTAAATAAAAGAACAAGTAGTCTTATGGTACACAAGCTTATATATGGTCACTTTTACTTGATACATGACACAGGTCAGGATATTAGACATGAATAATATTTTCAATTAATCCAACAAGTTGCATTAAACAGCAGCAGCCCTGGCTGATCACCTTATGGACATCTAATAAACAACTATTTTGATCATTTATAACAACATTCATTATGAAACTGACCAGAGATGTTTTCCAGACCAGGACAATAGTTCAGTAACATTGTGATATACATAAAAGTATTTGGTGAAGGCTTTTGTTCACAGTTATGCAACAGGATTATGATTGTTAAAAGGGCTGCACAATATTGGAAAAAAACTAAATATTGCATATTTTCAATAAATAGCTCTATCTGGGGTGATTTTGTAGGGAAGGGCATCCGCACAGAAAACAAACAAATTACAAGCAGAGATAAATACAATAGAAAAAAGATAGAAATTAAATAAACAGTGCGTTGTTTTTCAGGTAAATTTAACTGTATTCAGGTACAGAGAAATGTAAAAAAATGTTTTATTTTTTATTTTTCCAATGTAAAAAAACACTGTCTTCACTGTATAAATTAAATATACAGGCATAATACTGGCAGCTGGCCAGTACGGATCACGGAACAACTACGATCCCTATAATTGACATCGCACATCCGGTTAAATGCTAAAGCGATATATTGTGGGGCCCTAATTGTTAATGAAAATGAAAACTAGCAGTGAATCCAACACAAAATTAAATTTTCACAACAAAACAGGGTATCTGCACATTTTTTAAAGTCAAATTTAAGGCTTTTTAAGACCTTTTTAAGACCTGAAGAAATCAAAATTAATACCGTACATTAGGGGTTTGCAATATTAACAAAAATATATCTAGATATTTTAAAAGTTTTGTTGATAATAATTCAATGATATTTTACTGATTTTGTACTGGTACCATGGCTGGTTTAGGCCTGTTGTTGACAGCAGACTCAAAAAGATATTCATATTTAACATATTCTATCTATGCAGTGGTCAGTTCACAGTAGTGACTGAAATAAAAAAAATTATTAAGGGGCAATATTTGCCACCTTAAATTGATTTCCAGGGCCATTTTCACCTAAATATGGAAATTATTTCTAAACGTATTTAGAGGTATGCATCACCTTTTATGTCAAATTCAATTCTATTAGAATAAGACCGTACCAAAATCATCCTTGCAGTGCAGAGGTGACACAGAAAAGCGGCATCCGAACTGGCATTACTATATTTACACTTAATTTGCAATTGCATAAATAAAGCTATTCAATATTTAAATATGAAATTATTTATAATTTTAACATTTTAATTAAAGGGTACTTTAAATATGCAACTAAACCCGCCAGTAGGTGGCGGCAAGTCACTGTCTTAATAAGCGAGTTGTTGGAGTTTTATTCAACCAATTTGTTCAAACGGCCGATTCATTCATTGAATCAAATGATTCGTTCAAAACGCGGATTTCAGTTTTTAAAATAGAATCGCTGTCTGTTGGACTACAGTTTCATTATGAAGTTCTCGTCGGCGAAATAAATGGGGAAACAAACAGTATTGACAATATAAAAAGTAACACACATTGTTAATTTAACTGTTGTATAAAATAAATCGCACATTTGCAATTGTGCACAGGAAAACGGCACTCTTGCTCGTGATATTCTAATATAACAACATAACATGATATAAATATAATAAGACAAAAACTCATTTGGGGACATAACTGCACTGACACATCACGCAGTGAAAGCAAGCATGAGAGACAAACGCGATGTCGGCTCGAACTTGCGATGCCTCGTGCGTAGGCTAGTTAAAACAATGATTACAATATCATCATAGTTCATAGACAATCCTAAGCACAAAGAATGAACTTACTATTGAACTGACATTTACTCGTTCTCTTATCCTCTCCTCTCGCGTGCAGGAGACAGACGCAGGCTAATACGCTGCCGTAAATGACGCGAATTGTCACGTGAACAAGCAAATCCACAAAGATAGAATAATAAAAATAATACGTAGCCTACGCTAATTAGATAGTTTTCATTTGGAAAGCATTTAGATACGTCGTCAAAGTGTCATCTAAAATTTAAGACCTTTCATAGGTAAAAATAAGACTTTTCATAAGTAAAAATAAGAATTTAAGACTTTTTAAGGCCTTAAATTTTAAATATCGAATTTAAGACTTTTTAATACTTTTTAAGGATCCGCGGGGACCCTGCAAAAACAAATACAGTGGGAATAAAATGTCTACACACCACTGTTACAACTTTTTGAGATGTAAAAATAAAGAAAATCAAGTCTATACTGAAACCAACAAAATGAATGACAAACAGACTTTTAAGAAAAAAATTAAACCGCCCTAATTACCTGGTTGCATAAATGTGCACACCCTTTTAAAACAATTAATCTGTTTGGAAATATCGAATGAGTATTCGCTTAAACAGTCAGTTATGACTTAATTGACCATAAACAGTAGGGGAATAAATGTAATGATCTGTGCATTAGATCAAATAACATGCACAATATACCGTAGCATTTACGAGAAGTAGAAAACCCACACTCCTAAAAGATTAGGAAAATGATCAGTTTGATTTTCCAATAAAAGACATGATTTGTTACATTTAATAACCCCTTAGCAGTTTTTGACTGTACATAAATATGACGTGACTTGACTGTAGTTCAAACTTCTTTTTACCACCAATCGAAGAACGAATAATAACTTTTGCTAAATCGGGGCCTTAATACTCAGTAGCATTTTTTTAAATCAACCATTAAGGGAAGAAACCAAATGTAGTTAAACTTTACAAAGAGTCAGTGTTATAGTTCTGTCCTGAGAGTCTGGCCCTGGAGAAGCCCATGCTATTTGGTGTGGAAAGCTGAGCTTAACTCTCGTTAGAAAAGTCTTACACTTTATGATAAAGGACAAACAGTTGTGAAGGGGAAGTCATCTGACACTAATGAAGCCTTTAGTCAAAGGCATGCTATTTGATAACTCATGCTGCGTGTAATCTGATCCCTAACATGTCCTTCTGTAAAATAGGCTCACTGTCTGCTCGGCTTGTGCTCACTGGTTGTGGTATCAATATAGCTCTGGGCCATATGTTTTTACTTCACTCGAAAGGAGGAGAACGTTTGAATGAATGAACACCAGTAAACTGATGTGCTACAACCCAGGCAAATAAACACAAAGTATTCCAACAGGGATGCACCGATACCAATGTACTCGTACTGCTCCGATACAACCGATACCACACAGGATACTGTTGTCAATCCAGAAACTTTGCAGTGTACTTAGCAGCATGAAAAATCAGTACACAGACTAAAAAGTAAAGCATATGTATATGTTGGGCTTTAGGCACATAATCCTAAATGGACCTTGTCTATGGCTGAGAGTTATGGAGGGTTTCTGCCTGGGAATCTACAGAAGAGAAATAGGCACTATACAACACTGTGTCAAACTATACCACCTGCCCAGTGCTAATATCAACACACTTTAAAGACAAGTGGATTTCACTCTAATAAACAGATATGACTCAAATATTTGTGGACAGAAGTAGGGCTGCACGATTATGCCAAAAATCATAATTGTCGATTATTCCCTTGAAATTGTAATTGCGATTATTAATTACGATTATCACAATTTACATTGAATTATGTTTTAAATTGCTTTATACCAGTGGTTCTGGCCATGGGACCCACATTTTCCTATGGTCATGGTATTATATATACCTATTATAATACATATTTTACAATAACATTTTTTTATATAATACAAAAATTGTTGTGAGACACACACAAGTACTGTCCCTTCTTTACTTAACATACACATACATTGTAAGAACATGAGTAATGATAACTAAACAGCAGGCCTGTAGCAGTCCCAAACTAATTTTTGTTAAAACAATGTTATGAGCCACCACAGTCATATAAGAATATACAAAACAACACAAAGTGAAAATAAAGTGGGGTTATGGAAAATACAGTTACCATGTGAACCACTTGAATACAAAATACTAACAAAATGAAACATTGAAACTGCTCCTGGCGAAGAGAATGAACATTAAACCTGCATGCAAATCCTTCTCAGTAACACACTAGATACCATTTATTGGTATTTGACTTATTTCGTGATTTACTAATTTACAACGAAACGACGTTGCGTGCTCGTAGTTTCTTTTGCGCTTTATATAGTGAAGCGATATACAGCGCACTATAAAGATTGACAGGACAGTAAAGTTAATTTTTCTGAGGAGAGAGACTTTATTTCAGCGTACACTTACGTCTCTGTTAGTTCCTATTGTTCTGGGTTCTCTGAATTAGTCGTAATTCGCCTCTCACAACGTAAAATGCTCTAAAAACACCTCATGCACGCAAAATAATGTAATTGGACTTGTTTTTTTTAAAAATGGGAATAGGAGCGGGCTTCACTCAATGATTAAACGTAAACTTTAAGAGTGCTGGCCAGAATAATTAGAATATTTAAAATATTGGGGTTATACATGTAACAGTGCGTGATTGTCTAGAGCGTGGGCGCAGTCTTCAGCGCGCTGATTTGATGACCAAACGTATCGATCAGAAAAGTTCTAACAACACTTCAGTTACTTTTGTATCGACTTATGGTCAGATTTCAAATAGTTTAAAGAACATTGTGCAACGCCATTGGCACATTCTCAGTAGCGACCCGTACATAGGGCACACTTTCCAAGATCTGCCGCGTAATTGTTTTAAACGAGCACCCAATCTTAGAGATCGATTAGTGCGTTCGCACCACCCTGCATCTACCCAGTCGTCTTTTCCCTTTTAAAATTCCACACGGTAATTTTAACCCTTGTGTTATGTTGCGGGTCAATTTGACCCGTTTCGATTTTCTAGTTGTTGGAAATACTGGTTAACCTATGTTTTTTTTCTTGATATTTTGTGACTTTTTCTCATTTATCATCATGAACATGCATGCAAAGTTTCAACATGCTGATGTGTTTTGACATATACAAACAAAATTACTATTACGTTTGTGATGTTCGCGGGTCAATTTGACCCGCATATTTTAACGCTCTAAGGCAACTGTACCGACCCAAAATAATAACATTTATTGGTTATATTTTGTTATTGTGGCTTTTTACTACCTTATGAAGCTAAAAAATTAGCTTGTCCATACTTATTTCAATACAGAAAAATATTTTGTCAGCCAGGTTGTAAAAATTAGCTATAATTTATTTTTTCAAGCTACCTGAAATAAAATTAAACCTTCGGTTTTTTTTTTGATATTTTGTGACTTTTTCTCATTTATCATCATGAACATGCATGCAAAGTTTCAACATCCTGATGTGTTTTGACTAGGGCTGTCAAACGATTAAAATATTTAATCGCGATTAATCGCATTAATGTCATAGTTAACTCGCGATTAATCGCACATTTTTATCTATTCTAAATGTCTCTTGATTTCTTTTTGTCCCATTATTTTTTTCTCATTTTAATGCTCTTATCAACATGGAAAAGTGGATCGGCTTGCTTTGTGCAAATGTTTTTTATTATTATTGAAAACAACATTGGCATATGTGTTCAATTTCACACTAACATTCTCACTTGGAGCAAATAATCTCTCACACAATGTAACACTGTCCATCAATAAAAGGGTGACAGAAATACTGACGAGGTAACGTTACTGATATTGACGAGTGGGCGTAGAAACGCATCAGCTGTGTGTGTGCTTGACTATCAAGTGGTATTTCAGACTGGACGTGCTGCGATGATAGCTCAGTTCACAACGACAAAACACACAGATTACTTTGGTCTTGTCAATTGAACCATTTGGCAACTTTTTAAAAGTAAAATTTCCATTCAGAATCTTTATTGGCCTCCATTTCGGCGTCTCGCGCTCATCATTCATCCACTCAAAACGTTCAGACGAGAAGCGCCGCGGCTCGTATTTAAAATTTTAACACATTATTCTCTATGAGTGTACACACACCGGCGGCGCCATTCAGCGTTTTTATTGCTGGCCATAAACTGAGAAAGTGCGCGTCCGATATGCTAGACGCGCTCAGTTGTCCTAGACGCGGCTCGGCTCTGCGCTTCTCGTCCACTCTTTGATAAAAAAATTGACGCCGTTAATAACGCGTTTAACGGACAGCCCTAGTTTTGACATATACAAGCAAAATTAATATACGTTCATATTATTACTAATAGTGTCAATTTGACCCTCATAGACAGCTATTCAAAAGAAACTGTACAGACACAAAATAAAAACATGTATGTTATGTATGGCAGGGCACTTGTGATGTGAGGTGTGCCCAGCCAAGTGCGAGAGCAAAACCAGCACCGTGTGTGAAGTGCAAGAAATTCATATGCAGAAAACACACACTTGCTGTGTGCATGCTCATCATGTCAGAAGTAACTTCTTGACTTTATGAAATGAGTCTACAAAACAAAAGTTGAGCCAACTTAGGAAAAGTAAACATTATTTTCATTATACAGCTACATTTAATTTATCAGTTATGATGTTCTAAGCATAAAATGTAAAAAAAAAAAAAATGAAAACGTAAAAAAAAACAGTATACTGTTAATCAATAATAATACAATTTTGTCAAAACAAAACAGTTTTAAAAAATGGTTAAAAAACATTTTCATAAATCATATGTTCATATATTTTTTGTTGTTGTAATGTTTGACAAATGTTTATATTAAAAGTTTACAATTTGTACCTGAATCTTTGTTGTTTTTCATAGCGTCATTTTTGAGGAATTGTATTGAATCCAATTAGGGTCAATTTGACCCAAACCATAAGGGGTGTACACAGAAATCCAACATAACACAAGGGTTAAGTGTTGGAACTGTGCGGCATGTAATTTTATGCTCACAGATAATATGTTTACACATCCAAAAACAGGCAGAACATACAAAGTAAAGGGCAGAATCACATGTTTATCCACTTTTATTGTGTATTTACTGACGTGTCCTTGTGGGTTGTTCTATGTGGGTAAAACGAAGCAACAACTAAAAACTCGAATTTTTGAGCACAAATGTGCTATCAGAAAAAAATTATGACAAATCATCAGTCGCGAGGCATTTTAACTCTGCGGGACATGATGTTAATATGCTCAAATTTATGGGCTTGGAGTTCCAAGAGGGGGAGACCGTGAGAACCGCCTCCTTCAGCGAGAGGCGTGGTACATTTTTAGCTTAAAGGGATAGTTCACTTTGAAATAATTTTTTTATATGTTTTAGCTTACCTCAAGGGCATCCAAGATGTACTGTAGGTGTCTTTGTTTCCACAGTATTTACTAGATGTCGCCTTCCACCAAGGCGACATCTAGTGTATACTTCTATGCACCAGTCTGCGTACACGTCACACAGAAGGAAGCGCCCGCGCCCTCAGATCAGATGGACGTGGCTGTGTTACAAGAGGTAAAAACTATATAAATACCATTCGTTTTCTCACACAAACCGCTCGTTTCGTGTCTTAGGCCATCAATCTGTACTTACGATGGGGAATTGTTTAATTTGGACAATGGGGAATTGTTGAATTTGGACTCTGTGCATGCTCTTTGAGACAGTGACCATAGACCTGCATGATATGACTGTCAGACAACAACGGTTTGACCTAAAAATATCAAAATTGAAAATACTGTGGAAACAAAGACACCTACATCTTGGATGCCCTTGAGGTAAGCTAAAACATATCAAAAATTTATTTCAAAGTGAACTATCCCTTTAAACACATGTATTCCCAATGGGATGAATGAAGATCTGTCACTAAGTTGTTTCTTGTAAATGTAACACTATGCATGTATATTTTATGTTCATTCTGTACATGTATAACAGTCGTTGTTTTTCATTAATGGACTAATTGAAACATTGGTTGTGAAGCATCACAAATGTATAACAGTCTTATTTAATGTAACTACCAAAAACACCAAGGACGATTACTATGACAATGATAAAGAAATTGAAAAAAATAAATAAATAATCTAAATTCAAAAGAATAGCAAAGTCCACACACCATAACTATAACGATAATGACAGAGTGAACAATATTGTTGGAATCAATTTCAAAATTATTATTTCCTGTTGATCAGAATCAGCCAATCAGAATCAATCCTGCTGATAGAGTTCAAGCATTTAATGCAGCAGACGACAAAACTGCAGCTCACACTTATATTAAACACAACGATATTGTGCGGTCATGTGGATGCCAATGTAGTTATCGTTACTGTTAGGGCCTTTAAAGATGTTTTTACTACTACTGTCAATCAAATTTCTATTACAAATGTAGGCCTAATTTAATTCATTACGTTAAGCCGATTAAGTAGAAAATTTATGAAAATAAGTTAAAAGACATCACAACAATGTGGGAGATGAAATCACTGGATAGACTATTAAAACTAGGAATGCTCACAATTAACTGGTTAACTTGCAGTAAAACAATTTGACAGATTAATATTATCGGTTTAAAAAGTAATTCAAGTAAATTTTAAAGTTATTTAAAGATATGTTGGAAACGTTTGCTGCATTGTTAAATACACTACACATAAAATTTAAAAAAATTGATTGAAAAAAAGTGTCACGTTTAAGTTGCATTTTATTATTATATTAAATGTAAAATACCAAAAGTAAAATGTTTACAAACATTATTAACACTATAAACATAGCTATATGCTCTTTTATTTACCCTCACTCCTCACAACAAATAATTTAAAAAAAATTATGGTACTCAGAACAGAGCACGAATGAAAAATGAAAAAGTAGGGCTAGTTATATAAACGTCAAGCAAAACCAAATGAATTTAAAACGAAACTGAAAGAGAAAAGCTCACGAAGCCTTCCTCGGTCATTCAGCACGAATACAAATGTTTCCATATTCTCGATGGATTTGAATACGAAACTTAAAGTAAACTAGGTAAACTAACCTTAGTAAACTATGCTTTGTACCTCACTGGCGTTCCAAGATCCACGTAAAACATCATTCGTCACATGTGTTTGGCATAACACCACAGTGGGTCGTGATTTATTTTATTTAAAAAAATTAAGTTAATTACCGGTAAGTTAATTATTTTATTTTGATAATAAACAGGCTGCAATGCTAAAAAGGTGCGATCACTTGAACTTTTTCCCTTATAACAGTGGAAACAACTTAAAACACTCCTTTATGGTCATAAAGTTAAGAGTAAGACATCATTAGAAACTGTATAGGGTTTACTTCTATTTGTGTACACTCAAAAATAAAACGGTGTGCTTTTTGCTTATTTATTACTTTTATACAGTACATTCAGACACCAGATATCATTTTTGATATTTTCTTTACTAGTGTGTGCAGGATACTATAGTTCATTCATGTAAGTGAGGATGGCAAAATAAAGTAAACTGACATTATACCCAAAAATTCTTCATACAGTGGACTACCAGAAAAATTAATACAAATTTGGGACCTGTTTTGCTTAAGTTTTTTTTTTTTTTTCTTTAATTGCTAATGCAACCCTTTTACACCACAGACGGATCAAAAATAAGCATTGCTTGGTAATTGGATGACCTAAATTGGTATTAGTATCTAATTGTGTAGTTCAATTTAACAGATGACAGCTATTCAACCGAATTCATTTGTGAGACAGTCTGAAGGATGGCCAAAACCAGTGAAATATCAACTGATCTCATAACTCAGAGTTCTTGTCATATTTTATTACCATTTTCTAAACTATAGCGAATAAACTGTGAAAATGTGAGGAATGTTGAAGCTGTCTGAATAAACTTTGGTTTGACTGTATAGAGTTTTTCATTCACAGAAACGCTGCAGGTGTGTGATGTGATGATGTGTGAATCCTCATGTTCTGTTGTTTATGCTGCTATTTGAGCATGTAAAATTTAACCCCTGGAAAACATTGATTTTTAACGGGTCTCAGATGCTTATCAATTTAAATTTAAATGTAATTTAACAATCTTGTCGATTAACGGTTAATGATAGTGTGATGGATTTTTAAAATTAATATAATAGTAAACTGTATATCAAACTAATCATTATTCTAACATCTAACCTTACTTCTCCTTTAGGCCTAACATTCTAACACTTGAACAAAATGTAGATACTCTGAAGATCGTGTCGAAACCAGTGGGAAATTCTGAGATGCTGACTAGACAATATATAATATATAAGAATAGTCTCATGACATATTGAGTAGCCTAATCAGCTGAACTTCTAACCGTTTCCATTTTTGTTTTATGATTTGAGATCCAAGTTGCTTCAAGCTACCTAGTAACAGAAGGGTTTGCATATGAAGAACCAATCAAATTGTAGGGAAATTATGAAATGCATCATGTCATTTTTGCCATGCTCCTATTCTATAAAAACAGTTGTATTCTGTTTGATGGTGGGATTCTCCCTGATATTTGACAGATCCTCCGGCCGTGATTAAAGCATATTCAAAGGCATTGTCTAAAGTCTGTCGGTTATTATTATTGCTGCGCAGCAAGTTAGTTAGTGGATCAAGTTATTTAGCGAAACACTAGAGATCTTACTTCTATTCCCAAGAGATAGTGTGGAGCGGTTAAGAACACTAAAGACCTTATTTGTTATTTCCGAGTGATCGTGTTCAAACGGAACGAGACGTCGTTCGACTCTTTGTGAGACTCTTAGGCAGGGTTTGATTGCAACCCGTGCGGTCAGAGGTGAACTCAACTGAGTACAATATTTTCAGGTGTCAGGGACACTCGGTTCAACCCAACTCATAGAAAAAAAAATAATAATAAAATCCACCGCAATAGTCGGTGTCCCGCCTAAGTCCCGCCCCTCCGCTTCCGGCGCATGGGACCTTATTTTCGGAAAAAAATATGTATGGTGGTCAATGGCGAGAGACAACTTATCTTTTTATTCCGTCCGAACTGTGCCCTGAATTACACATATGATGTTTGTCAATTTGAAAAAGAATTATGAAAGTCAAGAAAGTCGCAGTTTGTCATAAAACAGAAGAGTAACGTTTAGTTTTATGTGAAAATCGCTCATTGAACTACATCTCTCGTCTCGCACTATACGTCACCGTTGCTCGTGTGTGTGCAGTCTGGTACAAAACACTCCGGCATCACGGCGTAACGTTACGATTATAAGACTATAGACAAAATGACAAACGTTAGCTTCAGTAAAGTTAGCTTCAGTAAAGTTAGCTTCAGTAAAGTTAGCTTCAGTAAAGTTAGCTTCATTCATTGAGAGAAAAGGTATGACGTCACATGTGCGCCTTTTGGATTCGTAGTCTTTGTAATTACGTATTTTCACAGTCTTATACCTCAACAGTTTTACATCAAACTGTGACTTTCTTGACTTTAAAATGTATCTTTTAAATTGACAAACATCATGTGTAATTCAGGGCACAATTCAAACGAGATCAAAATATTTGTTGTCTCTTGCCATTGACTACCATACAATATTTTTCCGAAATAAGGTCCCATGGTGGTGCACCGGAAGGGGCGGGACTTAGGCTCTCTATAGGTTACCAAGCTTTGGAAAAAACCCAAAATGAAACTTCCTTTAAAAAAGTTTATTCATTAAAGTCACCATGAAATCAAAATGGACAATTACAATTTTTTATGGAATAATGTGGAGTTTATTATAAATTATTTATTCATAGGGTTAGTTTTTTTTTTATTCATGTCCACTCATAATCTTTAATCAAAATAACTTATTTTGGACAACCTGTCACTCACTTGAGATCCACCAATAGCAAACTACAACCAACCAAACCAATCAATTCCTCAGGGACAAAATCAAGTTCCACCACCCTACATTTTTTCTTGTTCCAGAAGCAGTTTCCCATTTGGATACGTCACAATAGGGAAGAAAATACCATTGAACCTTCGTTTCAAGACGGTTATGGATATGACTTCAAATTATGGATGTGATTAAATGATAGCCTACTGCAGCTGCAAGTCAACTTGGAAATAGGCTACTAGTCATTTACAATTTACAATTTTTGATTTAAAATTTGTAACGTAACATTTAAAGTTTTGCTTTATACATTGTTTAGACATCAGTGTTTATATTATGTAAATCAATGAGATCCTTATTACAATGTAGCAGACTACTTTCATAAATAGGCTATCTGATAAATATTAGGGATGGGCATATTTATGTTTAAATAATGTTTTAAATAATAAAAAAATATTTTTTAAATTTCATCTATGTTGATTATATGAAAAAGGAACTGCATGAGATGAGCAAGATATCGGGATACATATGCAGTGGGTCAGACATGATTTTGAGCACTTTATTAAGTTTTGTTTTGTAGAAAGCTTTTCTTTAAAGTAAAATTTCATTTTGTATAAATTGTATCTTAATTCTAATCAATGTTTCATCAAACAATTGCCTGGATTTAATAAATAAGAAGCAAATATAGTAGACAATTTAATCAGGACATGGAGGCGCCGGCACGATCACTTGCATTGCACGTGAACTGAAGCTCGTCTCATAAATTAACCGAAACTCAGCGTATAAGCTACTTGCCTCACAGACATGAGAAATATATAAATAGAAAGCTTGAAATTTCTACTTTTCAACATAATTCAAAAATGAAAAGAAACAGACAAATGTCTGCTTATGTAATGCATATGAAATGTGCATTTCTCTCTATACTGTTCAATACTGCGAAGATGGTGTTAGCAGCATTGCAACTTCATCTTTGCAGCCGACACTGACACAGGAAACATTTTGTTTCTTAATAAACAATTAAAATGTCTCCTTGCTATATCTGACATATTCATAATCATTACTTTTACCGTTTTTTTTGTGGCAAGCTTTATGTGTGCGTTTGAGTGCGGAATTGGCTATATTACATAACCGCTCATTGTTTAGTATTCTCTCCAAAATATATTTAAGTAATTAAATTAATATAAATATGTGATAAGTCGACTAATGGCTTAAATGAACAACTACTAGTCGACTAGAAAAAAACTTTAGTCGGTGGCAGCCCCTTATTTCACGTATTTTCAAACCAGTTTGTCACCAAAGTGCATTCTGGTTTGAGCGAGCGAAGCGGCATCTTCAGAAAGGTGCGTTATTGAGAGTGTCACTCTCTGGTAACATGAACGCATCACCACCAAAAATATGTTTTGTTTCTTTCTTTAGACAATAATCACTACCTATTCTAGAATTAAATCAACTAATCGAAAATCGCGACTCATCCCTAATAAATATCAGCTTTCATCTCCCAATAATATGTCTTAAGATGTTATTTAATTGTTAAACATTGTTTTTTGTTTCCCCCCCGCCCAAAAAAAAAGTATGTATGGATAATCAACTAAAACATTTGTTGCTTCAGTGTTCAATATTATTAAGAATAAAAAAGTTATTCTTAGATTTACTTCACAGCAAAAAGACACGCAAACCACAACCTGAAGGAGGATGTTCTTACAATGATACTAAAATACCCTTTACTTGCTAAAAATAAAAAAAGGTATAATTTATACATATTTTGTCTAAGCCTACTTGTTGGCCTCTAGAAATTTTTTTAAATTGAAAATGCTATTATATTTTTGTGCTTGTATATTTGATTATATCAGGTTTATTATTTAACTGTCACTGTGAGAAAAGAACTGTGCAGTTTAAATTTCCATCACATCTTGCCATCCAAATATGAGAAATTTAAGCACTAAAAGAAATGCCAACAAATGAGTGATTTAATGTCTCCTTGTCTGGTGTGGAGAGAGTCAGGAATTGGCTGGAAGTAAAGAATATAAATAAGTACTGTTCTGAAGCACACAAAAATAGTCAAAGGACTCCCTTCATCCAAAATGAAGGTCTGTGGGTTTAATCAGACTGTACTGTACTGTATTGAAAATAAATTATATTATAAATAATTATATAAATATTACTTTTCACAGCATTAAAGCGGGGGTTTTCCTGGATCAAAAATGGGCTTTGGTTGTGGCGGACGAACACGGTTATCCACACACACAGTACAAAGTTGTGACAGCATGTGAACTGCAAGCCCATTACTGACAATAAATCCCAAATAAATGTAAATAAACAGCTTGTAATATTAACTTATATATTAAATTCACTGTTAGGACAGATCATAAAAAAAGTGTAACTTCGAAAAATCTGTAAATCGAAAGTCAGTAATAAAATGAACATAACATTACATTGAAAAAGTGTCAGGTCTATTATTTTACATACACTCCAAGACTTAGGCTAATGCACAGATCATTTGACATACAATATCATATTGTTTTGTTCTGTCCAATCGAATTAATTTGCGTATTTAAATAAGGTTGTCAATCCAGAAACTTTGCAATGTGTTTTTGAACAGAAAGTAAGCAAAGATTGCTGCCATTATAATCACCGAAGCTGTCAATTACTTGAGTTCCACGCGAGATGCACAAAGATGCAAAGAAATTTCCAACATCAAATAATCACAATTTGTTTTAAACAGCGCAGAAAATGCCACATTGGTCATAGCACTTAAGACTCCTTGACCAGCCAATGGAGTCACACAGTACAGGTTGGATGGAAGTAGAAGTCTTAAAAAAGATATGCATGTGATCAGAAAAATTAGTCTCACAAACTTTTGTATCATCAATTTGCAGATTACGAGTTAAGACATGTGGCCCAGTTTATGGGTAGGGCGTTCAACCTTAACCATTGTTTTAAATCAAACGAGTTTGAAAATAACCAAAAAGTAAAAAGCATTCATATTTTGTAGACATTTCACTCAAAAGATCAGAAATGTCCTGGACCAAGTCTATGTTTGGTTTCAGGGGGCCGATAACACTAAAGCGACTGCAACAGGGTTTAAAGCTTCAATTTGAAACAGTTGAACATTGAAAATTCTTTGTGTAGATATAAATGAATCCACCAAACGGCAGAGGAGAGTTCACACAAGACTAACCTTCAGGCAAAAGTTCAGAGAGCGGAGAAGTGACTCCTAACTTTAGCCAGGTTTCCACTATAAGAAATATCAGTAGCCTGTTGTTACATTTACCTTGGAAAAAACATTCAATTAATTTGTTAATTTGGTAACAGTTTATAATAAACTTTCATTTGTTAACATGAACATACAAAAGTCAACAAACATTTATTTAAAACAAAGGTTTTTAACTATAATTACCATGAGTCTGTATTAATTTGATTGTAGGCTATAATATATATGTATGTAGCCTAATACCAATAGGCTAGCTGTTATTTCCTACTTCACAAGATTCGAAAGCAGGGTGGGAAATTAGCACCCGCCACCCGCCGAGGGCGGGTACTTTTTCAAAGTGGCGGGTCACTTTGCCGTGTATACCAGCCACAGTGGCGGGTGGATTATAATAATGCTGCGTTCGCACCAAAAGCGAATACAGTTCGCAAAAATTCGCATCCACCGAGGGACCAGGACAGGACCACCAGACGCGCATAAACGCGTCTTTACATTGACTTAACATTGAATGTATTAAGTAGTAACCAATAAACACATGCTGCGAGTGATTTCATTGTACGGATTGGACAGCCTTTGTCAAAGAATGCGGTTGCTAAGTAACAATTATACACTTTTGTCGAGTAACTCTTTTGATTGGTTTTCAGCGCTGTGTCACGGCGCTGAAGAGACCGTTATACTGTATAACTTATACACATAGCTAAGCTGAGAATAAAAATAAAATAAAAAGTGTATATATATATAGCTGAGCTGGTGCAGAAGAAAGAGAAATTATTTTTAACCATGCGCGCGCGCTCTCTACACCGCTGAAGCGCGGATGATCTGAAAACACAGACAAGCTGGCGATCTTTATTTGAGATTTTCTACTTAAATTAAAGTGTCATTCAGTCGGTCTGTGTTCTGTCGCGAGCCGCTTGCGCTGTTTGTGCGACTAAATCTGCGATCAAAATGCAGGCTGATATCCAGCAGTGTTTTTAATGTTGATCATATATGAGCAAGAATGCAATGTTTCCCGAATATCCACACGATTTCAAATGTGACATTGATTTTATACAACAGTAAAAAAAAAAAGGGTAACATTTAAGTGATGTACTGCATTTAAAACAGTATAGTCAGGCTTATTGCTCTATTTTGCAACGAAATCTGTGGCTTTGAACGAATCGTGAGATTCAATGAATGAATGACTCGATGACCGCCACCTACTGGCTATTTTAATATAATATTTTTTATTAATATTAAAAACGTTTTTTAACATTGCATATTTATTGAACATTGTTTTATTTAAAGCATTATTTATTTTTAAAAGGTATTATAAAGGTTAAAAATTAAATGAAAAAATGTATTAAAGGAGGCGAATATTGTCCCTTAATGAAAAAGGTGTGACTGCAGTCTAAGTGGAAGAGAGGAACTTAGGAAAAGGGATATGTAGAATTGCACAAGTGCTACTGCTAAAGAGTGCAATGTAAATAATTTATCATCATAAGCTTAATTGAATGGCCTAGAGAGAATAATTATGACATTTTCTGTCTAAAGACTATAAAATAGCTACCTAAAGTAACTGCAGTTTACTAAAAGTAATGACTAAAAGTTTCCATTCATAAGCATTTTCATCTGAAGATGAAGACTAAGACTGAATCAAAAATGGTTGCCAAAATTAACACTGGCCTACACACACCAAGCGCACTACAACGCTGTTGCGTATGTATTAAATATGACTGATCATTTAAATAAAATGTTTTATTTAATTCAAGTAGCCTACATAGTAGCCTACATAATTATTTTCCAGGGTTTAAAATTTATACAGATTTGACATTTTCCCCTCATACTTATGTTGGAATGGGTACGAAGTTGGCATTGAATTTCATTTGAAATGGTATTAAAAAGGTCTTAAAAAGCCTTGAATTTAAGCTGGAGGATCCTGGGGGTACCCTGAAATAAATAAAAAACGTATTGAAGCAATTTCTTTCTTGCAATTTGAATTCCGGAAGAAGTGGCTGGTAAAAAATATAAGTGGCTGGTAAAATTGGGCATCCACCAGCCACTGTGGCTGGTGGACAAAAAAGTTAATTTCCCACCCTGTTCGAAAGCAATACAAGTTAGCCTTATTACAAACCTTTCATAACAAAAATTACTTCAAAATAATGTTTTAGTTATTGATATTTACTAGTTCTGCACGATCAATCAAATCGAAATCGCGATGTCAAGCTACGCGATTACTTATATGACGCAAAATGCTGCGATTTTATATGAAATAAACAAATTAGGGCTGTTAACGCAATTAACACAGCATCTGTTAATTTTCGTCGTCCTTTGGCTAGTGTGATCCCGCACTTATGCAAATGCTTTTAAACCATTCATGCGCGACAAGTAAAAAAAAAAAAAAAAAAAAAAGTTCTCTTTCGCGCAGCGCTTGAATGAACAAGAACACACACAATTATACCAAAATGTCTTTTTGTCGAGTATCTAAGAGCAGTCTTATGATGAACGTAAAGAGTTGTGACTCGTGAGAGAATAAGGCGCGCGTGTGAGATCCGCGTCTGTCAGCAGCGGCTGCTGCTCTTAAAGCGACAGTAGCCAGTAGCCACTAATTATCTCTGTCGTTAAAGGTTGTGTAGGTAAGAATTGTCTAAATAACTTTTTTTCAAATTGGCTTAAACTGTCTTTATATACCAATACATAATTAAAATGTAAGTACTTTGAAAAAGAGAGTATAAAAATTGAGTGACTATAGTGTATTTAATCTTCAAAAAACACAGCTCATTAATTCCTAACGGGACGAAACAAGTGATTGGCTTGCGCGACTGTCACTCTCCGTCGCCATGACTACCGCCGCTATTACTGGCTCTGCCCACGTGCACGCACTCGCGGACCCGTCTTTAGGTGGGAGTGAATGGAATTAATGAGCTGTGTTTATTGAAGATTAAATACACTAGAGTCACTCAGTTTTTTATACTCTCCATTTCAGAGTACTTGCATTTTAATTATGTATTGGTATATAAAGACAGTTTAAACAAATTTGAATAAAAGTTTTTTTAAACAATTCTGACCTACCCTACCTTTAAAGTTAATCAAAGAACAGTGAAAAACACTCACTGCTTTTGACTAAATAACTTTTGTAACTTTATTAAGGATTAGTCTATAACTTCAAATTTATGCAGCGCAGACTGTTTGATAACTTTATTCAATTTCCTACCTGGACAGGAAGGGCACATGTAAATATGATATGCCAGTGTTCATTTTTTTTAATGGGTTTATGTGAGGATTTGTTAAGGTCACTTAAATTTAAAGTTGTTATATTTTTTGAAGCCTAATAAAAAAAATGTATAGCTTTTAATTGTAATGACAGAAACACTATAATGTTGAATGGCTATAATTAATGCTATAATTAATGTTTAAAATTGTGTGTGTGTGTGTGGGAACCATCAAGATGACTCATGAAACCATTTGTTTATTATATCGCAATCGCATATCGCAATACTACTAATAGGTGTAACATGCAGGTGCCTGGTTTGTAGTAATGAGGGATGCAGACAAGAGATCCTGAAGAGCTTGATCAGCTGGTTTAGGTGTTTGATTAGGGTTTGAACTAAACTCTGCAGGACAGAGGGTGTCTGGGAGCAGGGTTGAAGCGCAAGTGCTACTGAGAGTTACTGTATGGAAGGACAGGTAGTTCAAATAGCCTGTATGTGTATTTTAACACGTAAACATTGAGATGCACTGTTTGTGCGTCAAATACACGTTTGTGTTTCAAATGACTGTTGATGGTTAAAGCAAACCAGACACATCCTTCTGTACTCACATTTACAAGTTTAAACACAGGCACAAATCCAAAATAGTGAATCAATCACCATACATGCAAAAGTTCAAGAATGACCACAGCTGATGTGATCTCATTGCTAGCACTCCTTGCACACGTGAGTCGTCGCAGGCGCATAATCAACACATCATCTTATCAGCAAGGCATATCAGAATAATTTTCCATATCGAGCCGATGCCAATGGAGCATTTTAAGCCTTTATTGGGCTAATGCCGATGATATTGTGCATCCCTAATATTCTTGAATATTAGGCTATTATAAATTATATGACATTTTGATTTAAGATTACATGCATCATAGGATAGGGTTACAATGTTCATGTCACAATTCTATTAACAACATATTTGTTCAGAAGTCAGCTCAGCTTATAACCATTATCAGGAACTAATGGAAATACAGTACATCTGCATAATTTTATCATGTCCTTACAGCATTTCACATTTCACTCGGGTTTCCATTACCCTTCAAATCGCGCAAATTGGAAACACGTACATTTTGCAAAAACTCCCATTTATCGGGAAAAAAAATTACACGCTCGCATGAGGCTTTTCAGGCAATTCGAAAAATAAAGATTTTGCAAAACTGCAAAGGAAACAGTTTTTGCGCATTCACAGGTCACCTGACGTAGATGATGTGGTATCGTATGTTTGGACATAATACGAGACGTAGTTCTTTATTAAACTCATAAAAGACAAAAGAATTACAGGAATACTGGATTCTAAACCTCAAAGAAATGCCACAATCAAGACCTCGAAGCAGATATGAGGGAGAAATACCAACTGGGAAAAAATTAGGCTACAGTTTAGTCGCACAACATCGGTTAATGGAAACGGCGTAATTTTGCAATTGCCTAGTTTTTTGTCCACATTAAGAAAAAAAAACAAAAGTTTTGCGCAAATCTGTATCACTGTATTTTTCAAAATTATACTGGTTTTCACGGTATATGACGTATTTTTATTTTTTCAAATAATGCGTGTTAACCACATTCTCTACTGAGTGAGAGAGGAAATACTGCAGTAGATTGAGTTAGAATGCCCTATTTTACTGTCATGAGTGAATATTGTAGAAAGAAAAAAAGCATTCATATTCATATCGCTTTAGGAGTGGCAGAAATAGCGGTTTCCCCGGTAACGGCTGTACACAAAGCAGAGCTCAGAAACGCTGCTTTATCAGGAAAGATAAAGAAAGATTCAATCGAAATAATTAACATCAAAACTTTTCTAAAGACCGTCAGTTCACTAGTTCAGATACATTAATATAAAAACACCAGAGCCGCGTTTTGACTTTGAAACGTGCAGTGCTCATGTTTATTCAACGATGTCAATGCCAACCACAAATATATTTTCCAAAAGGCTGTGTTGATATTGTGAACCAATGTATGATAAACACTGTAAAATAATTTGACAAGCTATCAATTATAGTTTAACCCATCCATCTTCACCGTCACAGAGCAACAGTGCAACAGTGAAAGAGACCCTCTCAAACAGTGTCGCGCAGATCGTTGTTAAAGGGACACATAAACCGGTATTACGGTATATAAATATCATTACAGCATAAAGGTCCACTCAGACCAAAAACGATAACTACAAAGATGGTCATCGTAATTTTGCCAAGACAGACATGATCCTGGAACAATATTCCTGTCCAAAAACATAGTCCTAGCACTATCCCTATACTAAACCTATCCCAATCCATAACTTCTCACTGCAATCAGAGTGAAATTATAGGAGGATATGAATGGTGTAACCTTTGCTGTAAGCTTAAACTTGACATGGTCTGCTGGCGTAATACAGTACGAGAGCGCTGAGACGGGTCAGCTGGTGTTATACAGTACGAGAGCGCCGAGACGGGTCAGCTGGCGTTATACAGTACGAGAGCGCTGAGACGGGTCAGCTGGTGTTATATAGTACGAGAGCGCCGAGACGGGTCAGCTGGCGTTATACAGTACGAGAGCGCTGAGACGGGTCAGCTGGTGTTATATAGTACGAGAGCGCTGAGACGGGTCAGCTGGTGTTATACAGTACGAGAGCGCTGAGACGGGTCAGCTGGTATTATACAGTACGAGAGCGCTGAGACGGGTCAGCTGGTGTTATACAGTACGAGAGCGCTGAGACGGGTCAGCTGGCGTTATACAGTACGAGAGCGCTGAGACGGGTCAGCTGGCGTTATATAGTACGAGAGCGCTGAGACGGGTCAGCTGGTGTTATATAGTACGAGAGCGCTGAGACGGGTCAGCTGGTGTTATACAGTACGAGAGCGCTGAGACGGGTCAGCTGGTGTTATACAGTACGAGAGCGCTGAGACGGGTCAGCTGGTGTTATACAGTACGAAAGCGCTGAGACGGGTCAGCTGGTGTTATACAGTACGAGAGCGCTGAGACGGGTCAGCTGGTGTTATACAGTACGAGAGCGCTGAGACGGGTCAGCTGGTGTTATACAGTACGAGAGCGCTGAGACGGGTCAGCTGGTGTTATACAGTACGAGAGCGCTGAGACGGGTCAGCTGGTGTTATACAGTACGAGAGCGCTGAGACGGGTCAGCTGGTGTTATACAGTACGAGAGCGCTGAGACGGGTCAGCTGGTGTTATACAGTACGAGAGCGCTGAGACGGGTCAGCTGGCGTTATACAGTACGAGAGCGCTGAGACGGGTCAGCTGGCATTATACAGTACGAGAGCGCTGAGACGGGTCAGCTGGTGTTATACAGTACGAGAGCGCTGAGACGGGTCAGCTGGTGTTATACAGTACGAGAGCGCTGAGACGGGTCAGCTGGTGTTATACAGTACGAGAGCGCTGAGACGGGTCAGC
This sequence comes from Phoxinus phoxinus, assembly GCF_949152265.1. NCBI lineage: Eukaryota > Metazoa > Chordata > Actinopteri > Cypriniformes > Leuciscidae > Phoxinus > Phoxinus phoxinus. The sequence continues at coordinate 6,934,894 of NC_136885.1, forward strand.
TGGTGTTATACAGTACGAGAGCGCTGAGACGGGTCAGCTGGTGTTATACAGTACGAGAGCGCTGAGACGGGTCAGCTGGTGTTATACAGTACGAGAGCGCTGAGACGGGTCAGCTGGTGTTATACAGTACGAGAGCGCTGAGACGGGTCAGCTGGTGTTATACAGTACGAGAGCGCTGAGACGGGTCAGCTGGCATTATACAGTACGAGAGCGCTGAGACGGGTCAGCTGGTGTTATACAGTACGAGAGCGCTGAGACGGGTCAGCTGGTGTTATACAGTACGAGAGCGCTGAGACGGTCAGCTGGTATTATACAGTACGAGAGCGCTGAGACGGTCAGCTGGTGTTATACAGTACGAGAGCGCTGAGACGGGTCAGCTGGTGTTATACAGTACGAGAGCGCTGAGACGGGTCAGCTGGTGTTATACAGTACGAGAGCGCTGAGACGGGTCAGCTGGTGTTATACAGTACGAGAGCGCTGAGACGGGTCAGCTGGTGTTATACAGTACGAGAGCGCTGAGACGGGTCAGCTGGTATTATACAGTACGAGAGCGCTGAGACGGTCAGCTGGTGTTATACAGTACGAGAGCGCTGAGACGGGTCAGCTGGTGTTATACAGTACGAGAGCGCTGAGACGGGTCAGCTGGTGTTATACAGTACGAGAGCGCTGAGACGGGTCAGCTGGTATTATACAGTACGAGAGCGCTGAGACGGTCAGCTGGTGTTATACAGTACGAGAGCGCTGAGACGGGTCAGCTGGCGTTATACAGTACGAGAGCGCTGAGACGGGTCAGCTGGCGTTATACAATACGAGAGCGCTGAGACGGGTCAGCTGGTGTTATACAGTACGAGAGCGCTGAGACGGGTCAGCTGGTGTTATACAGTACGAGAGCGCTGAGACGGGTCAGCTGGTGTTATACAGTACGAGAGCGCTGAGACGGGTCAGCTGGTGTTATACAGTACGAGAGCGCTGAGACGGGTCAGCTGGTGTTATACAGTACGAGAGCGCTGAGACGGGTCAGCTGGCGTTATACAGTACGAGAGCGCTGAGACGGGTCAGCTGGCGTTATACAGTACGAGAGCGCTGAGACGGGTCAGCTGGTGTTATACAGTACGAGAGCGCTGAGACGGGTCAGCTGGTGTTATACAGTACGAGAGCGCTGAGACGGGTCAGCTGGTATTATACAGTACGAGAGCGCTGAGACGGGTCAGCTGGTGTTATACAGTACGAGAGCGCTGAGACGGGTCAGCTGGTGTTATACAGTACGAGAGCGCTGAGACGGGTCAGCTGGTGTTATACAGTACGAGAGCGCTGAGACGGGTCAGCTGGTGTTATACAGTACGAGAGCGCTGAGACGGGTCAGCTGGTGTTATACAGTACGAGAGCGCTGAGACGGGTCAGCTGGTGTTATACAGTACGAGAGCGCTGAGACGGGTCAGCTGGTGTTATACAGTACGAGAGCGCCGAGACGGGTCAGCTGGTGTTATACAGTACGAGAGCGCTGAGACGGGTCAGCTGGCATTATACAGTACGAGAGCGCTGAGACGGGTCAGCTGGTATTATACAGTACGAGAGCGCTGAGACGGGTCAGCTGGTATTATACAGTACGAGAGCGCTGAGACAGGTCAGCTGGCATTATACAGTACGAGAGCGCTGAGACGGGTCAGCTGGCATTATACAGTACGAGAGCGCTGAGACGGGTCAGCTGGTGTTATACAGTACGAGAGCGCTGAGACGGGTCAGCTGGTATTATACAGTACGAGAGCGCTGAGACGGGTCAGCTGGCATTATACAGTACGAGAGCGCTGAGACGGGTCAGCTGGTATTATACAGTACGAGAGCGCTGAGACGGGTCAGCTGGCATTATACAGTACGAGAGCGCTGAGACGGGTCAGCTGGTATTATACAGTACGAGAGCGCTGAGACGGGTCAGCTGGTGTTATACAGTACGAGAGCGCTGAGACAGGTCAGCTGGCATTATACAGTACGAGAGCGCTGAGACGGGTCAGCTGGTATTATACAGTACGAGAGCGCTGAGACGGGTCAGCTGGTGTTATACAGTACGAGAGCGCTGAGACGGGTCAGCTGGTATTATACAGTACGAGAGCGCTGAGACGGGTCAGCTGGTATTATACAGTACGAGAGCGCTGAGACGGGTCAGCTGGTATTACGAGAGCGGGCCACTTCAGATGTTACACGGGACATTAGACAACAAAATGGTAGCCTATGTTATAAAGTACACTACCGTACATGCCGTCATATCATTACAAAGTAATACATTTTTTGACTAGATGCTGCAATATTAAAGTACAGCAGTAGCTTTGCCATTGAGGCTGCTAACTATAGTAATACCTTAAGCGGTAAAAAAATGCAATACATGCAAGTCAGACCTAAATGTTTACTATCATGGTTGTTACAATCTATTTGCATTAGTTTATATCCAGCTGGCCACTTTTATGCATTTTTTATACAGCAAAGTTGTAAATTTAAAGCTAGTCATGATGAGAAAGCAAACTGTATGGTCATGCAGCTGACAAAAACATGTAAAAAATTCAGAAATGTTTTTTATTTTTTTATCGTCACGAATACATATTTTGTTATTTTGATTAGATAATCAAGTGTTATACTACAGGGCCGTTGAATGCTTGAATCTGATTGGTTGACAAACGTTCTGAGGTGTGCAATTATATTCAGGGAACCGCACGGCTAAAGTAGTTCCGGCAGGTCTTAACCATATTACAGTTCTATACCACTGCGCGTACTTAACTGTAATAACGGAAAAGAGGATACAATTCATAACAAAAAAAAAACATCCAGTCCCATGCGCTCGATCTGCAATTTTCAGTGTCTAACTTCACAATCAATGGAAATATGCAGTTTAATTTTTATAAATAAAGTATATATAGTCCTATATATAATCAATAGAAAATTAAACTGAATATTTCAACAAATTGATAGTCCTGCTGCAGATAATATAACAAATAAATAATTATTGATAGGCCTATACTTGTTAAAAGGGCTTTGTGTTTCATTTATTAGGCTAGTCTACTGTCAGAAAAAAAAAGAATCAACGAAGTAATTAAAACGAATTGAATAAATAAATAATAATATGGACGCTCATGCTTCTCTCATAACTGCATTAATTGCATACCGCCAGGGACACACTTACTGTAAGAATGAATGTAATTTGATAGCCTATATGACTGATATGCACGCGTTTTCAGCGCGTTCAGTCTGTGTTCACAGCGGTGTTTAAAATCTGCTGCATTCACAGTCAGAGAATGTTTCTAGTGGTTAGTATGTGTCCAGCATTACTCTGCTATCAGCGGCTCAAACCTCCGTTACTAACTCTAAAATGACGTTTTGGAATTAGCAACGGAGCATGGGGTTTAGATGCGCAAGGAATTAGTCCTACATACAAGAGCGTTTTAATAACAAAAACTTTACAAACGTCTTGAAATACATCATCTGAACAATATTTTGAGGTGTGGTAACTGTAGTATAAGCGGAATAATTGACTTCAGGCCGTTGAATTATTATAAAAATAATGCACACCCGAGGTGTAACGGCCACTCCGCTTCGCGTCGTGACCGCATTACCACCTCGGGTGTGCATTATTTTTCTAATAATTCAACGGCCTGTCGTCAATTATTCCTTACTTATAAAATAGAAGCAAATAAAGTGTGAGATAGTAGAACTATACATACAATATAGGCTACATTTGTCTAATTTCAATGGCCTTTATGTAAATATTTAAATACGGCCATCTTTAAGCACGACTGTTTGGTGTTATTTTAAATGGTTACACTTTACAATGAGATTCCATTTGTAACATTAACTAAGGTTAAAAAAAAAAGTATTGTCAATTTTAACATTTACAAAGTTAAGTTACGTTGTGTCTCTTAACATTAGTTAATACACTATGACTATTTTTTATTTAAAAAAAAAAAAGCCTACAGTACATTTTCATTGTTCAGTACTGTTCTTAAATTTTTTGCAATAAAGTTCAGCACCATTTTATGTTATGTTTGCTTTCATTCAGTATCCATCTTAAAAACGTTTCGGCCAGAGTGGGCTAACGGTAACAAAAAAACACTATTGGTGGACCTCCAATTTCTACATATAGCCTACCAATTCATTTTTATAATGAAATAAAGTGGTGTAACACCATTAAGAAAGAACTAACATGATCTAACAATGGATTAAAGTATGTTTATTTAAGTTAACATTAACCAAGATGAACAAATGTGTGAAAAAAGATATTCATAAAGTCACAATACAGAATTTAGTAGGCTAGTTGTGTATGTTGAATGTATAATATAAATAATGCATGCAACCTTGTTATAAAGCGTTTGGAATCACGAAATCATAATCTCACTTCAAAAGCATAACATTTTTGGAGTGCTCTGGGTCAACTTATAAAACATAACTTCAGGATTATTTAAACGTTCTGTGCAAACACTGACTGCAGGGCAGTGAACTAGGACAGCTAGTGATTCAAATCAAATATGACCTCTTGTTATTTGAAAAAGGTTGCAACCCTAAGAGATGAGTCAATGACAAGCATGCAACAGTAGGAAGAATCGCAAGGGTATGGAAATCCTAAGCTGACAAAATAATAAAGGAAGAAAGAAAGAAAGAAATGTAAAAAAATAAATACATAGGCTAAATAAATATACAAAGAAATGTAAAAAAAATATAAAAAATTGTATTAATACTTGTATATCCTTATTTATATAATTGTACCTTTTCCACATTTAGGCCTATTTATTTACATGTATTTGTATATGTATGTCATTTATTCCTTCATTCATTCATTTATTTCTACATGTATTTGTCTGTTTACTAATGATATAGGCAACATGTTATGCTATACATAAATAAGGAAATATAGCTATAAATAGTCATTTATTTTTTTACATTTCGTTGTATATTTATTTAGCCTATCTATTTAATATTTTACATTTCGTCGTATATTTATTTATTCATTATTTTGCCAGCTTTGGAGTTCAATACAAGGGAAGTTGATAGGACCAGTCACTAGATATTCACACTCCCAGTCCCTTCACAATATTACAATTTCAAACCCAAAACAAACTGACATCTTGAAGCCTATCTGAACTGCACACTGCCTGACCAGCGCTTGTTTATCTATGTGGGGCTCACGCATCTGTTACTCTATTGAGTTTGCACCACATATGTTCATGCACAATGCTTCTAAAGTATCTTAAACCTGCTGAAGTGTGTCCAACTTTCTGTTTCAAATGCCCAGGCCTGCAGAGCGATCCTGCACTGAGCTTTAGTGTAAAATCAACATTCATCTCAGCGTGCACGCGAGACACACCAGCGCGTTCACGTCAAACTGACATTTCTCAAACGCAGTGCATCGAAACACAAAATGCACTGTCATCGGGACAAGGTTTGCATTCAGATCTCGTAAGTTAAGTGTTGTGCTTGTGTGCGTTCATTAGCAACATTAGCAACTCACATCTCTTCAGCCACTTCATCCAGCAGCGCACGACGAGGCTGTGGTGTTTCTTATTCTCGATGCACCACGAGGACAATCCCTGGATGGACTCCATCGTGTTGGTGACTCCTTGAAATCGCCGATCCAGCGATGACTCTAACGCGCCAGACGAGCCGCGGCCACCGCTGTGACCAGTGCTGGCCGCTCCGGGTCCAGCCGCCATCTTCCCTTCACTGCCAGTGCAATCAGAGCCGCATGGAGGGTTTAATCACGATTAACCCCGCTGTACCAGCAGAGGGCGCTGCTGCACATTTACAAACCACCAGCAACATTGTTAAAAAGCATTATATATTTAAATTATGTTTTCTTGAACATAACTCAAGTAGCTACTAACATTTATGGCATAGGCCTACTTCAATATAATCATGCTCATGTTTCCTTGTTGATACAGCATTTAAAAGAAAGAATAATACAAATTGGATGAGAGTCTTATTCTAACATAAACAAGTCCAGCAGAAAGAAGTGGGGATTAATTGAAATTGGGTTTAATCTATAAAAAAAACTAAAACAATCAGATTGTTTATTATCGCAAATTATCATTCAGAAACACTCAGATTTTTGACATAACAACTTTAATTGAGATCACATTAAAAATGGTGTAGCGATATATATCTTTAGAATTGTATCCGACTCAGAAATGAAAGCCAAAATTCATGTACAAATTCGCATTGGATAAAAACATGTTTCAATTTCTTTCACACAAATATGAATTGTTTTCCCAGTGAAATCTCTCATGTAAAAAGCAATTTGATGGATACATTTCATTCAAGATTTTAAATGCATTTATATAGCGCTTTCACAGACCCAATGGCCACCAAAGCGCTTCACACATTGCACCTCATTCACCCATTCATACACCGACGGCAGTGTCAGCCATACAAGGCGCCATCCGGCTCGTCGGGAGCAGCTGGGGTTAATATAAGTGTCTTGCTCATGGACACCTCAACACTTGGTCAAGTGGAACCGGGGATTGAACCACCAACCTTCCGGTTTGTAGACAACCTATATGAACCACTTAGCCACTGTCGCCCGGTCTTAAGAATGACTTAGGTCTTAGGAAAGATTGGGTAAGCTAAATATTGCTTATTATTTTTTCTAATAAATGTTTATGCCAAGTTGCATGGTCTTGCAACAGACCTCATTCACAGAACCATCTTTGATTTTTAACGGAAATGAAAGCGAGGCTGTGAGGGATAGACATACAGTTCATCTTTTTAGTACATTGTACTGTTTTTAAAGTGTTTTTGGATTATTCTGTTGATGAAACTTCAGTGGACAAACAAAACTCAAGACAACATGAGCTGTGGAAAAGTATAAGTGATCTGCTTATGTCAACATCCATGGATCACTGAATCTTTCGAGTCCAACCTTGAATAATCGTTCGTTTAACTAATTTTTGCAGTTTTTTTTTCTCGTTTTCGCAGTTTCATATATTAAATCCAGTCACAGCTCTTCTGCCACTCAGTCCGGCTGAGAGAGTGTGTTCCGGCAGGAAGGTGACGTCAGTGCATTCCCTCCATTGTGCTACTGACAGTGTTCAGAAAACATCTCGTGTTACTCGCAACGCATAACCATGGTTCCCTGAGAGGAGCGAATGAGACATTGCATTGATAGCTGACACGTTGGGCCAATGGCACTCAAGCATGGGAAGGCCCGGATCTTTCGACTGAACGATGGCATACAACAAATACTTGGAAGGTTTTTACACTGCAGCTTACGCAATGTCTCGTTCTTTGGGGACCCTAGTTTCTTGACTAACCCGAAACGTTCCCTTTCGAGATCGGCCTCTCGACATTACGCCGATAGCTGACACATTGGGCAACGTATAAAATGTAGCCGGCATGGTTCACGGAACGTACCAAAAGAAAGGGTGGGCCTAATTGTAACCCACTACACATATGGCATATACATGCAAATCTATCACAGCAAAAGCAACACTTGTAAAAATGTAATAAAACATATTAAAGGGTAACTAAACCCTAAACAACTTTTTTTAGTTGATGATCTGTAAGACCGGGGCTTTATTAATGCTGTTCATTGATTCAGGTAAATTTGACATTTGCTTATAAAGTGTTTTAATTCTACAATATATGGTGTAAAAACGTCTAAGTGCTGCCCTCTTGAGGTTGAACGGTGGCTATGCAGTTGAATTTTCCTATTGGAAAAGCTGGTACCAGCTTACCACGCCCTTGCCTACAGAGACGAGACGGATGAGACCAACCATGAGACCTTTGCCACTGAATAAAACTTTGTGTGATCGCAACTGCAGTTTAAGCATCTTAGTGTCATGTCAGTTGTTTGTAATGTCTTGGATAACTGTTCGGTTGGAGAGAAAATCATGTAAGCAAGAAACAGACTGAAATACGTGGTAAATCTTTGTAGGTTGAACAAAATGCCCACAGCTTTCCTACCGCATCCATCATGGGATTCTTCTGTGATTTCTGTCATTAGGGTTACCAGCACATTATAGTTGACGATGATTGATTTCACTGCAGCAGTGCGTAGTCTATCGCGTTGGACAGAGGGTTCTTAGGTTTTATGTGTTGGGTCTCATTTCATTTTTTAATGCTTCGAATGCATGGTTTCGTTTTTGAGTCACTTCTTGCACAATATCCAAGCATCTCGTATCAGCTTACATTTTTTCCCAGCATCTTGAAGGCATAAGTTCAAGCAATGTGCTAAACAGTGCACATTGACAGCCGTGGGATTGTGCTCTTTAAAGCATGCAGCGACGCCTGCCAAGTGACCGGACATGTTCTCTGCGCTGTCGTATGCCTGTCCTCTGCACAAATCACACATTATATTGCAGCGGATCAAAATGTCATTTATTGCACTGAAAATTGTGTGAACACCGGGTTTTGGCAAATCAAAAAGTCCTATGAACTCCTCTTGAATTTTGTATGTTGTCCACCCGGCAAAGCAAAGTCACAAGTTGTTCGTTGTTGGAAATGTCTTTAGTTTCATCTGCGAGTTTTTCATAAAAACATCACGAATGGGAAACAAGACCGCCTGTGGTACATCGACTATAATTATATTCATCATCTCATTGATTGTCATGGGACATGTAATTCTTCTCACTGAGCCAGCGTTTAATGTCTGAGCAGTCATCAGACCTTAACATTAACTTGTAAAAGTTATCGCTTTCCTGACCATCTATAGCGATGTCTTGGCCCATCAGAAAGCAGAGAGAGGTTAGTTGTTTCGTTAGCATCTTTCTGCTTTGCTTTTCGCAGAAAGGAGTGCTGTCTGTCACACTAGGTTGCTGTGAGGCAAAAACCTGAAAAAGAGCCAGACATTCTCTATGATTTTTGCTCTTTGTATGTTCCCTGAATGACATTAAAGCATGTTTCCAATTATGGAAACCTTACACGGCAAATGCAGGTTAAATTTTATTATTTAGGACCAGTCCACTGATTACGCAAAAGCGACACTGCATGCAGAAAATTTTTCCTAGAGTTTCATATAAGGTCAGCCAGGGGAAATATTTGAACCACTGTGGTTGAACTGTCCTTTTTTTTTTTTTTTTTTTTGTGAAAAACGGTCACAAACGGTCCCCTGTGTCTTTGTAGTTTGACTCAGTCAGTACAGCAGGATTTATAGATTGATTAGATCTGGTAAGATCCCTGCAGCACTCACTTGAACAGTGGATTTCGGCTGTGCTGGTTGTAGAAATAGACGATAGACTGGGAGACAGCTGAGGGAGATCAACTGGGCTAGATGTGGCATCCAGATGAACTGCATCATCAGAAGTCGAATGGTTAGCAGAGTTGTCATTTATAGGATTAGTGTCCCGGGTCTGCTTACTTATAAACCCCATTGGCCTATGTCTCTTCATATTTCAGCGCAATTATAATTTATACAACGGGGATAACTGAAATAGTACTTAAATGGCTTTACGCACTCTAGACAAAACATACACGCTGATTGGTGGCTGTTAAATGAGCGTGGGCTGAATGAACAAATGACAATTTACCTTTTTTTAAAATATTTTTATATTCGTTAGCATACCTTTTAACATTCAATGGTAGCTCAGACAAAACGCAGGTGCAGGTGCTTACAAACAGATACTCAGCTATACTACCTAGTCAAAACCACTCACTGAGGAGGGGCAAGGTGACAAGCCTCTCAGCCACCCAATGGTAGCTCAGACAAAACATGCGCTGCAAAAAAAGGGATTTTGATGTTATAGAATATAGCGAAAGTATTCTGTGAGGACATCCCGCTGCTACACAAATGTCCTAAATAGACATACCCTTTGACCAAGCCCAAGATGAAGCCAAACTCCAAGTGGAGTGGGCGCGAACACTTATAGGACAGTCTGCCTACTGACATGCATAAGCTAAGCAGATGGCTTCCACTATCCAGTGCAAAAAGCCTTTGCTTTGACACCAGATAACCTTTTTTTGCTCCACGTAGCAGATGAATAGCTGCGAAAGGAGTTAGTTCTGTCCTCATAAGCAACGGGCGTTCATGCGATTCTCCCTCCGGGGCTGGGTCAGGAAAATCAAATGCTTAAAGCAGGGGTCACCAAACTCGGCCCTGGAGGGCTGCTGTCCTGCAGAGTTTAGCTCCAACCCCAATTAAACACACTTGAACCAGCTAATCAAGGTCTCACTCGGCATACTAGAAACTTTCAGGCAGGTGTGTTGACCCTCCAGGACCGAGTTTGGTGACCCCTGTTACTGTATAGTGAAGATTATACCTAGGCGTGGTTATACACCCAAAGTGCTCTCAACTCAGGGCACAGGTTACAACACTTTAGGCCAGGGCCCCTGGCCTAAAGTGTTATAACCTGTGCCCTGAGTTGAGAGCACTTTGGGTGTATAACCACGCCTAGGTATAATCTTTACTATACAGTAATTTGTCCCGAACTCAATACAAGCACTATTAACAGGGAGAGCTTGCATATCTACTACTAGCTTCTCGCATGCTAGCAGTGCTGTCTTAAATGAGAGCACTTTCAACTCGTTCGAGTGAAGCGGTTCGAAGAGTGGGCTTGACAGCGCTCTGAGTACTGAAGACAGGTCCCAGACTAGCATCAGACGAGGGTGGGGAGGACTCGAGCCCGGCAGACAACTCCTTATTGTGGGCGAGTGTGGTGAGGGAAGCGTGGTTCAGGGAGGTCTGTAACGGGAGAGAGAGAAAGGAGACCTGCGGTGCATAAGTAGGTCAAGTGCAAATGACAAACAACTGTGTCTTGTTGCAGTAATTGGCATGGAGAGACCGGATATAAGGCACTGTAGAAAGAAAATTAAGAGAGAGAGAAGGACTGAGGACGAACTGGTGAGACTGTGAGACTTGGAGAGAGAGACAGAGCCCGTCTGTGAACTGCTGTCTGTGCTGTAGCGAGACTACGGTGAATGCGCTGTGTGCGTGACTTTTGTTTGTTGTTATTTTGAAGTTATACCAATAAAATCGTACGAGTCCCAGTCACACCGGTCTTCTTCCTTCCAACCATTGAACCTTATCACACCAAGTTTTCCGCATTTAGCTGGTCCTGCAAAAAATCCAGGATCACCGGTATGGAACCGGTGTCAGGGCTCTTGTTCTTGGTTGCTCACCAAGTAGAGAACACTTTCCACTTGAGAGCATACAGCTGTCTTGCTGACAGAGCTCTTGCCTCCGCTATCGTGTTCAGCACTATCTGTAAAACATCTAGCGGGCTCACACTGCGCTTACCTGCCACACATTCAAATCCCACAGCTTTGGCTTGGGATGACAGATGGTGCCCCTCGCCTGAGACAGGAGGTCTCTCCTAAGTGGAAATGGCCATTGTGGGGCTACAAGCTGGACCATCAACCTCGGGGCAACCATAGCTGGTTGGACCACTTCAGCGCTACCAGTAACAAGGTCTCTATTTCCTCCCTGATTTCATGCAGCACTAGTGGAAATATCTTGACTGCAGGAAAAGCGTATTTCCGTTTCATGAGACAGCTGCTCGACAATGCGTCCCTGTCCAAGGGGCTGTTCGACAGAGGGGAATTCTCAAAAAGAACAGAGGGGAGTGGACATTCTCCTCTGTGGTGAAGAGGTCGATCTCCGCTTCGTCAAAAAGGGACCAGGTCCACCTTCTGAGGAAGCAGCCTCCACTCTCCATGCACAAACCCTGTCTGGATAACTGCCCCGCAGTTCAACGTGCCCGTTAAATTAACTGCTTTTATCGAGAGCAGCCACTGGTCTGCCATTGAGAATAAGTGTTCTGCCAGCCTCTGCAGAGTGCGTAAAGACACACCTCCCTGACAATTGAATGCCACCACCGCTGTGTTGTCCATTTAATTTATAACATGATGCCCTCTCACAAGCAGCAGAAATTCCTGTAGGTTCAAATCAACAGCCTTAATTTCCAGGCAGTTTATATGCCACTGCATTTGGGTGATCGACCAAACTCCAAATGTCGTTCTGCCATCGCACAGGGCTTCCCAGATGCTCAGTGATGCATCTGTGGTGATCACCTTCCATCCGACCACCCTGCCCATGTTGATCCTCTGATCTTACATAGTCCTGTCAAACCAGGGTGACAGCATATCGCGCCACAGATGCGTTACCAGAACACACATTCTCTATGCTCTCAGTGGAATGTGGCCTACAGCATTCTCAAGTGGCAAACCAAGGCTGCAGCCGCCATCAGTCCTAAAATCCTCTGGAAAGATTTCAAGGGATTGGCTCTGCCCTGCCGAAACGCAGTTAGAGCATTGAAAATGGTCTGAACCTGTTCCACAGACAGCTGTGCAATCATTGAACGAGAATCCTAAATAATTCCTAGGAATGTAGTGGGCTGAGAGGGTCAAAGCTTGCTCTTCTGCATGTTCACAGACAGGCCAAGGCAAGCTAAGTGTGTGAGAAGTTTGTGTTTGTGGCTCTCCAGCACCTCATGCGACTGGGCATTGATGAGCCAATCATCGAGGTAATTCAAAATGCACATCCCACTGAGTCTCAAGGGGAAAGCGCCGCATTTATGCCAAAGCCAGCCCAAACTGATATGCGACTCATTCGAATGCAAATTTAAGAAAGCGCTCAAGCGATGAAGTACGCTTCTTTCAAATCCATCGCTATAAACCAATCGGTTTTGGATCTGTTTGCCAATGCTTGGTTTAGCGGTCTTATATCCAAAATCAGAAGCCCTCATTTTTGGGAACAAGGGAATTAGTGGCTGTAAAGACCACATTTTTGTTGCATCTGCGATATTATCTACTGCCTGTTTGGGTAGGAGAGTTTGAATTTCTGCTTGAAGCAAAGGAAATGGGGTTTTTGCTTATGCTGTGCGATAGAAATTGAGGAGGAAAGGAGCTCTGATATTGAGTGAAATTTGGTTTAGTGTTTATTACAACACTCACATGTGGCAACATGCTTCTGGGCCTCTGAAAACTTCTCCAAAAAGGCCTCAACAACATCTCAAAAAAGGCCTTTAGGGGTTACAGGGGCGTCGTACTGCGGCGACTTGTCAGTCAAGGTGAGACAACAATTTAAATGTATAGCACCACTAGACTGCCCATGTTCCACCCAACTCCTTGTGCGACCTTTTTAGCAGCTAAAAGGGCAAGGTCTGCCACCAGATGCAGCTTATGCAAGAACTATAAGTCAAGGCCCTCCTAGTTCAGGGACTTCAGCAGTTCGGTCTGGAACAACTGCAATACAGTGAGAGTGTGCAGGGCCGACGCAGCGTGTCCTACCGCCATGTAGTCTTTCTCTGCCATGTAGGCTGTAGTGCAAAAAAGGCTTAGAGGGCAGGGACATGTTGGATTTCCATCCATGCAACGGTGGGCCACGATGGACTTTTCGACAGGATGCGATCAGGCATACCCACATTCAACTGCCCCGTCGACCACAGGAGGTGAGTTCCCAGGGCATAGTCTTGGGTTGAATGAGGGGAGCACCATGCCTAGGTTGGCTCCTCATACAACTTGGGGAAAAATGGCGCCGGTCTCTGAGGGGGCTGCCGACTGGCATCCATCTACTTATTCTTTGGCTGTTCTGGGGCTGACCATTTCAGGCCAATCTCAGCCACCGCTTCAGTGAGGATATTCATGAGTTCCTCAACCACTGGGGTCACGGGGGAAGCATTCTCATCCAAGGCAGCCTCTGACCAAGCAGCTCGGTTAAAGTTGTTCGTCGTCATCACATCATCCTCCATGGATCTGAAGGAGACCAGGTTCCGCGCTTCAGGGGAAGGACAACAGCTTTCCTCCGAATGTGAAATTGGGGGCTGTGGAGGACTAAAAGCACTTGGGCACTGGGCCAGTGTCAGCTGATCGAGAGAGCCTCCCAATTGATTGTTCGCAAAGACCGCCCCCTTTAGTTACTGTTGCTATGTCGGACAAGCTGCGCCGCTCTCACACCACACCATGTTCTCACGCATTGAAAAATACAATGCGCTGACAGACAGGACAGACCAGGTTACTTTTGATATGAAACAAAGTCTCAACTTTCAAATTTGGTAATTTTTTTAATAAATTTAAACAATACTGTTTTGTGGCTCTTTAATGTGTCGTGACAGATCGCTATAGAGCCTCAGTTAAAGCTGCTCGTGCCGATCATCTCTTCCTTCTAGTTTAATTTATAGCATCAAATAAACATGAATGAACATAAGAAGGAATGTTGTTTTAACCGTGGAAAGGCGTCAGTACACTCCGTTTTTCAAGTTCAAATCCTTCAATGTAAATATACTATCTCTCCTGACTGCTTTGTCGGACAAAATGGGGGATGGCGGATTATGTTTGGTCAGATCGCCTGTCAATCAAACTCCCTGCGAAGGGTCAATTGAGGTTGGGTTTCTGAAAATTACAGCAAGACTTGAGCAAAGACTCTTGATCGTCAGATCTTCACAGAACTGGCAATCCGTCCTCTCCATCACTGCCTCGGCATGAGGTCGGCCCAGACACAGCAGGCACTCATCATGCATGTCTGGCAACTCGTTGGGCCCGCTGCATATGCGGCATCCTCATAGTGACATCTTCTTCTTCACTGGATCACAGGAGGGGAACTTCTTTCAGCGTCGTCCGCTCGGTGTGAATATCCATGGCATAAACAACAGAATTTGTTTTAATTTATATTTTTTGTAATTTTTGGCTCAACTTGCCCCAGTAAATTGGCCATGATAAGTGGGTAAAATGAGCCATCTGGAAATAAGCTGACCTATTGAATTCCCCCCCCCCCAGTGGAGAGTAAATACAATTTTATATTATTTATTTCTTAATGTATTAATTATATCCAAATGCAATTACTGTCTTTCCCTTACCTCCAGTTTAACACTATGAGTAAATGTAAATACAGTTAAAATAAAATCTGGTACATAATATACAGGCAACAAATAACTTTTTTTAGTAACAAAAGCTATAATGTCTTTAAGAATCCGCTGACAAACAAAGGAACTTGTTGGATATTGAAAACACATTGACCAGTAATGGATCATTTTGAGGTTTTCAAAATTTATATTGTGAATATATATATTGCTTTTTTTTTGTGGAGATTGACCTGACCAGTAGTACATATGCTGCGTTTTCCTCTGACAGTCACATGAGGGCAGCAAACGTCTTGTGGTATCAGTGAAAAAAACAAGCAATTCTCAAGGACTTAACTACATGTTTTTACATGTTTAAACTAATGCAAGCTATGGCTCAGTTAGTATTCTAACCTTACCAACTTTTCAGTAGTGAATACCAATACCAATGATGTGCCATGATTAAAAAAAAAAAAAAAAAAAAAAAATAAAGTTTTTTTTTCATGTATTTATTCATGTACATTCTAAATCAAAGAAATAAATGAACAGCTGTGAGTGGTTTCCTCTCTTTGTTGTCAGTATGTGTTTGATTAATATTAATATCATCTTCACAGAGCATGTGCACATGTGAACCTCCAATGCCAGGCCTTGCATCTCTCAGAGATGCAATTTGTCCATTACCTGGACAAATCTGTACATATGTAACAAGTGTCTCTGTGTGTAAGTAGGTTAAGTGTGTGTGGGATTTAGGTACGTTATGGGACAAAATGTCCCCACAAAGATGGCAATATTCGAAATCTTATAGTCCCTGAGGAAAACAGCTTATAAGTGATGGTTTTTTTTGAAAATGTAAAAATGGAGAACGTTTTCTGTGCAGGGTAGGGTTAGAATTACAGTTTGTACATTACAAAAACTATAATGTCAATGGAATATCTCCATAAAACATGCAAACCCAACTTTAGGACAGAATTACAGACACTGTGATGTTGTGATAGAGAATCACACTACGATCAAAACCGAAATTGAAGGATGTTAATGGTAATATATTTTTCACCAACCAAAATTGCAACAAAAAAAGAGGATATTTTTTTCAAGAAAAACTTTCATGCGGGCTTTAGACATTGCCTTTATATAAAAAGGGTAACATTATACAATAAGGATTCATTTGTTAACATCAGTTAACTACATTAGTTAACATGATCTAACAATGAATAATACTTCTACAGCATTTTTTAATCTTAGTTATAGTTAATCTCAGCATTTACTAAAAAAATTTAAGATTAAACATTGTATCTGTTAACATTATTGCACTGTGAACTAACATGAACATGAACGTTTTTATTAACTAACATTAACAAAGGTTAATAAACGCTGTAAAATACATTCCTCATTGTTAGTTCATGTTAGTTAATACATAAACTAATGTTAACAAATGAGACCTTATTGTAAAGTATAACCTTACATTTTTTTTTAAATAGTATAATGCTAGTTAGTTGACAGACAGCAACGGCTCAATAACACATTGAGTAGTAGGGCTAGTGTATTCAGGGAATTCATGGATGTGTTATTTTCTTAATAAGATGCGGTTCACGGTTCCCAACCAGTAAGTAAATGACGAGAGTTTTATTAGGGTTAACTATTTAATATCCTATCAGTTTTGGTTGCCAAGATGCCAATTTGTGTGTCAGTATGTGTCTGAATGGTGGTGGACGGTGGGAAGCAGAGAGGCTGGGTGAACTAACCCTGACCCTAACCCCTAACTAACCATAAAATCACAGGGAAATGACAGGTTGATAAGAACTTTATTCAAGCTTCGACCTTAACCTTATAACCTTACAAACTAATTGATACAAATGTTGTTCCTAGACCGACAAAGGATACTGATTAAATTTTTATCTGGGTCCCACTTTATATTAAGTGGCCCTAATATCTTTGAACTTACATGGTAACTAGATGTGTATATAGTATGTAACTACAGTGTAAGTACACATTTGTACATAGTATCTGTAATATTTGTGTAACTAACTACACATACAGTATGTAACAACCCACGGCATGGACAGTTCCTGAGGAGTAACCATGTAAGTACACTGCAATCACAAGGTAAAACTAGTTGTAATTTAACATTTAGCAGTGGTAAATACATGGTATCGTAAACTTGTGTAAATACATTGTTGTTACAAAATGTAATTACATAATTCCTGTTACACATGTGTACTTACCATTTCGTAGGTTGTTACCATGTGTAGTTACACAAATATTACAGCTGTAGATACTATGTATGTATACAGATCTAGTTACCATGTAAGTTCACAGGTATCAAGGCCACTTAATATAAAGTGGGACCGAATGTTCTTGCCAATCCATATGTTGTTGTTTAGTTCCATGCTAACGTATGCATGGTGGAAACACATCCACAGGATTAAACTAATTTGACATTGTCCGTGTCTGATGAGGGATTCAAAAAGGTTGGTGAGATCATCTTCACCAGGACCAAGAACACATGCAGAACCAAATGAGCACATCACACTGCCACAGCTGACCAGCCATAAATCAGCTCTCTGTTTCTCATTCACTTCCTCATATGTCATTCTCGCTGAACTGTTGTGTTGTTTGTGAGATTGTCATGTAACCATGCTCATTTCTACTTCTGGATCTGATTCTCATGGATGAACCGTTATCTGAGCTCTAATTTCTCTCAAGTAAGCGCATATATGGTATGCATTTTAGATCAGAAGGTGCAGTTCGAATTAGCATATCTGCCTACCGGTGCAGCATTGAGCTCACTTGTTCTCCTTTAAAGATCATCACTATTTTATACTTTATCCCATAGAACAAAATTAAAGGGAAAAAAATAGGCTAATATATTTTAGACAATTTTGTCAAAATCGACTGTTTTTGCTCTACTCCACCACCGAAAATAGTTCTAAACAAAGTCACAGCAGAACTGTTGTATTTCTGACCAACACTGCATTTTTTTAACGAATTGGGTGAGTCAATGATTCAATGACCGATCCATAAAGACTGTTGCTGGATTCCTTCCTGACTAAATCTGACGTTTGAATGAATCGTTTAAATTAATGACTCAATGTCTCACTCATTAAGACAGTTGGTGCATCCCAATTGACCCAGCTTGATTGACAGGTAATCTGACCAATCATACTTTGCCATCCGCCATTTTGTCCGACAAAGCAGTCAGGCAAGTTAGTAGATTAACATGGGAGGATGATTTGAACTTGAAAAACGGAGTGTACTGACGCCTTTCCGCGGTTAAAACAACATTCCTTCTTATGTTCATTCATGTTTATTTGATGCTATAAATGAACTAGGATGATCGGTTCATGAGCAGCTTTAACTGAGGCTCTACAGCGATCTGTCACGACACATTAAAGAGCCACAAAACGGTATTTATTGTTTAAATTTCTTTTAATATGTTAAAAAATATGTTCTTGACCAAATTTGAAAGGTGAGACTTTGTTTAATATGTTTAATATCAAAAGTAACTTGGTCTGTCCTGTCTGTCAGCGTGTTGTCAGTGTCCTCTCTGCTCTGCGATGTATTTTTTCACTGCATGAGAACATGGTGTGTGTGAGAGCGGCGTAGCTTGTCGGACATAGCGACAGTAACTAAGGCAGGCGGGTCTTTACGAACGGTCAATTAGCATACTATCCATCCTAAATAGTATTCGAAATTAGAATGAGTGTGTCCCAAATCATAGTATGTTGAAATGAGTATTCCAAAGATAACCGGATGGTCTACTATCTTAGAATCCGAAGTGCAGATCCGAAAGGCTAATATTACCCACAAACCATTGCGCGTTGGAAGAGGATTCGATTCATTCGAAAAAACAAACGGATATGCGAGTCCAATGGTAAAGTCGGTTTAGATAAAGGGGATGAATGATTAATAATTCGTTTCTAACCTGATGAAAATATATTTATTAAATGTTATCCACAACAGCATTGTGAACTTTTGTAAAGATATGTTTGGTCATTAACTTTTAATTGCATCACATTTCATGCAACACATGAGGAGAGTCTCCATGTGAAAGACCCACGACTGGCAGATAAATGTGCGACTTCTCTCCAAAACAGTAGGAAATTAAATGAATTTGAATGTAGAGGATTTTAACTGGGACAGATGATTGACAGGGCAGTTTAAACAGTGACAGGATGCACATAACTAAACAACAAAGCAGTTTGTAAAGATGCAATTATGACGAAGTATGTCCCAAAGCTCGCCTACTTTTCTGCTACACACTCAAAGCATGTACTTTTTCTTAACAAAAACAGTACATACTTTTAGGGAATAGTAGGTGAATTGGGACACAGCAAGTGACTTGCCCCTACCTCCTGCTGGTTTTACTTTCATATTGAAGAAATAATATTTTTTTTTACAAACGTTTAATATTTCTAAATTCAATATATTTTAAATTTAAAACATTAATCTCATAACATAATATAATCTATGCAATTGTAACTGCATTGCAATTGCATTCATGTTACCTCTTTGCTCCATTAAACTGTGTAAACACAACTAAACGCCAATTCAGATGCAGCTTCTGTGGCACCTCTGTAGTGAGATGATTTTGTTGATATTGATTTCATGTGACGGCTAACAGCCCTTTAGTCTCTTATTCGAATTGCATTAATTAAATAAATGTAAGAATTTACATTCACATACATTTAAAAATGTTAGAAATGTAACAAAAAGAAAAAGAAGGAGAAGTGGAAATCAATGCATGGAGGGAAATATCGCCTCATTTCTGCCACTGCATAAAGGTCTGGGACTATTTTTCAGTTTTTATTCTGCCTTCACTAAATCCTGCAAAGTGTCCTTCTCTCTGGTGTTATAGAAGTGGCCACCCGTTCAAATCAGGATATAAATCTTTGTATCAGAATATGCAAAGTGTACAAAAGTTATAGATTAAGTTTAAGTGTATTGTAAAAGTAATGTACTAAACATTTTCATTTTAGACAAAATACATATTTAAAAATGTTTTATCTGGACTCTAAAATGTATAGAAAATCAAAGCCATATGTCTAACCAAGTTATGATCCAAAATGGACATCAATATCACAAAAATTGAGGTTCCTGTGAGATCTTGTTTACAGCTAGTCAATTTAAGGCACTACAAGTCAATACAGAGAGTTTTAATTTAATGTATCATTGATACAAACAGAATTCAATTCTGCTGTAAAGCAGCCCTAAAAAGACAATTGTAAACAATAATTTTTCAACTGAAACCAGTTCAGTTCAATAACTGTAAAGTTAAGTTATGGAATTAATTAAATGAATCTATAAAGCAGCTCTGGAGAAAACAGTGATTCTAATTTCAGAGCTAATTTCAGTTCTTATCCAATAGTGTCAGTGCTTTTAAGTCAATAATATTGCTGAATATTAAAGTCGGCATGAAATCAAAATTGACCCTATTTACTTTGTTAGCGGATATTACTAGTCTTGTGGTGAACAATTAATCCGTGCAAGTTAATACATGGAAAAAAATAGTTTGCCGAAGTTATCTTTAATCAAAGTCTGAAAAGTTACTTCCGGGTCTGGAATGGGTCTTTTTCTGATGACATAGGCTTGACGGCTTGGGTTGGTTAATCGCTTAACCACTCCCCTCAAACCGTTACTCTGCTATGGGCGAGATATGGAGAGGAGGAGCACTGAAGTAAAACCCTGCCTTCTGTTCAATATTCCGTTTCACTCGGAAATGCGTCACAACACTTGAGAAAAGTCGTTTGCAACTTCCGGTTCACGCTACTTTAAGTGTCCACAACTAAGAACGCCAAAAGATGATGGTGGCAAGTAACCCAAACTCCATCGTATGACAAAAAATGGAGAAAAAAACCTTGGGAGAAATCAAGCTATAGTCAGTGGACCAGTTCTTCTCTGGTCACATGAACAAGCATGTGTGGTTTAAATCCAGGCTGCATCGCAAGTCAGATTGTGTATTGATATCATTCAGAATATTTCAGCCAGTTCCTTATGGTTGAGGATTGTGATACATCACACGAGCATATGGAGGGAGGAGAAGTTGAAGTTAGCCATAGGGTCAGAGGAATTGTCTTGTTCTCATGGCTTCTAGCTGACAAAATCTTACCAGACTGTTTGTCTCTAAGGATCATCTGGTTGTCATGGTCTCCGCTGACATTCAGGGCTGTTGTGGTTGTCTCTGGGTGCACATTCACCACCTGATAAGAATTATACAGATAGACTAATAGCGTATATGTCATTCCTTGTAGTAACAAGTACATTGAATATTGTTCCTGTTCCTGTAAGTTGAATAAGTGTTCCTGGTTCCTACTGACCTAATTTATGCAGCATAGCAATCCTTTAAAGGGGTTTGAAATTATTGAAATGTAAAAGTGTGTTGGGTATGCCAGGTAAAGGAGATGGGTTGTTAATCTAGATTAAAACTGACAGAGTGTGTCTGCATCCCATACAACACTAGGAAGACTGTTCCAGAGTTTGTAGGCTAAATAGGAAGAGGATCAAATGCCCACAGTCAATTTTGAAATTATAGGTATCATCAACCGGACAGAATTTTTAAATCACGGTGGGCGTGAAGGACTATAATGCTATAAGTGCTGAGGAGCTAAACCATTCAGGGCTTTTTAAGTAATTAGCAAGATTTTAAAATGTACGCATGTAAAATGTTTAATAGGGAGTGAATACAGTGTTGACAGAACCGGGCTAATATGGTCATACTTTCTGGTTCAAGTAAGAACTCGAGCTGCTGCATTTTGGACCAGCTGGAGTTTGTTTATTAAGTGTGCAGGGCAACCACCCAGTAGAGCATTTAAATAATCTAGCCTTAGGGTTATGAACGCATTAGTTACCTGTTCCGCATTTGTCAATGAAAGCCCATGTCATAATTTAGATAAATTTGTAAGATGGAAAAATGTGATTTCCCAAATGTTAGAAATGTAGAATTTAAATGAAAGACTGCTATCAAAGATCACACCCTCCTAACTGACGACGAAGACTTGGAAGAGCAGCCATCAAGAGTTAAGGATAGTACTAGGTTATTACATGCAGAGGTTTTTGTTCCAATAATGAAAGCCTTGTTTGTCAGAATTTTGTAGTAGGAAATTACTAGTCATAAAATTTTTATATCAACTATGCATTCCGTTAGTTTTGTGAATTGGTATGTTTCATCAGACTGCAAAGAAATATAGAGCTGAGTATCATCAGCATAACAGTGAAAACTAACACCATGTTTCCTAATGATATTCCCCAAGGGTAGCATGTACAGGAGGAAAAGCAACGGTCCTAGTTCTGAGCCTTGTGGAACACCATACTGAACTTGTTATCGATATGATACCTCTTCATTTACTGCTACAAATTGATGACGGTCAGATAAGTACTGTACCAAAAATAGCCACCGGGTGACCCCATACCATACTCTATTGAAATTTGTTTTGATGTGTTCTTTTCTTCTTTGGGATAATAATAATAATAAACAATAACTACATTTTAAATTCACAGAAGAAACTGTGAACATGATTGCGCATGCAGAACCTGCCAGGGTGTTGCTATGCTGTTGCTACAGTGTGTTTAACATGTTGCTATGTGGTATGACATTCCCAGTTTCTGTAAATGAAAAACAATTATAATCAAAGATTCCACAAGTTTTAAGAACTGAAAGTTAATTTCAGTGATCCTGTCAAGAATCAAGACCACCTAACCACTGAGATAACGGGTTTTGAGTGCTTGATTTCTGGAAATGAGCATGCTTCCCTGCTACACAGTATGCAAAAAGCAGTGAAAGTTTTCTGATCAGGAATCATGAAAGTTGTTCCTTGTGGTTAAATTGTACTTATTTAACAACACTTTAAGTAAACTGAGATGTTTTTTTGCAAAGACTTTCCATAATTTTCCATCATCACTTTAATAACTCAGAATGCTTTAAAAAGTTACAGCACACCTCGTGTCTGTAGCACACACGGTGTGCTTTTATATGTCCAATAGGCAGTGTTAATGGTTTGTGCCGATCACTAACCCTGCTCTTGAGCGATAGCAGCAGTTGCTCTTCCCTCAGCAGCTCCATGTTCTGAACATTCATCTAAACTTTCAAAAGACTAAAACATGGTTTAAGTCTTACCGAATGTCTTGAGACATTAATAACATGAAGTGATGTATGTGTTTTCTGCTAAAGTCTTCACAGAGCTGTGCGTTAAAAGTCGGTGAAAAGCTCACAAGTCATATTAGTTCCTGAACGCGCTCCAGTGGCCTCGTCTGACTCCATCTGGAAACAATAGTGCATATGAAGAACAAGAAAAAGCTCTGACTCAGCGTTAGCGAAGCCGGATCACGAGCGATCTACATATCTGCTTCCTACGGCCAAGAGAGAAAGACAACACAGCCTCTAATGTGATGGCAATATGACACGTGCCACGTTTAATAAGGACTGCCATTTATAACATATCCTCCGTCCACTCTTCAGAACAACATTCATTGTGGATGAGCGATTACATTCATCTACTGCTGTTGTACAACAAATGCAAATATTGTAAATGATGGAAGTAATTTGTGCGATGCAAAAACCCATATGTGAAATGCCGGAGCCTTTCATGTGCATTTCTCTTCATCAGACCAAAGACAGATTTAGAGTTCTTGGCAGTCGTGTGGATGCTAAAAACATCCCACGAAGAGAGCTGACTTCGTTAAATGCGACACTTCTTACAGTTCATTAAATTCATGCCCATTACTTTCATTTGCATTTTGTTTCCCTCGAAAATAATAAACCCCAAATACGAAACAGTACTGTGAAAGCACCATAAAACATACAAAAATACCAATTGTGCAACTATACCCAAAGAAGTTAAACAAATAAAAGCAATATAAGACAATATTACAGCAGAATATCATTCTGGTATATTTCAGTATTGTTAATAAATAAGAAAATTAATATCAATCATACAAAAGCACTAATTCATTGTCATGTTAATTTAAAACCTCTGTTATGTATCAGCTGCTCGGCTGCCATTAATATCAACATATAGCACCAAAAATGAATGTAGCTCTACTACATGCCGCCATATTCTTTCTGCTGCCACCATAAAACGCATTAAGCCAGTTTATGTGTTTCACATGAGATTATGAAGCATGTTCATGAAAAAACATAACACATGTCCATGTATTTTGCCACACGGAATCAGTCTAGTCTATATCCGGACGCAAAGCATTCTGATATTTTTTTGTTCCTGATCATTTGAAGTTGTGTGAAACACAATGAAAGGAGTCCTCACACCCTCACTGACACGGTATCCCCTCCATAGGGCTTTGTCGATGATGTCATTTCCTGCAGACACACTTGCAGTCTCGCCGTCATCAGCAGGCCGAGTCATTCTCCACTGAAGTCCCAGACAAACAAACCACTTTGAGTCCTTAATAATGTCTTTGTTCAGTACATGTTGAACACAGCACTAGAGCGGGCATCACTCTGCTCCTGCGAGGGCTCAGAAGGTCACGGTCAAACATCTAGAGCAGAAGTTCTCACGGGTTTGTGTGTGAGCAGGACTTGCAGCATTGCTTCCCATAGAACTTGTGGTTGCAAACGCCGTGCTGAGGCACCAGATAACACCAGTTGAAATGATCTTTACAGATCACATCTGCACAGGGAGACATAGATGTTACAATGTAGCTAAAGATAAAGATAAATGTCTTATTCAGCCTAATAATGAATTATATATACACACACACACACACACACACACACATATATATATATATAAACAGAATAGCCAATTCCATAGGTTTGTGTACATTTTGACTATTTCATTTTCTATTTGAACGACAAAGGAAAAGATTTTCCGACCAATCAGATGAAAGGGGCCGCCCAAATGTGTAAAAAGGAGATATCGAGCCAAACTTTGTTAAAGGGTTAGTTCACCCAAAAATGATCATCAATTACCCACCCTCGTTGTTTCAAACCCTTAAGACTTTAGTCCAGAGCAGTTTAGTCCACATTTTCTGAAGAGACTCGATCGCTTTAAATGAAAATATTTAATTTAGGCTTTTATTCACATACAAACATTAATATGTGAACATAAACATTGTTGCGGAAGCTCAAACGTGATTAACACGTGAGAATAAACCTCATTGGTTTATGAGGTTGGACATGCTTGAGCCTTAGTTTATCATATCTGATCTGTGCATTGATGAATGTTTTTATGTGAATAAAAGCCTAAATTTAATCTGTTCATCACATAAAGTGATCATGTCTCTTCAGAAAATTTGGTCTAAACCGCTCAATTCATATGGATTAGATTTACAATCTCTTTATGAACTTTTTTTTTGCATCAAATTGGTAGTTGTGTAGCTGTCAATGGAGGGACAGATAGTTCTTAGATTTCATCAAAAAGATCTTCATAAGTGTTTCAAAGATGAAAAGTGACGAAAGTCTTATAACGACATGAGGAGTAAATGATGACAGAACTGAAATATTTGGGTAAACTAAACAAAGCGACAGAAAACAAAAGTTGGGTTACACTTTATTTTAAGGTGACGTAGTTACATTGTACTTACGGTAATCAAATAAGAACCGAGTAATATTTATTAACTACATACTGTATACGTACAGTACTAGTACAGTAGTTGTGGTTAGGGTTATGGTTAGTTGCTTGTAATTATGCATACCTTACTGTTATTGCTATAGTAAATACATGTAGTGATTTATAACTACGTCACCTTAAAATAAAGTTACTACAAGTTGTCTTTTTTTTCACGTTCTTTCTTTCCAAATAAGAAATGCAATGGTCAAAACGTTCACAAACCCAGCATAAAGGGTTTTGGATACTATTATATTCCTTAATTAATATAATACATTTTTCAACAAATAAGACAACAAATATGTGCAAACGTGTTATTTATATACTATTATATATACTATTTATTAATATTGTAAATCAGCTTTCATTTGTAAATTTTCAGTTTTAAGTAATTTTATGTAGCCCACTCTAAAAAATGCTGGGTTGTTTCAACCCAAATTTGGGTCAAATATGGACAAACCCAGCCGTTGGGTTACATTTTTAAATTAAAAATATATTTTTACAGTCTATGGTTAAAAAAGACGGTTGGGTTTGTCCATATTTGACCCAAATTTGGGTTAAAACAACCCAGCACTTTTTAGAGAGTATGTTTGTCTTTTTTTTTTTTATTACATTTTTTTAATATGTTAGTTTTAGTCATTTTAGTACTTAAATAGCACTATATATATATATATATATATATATATATATATATATATATATATATATATATATATATTATATATATATATATATATATATATATATATATATATATATAGTATAATATCAGTAAATTAACATTTTTTAATCACATTAACTACAAAAAATATCCTGATATTAATAAATTATTATTATAATTTATTACTGACTTGCATAATAATATTATGCATAATAATACAAATGTTTTATTTTTTTAAACAACTTTTTCCTCAAAATATTTTTTTATTGCATAACTCAGATAATATCACAGCTCATGACAGACCTTTCTTCTCTGGCTGGGTGCAGAATGCAGTGTTACAGGCCTGGGACATCACTGGCTTCATCTGCAGGACACACCCAGAGGAGGGACGCCCATGAACGAGACACTGCACTGAGCGCACCTGAACCCCTCCACCACACGACACCGTACACTGCAGACAAACACAAAACACGGCATGCCAAGATCAAAATCAAGCATCCCACTCTTCCTGCTGAGCTCATGACGTGTGGCTGAAGACCTGCCTGAGACCACGGTGAGGAGTACCAGTCTGGCCTGCTGTGAGGAGAGAGGACGGGACAGTCTGGCAGGACGCAGGTTCTCTGGAGCTCCATGGAGGGTTTGGGCACATTCTGACACTTTTTGGGTGACAGTTCTCTATATTTTCCTGCCACATCCTTCTCTGCGCACTTCACGACACGCAGCTGAAGCCCCTTTCCACATGACACCGAACACTGCAGAGAGAAAGAGAGAATATCACAGGCCTCATTCAACCCAAACACACGTCTGTGCATTATAAAAGAGACGGAAGCAGAAACCGGTCCTTTTCCTTGTGTAAAAGAAGTGTGCTTAATTGTACTGAATGTGCACTTGTAGTGTATTTCAAATCTTACAAATATATATAGGCATTTTTTCATAAATATTATATAATATTAGATATATATATATAAAAATTTTAACTATAATATAATATTAATGAAAAATAAAAGGCCACTTAAATGAACTTAAAGAGTGTATACTTTTATGACATTTTTTTCTTAACACACTTAGCCTAAGTACATTAAAAAGTATTTAAAATTTAAAGTTTTACTTTAAAGTACATTTTAAATCATCCTTAAATCATTTTTGTTAACACTTTATTGTAATGTGTCCTTGTTACATGTTACATTTATTTACTATAGTAAAAACTTTAAATTAGGAATAATTACATGCAACTAAACCTAAACCAAACCCTAATCCTACCCTATCCCTATAGTAAGTACATGTAGTTGATTAATATTACTCAGTACTTAAATGTATAATTACACTATAGCAGAAACACATTAAAATGAAGTGTAACAAGTTACAGTGTGATTATACAATTATGATTATCAATTAACATGTACACTGTCAATATTTAGTTTATTTTTTTCACGGGCTTTTTGAGTTTTATGTTTTGTCATTTCACATACATTGGACAAATCAATTTGATAAACACAGTAAAGATATTTTAGTTTACTAAAATAAAAAAAAATATTTTTTTACTGATTATAAGGTTAGATTTAAGGTCAATAAAATTACTATATCACTATAAGTACATGTGATGTGTAACAAAGACACTGTAAAATAGGTTTACCCTTTAATAAATATACATTTTATATACATTTTCAACAATAAACATTAATTTGATTGCAATAAATATTCACTTAAGTTTCCGAAAACATTACGTTCAGTTAACACTAAGTAATCCTTTAAGTATATTGTTTCGTTTAAGTACCTTTCTTTTTTGATAAAGTTTGATAAAGTGTATTTTTTCCACAAGGGTTATCAGATGCTTTTACCCAAAGGGACTTA
The DNA here is from genome assembly GCF_949152265.1 of Phoxinus phoxinus. NCBI lineage: Eukaryota > Metazoa > Chordata > Actinopteri > Cypriniformes > Leuciscidae > Phoxinus > Phoxinus phoxinus. Next base: position 6,962,709 of record NC_136885.1, read on the forward strand.
AAGTACTCATATTACAAAGACAATATATTTGGAGCAGAGCAGGGTTAAAGGAAAAGTTCACCCCAAAATGTTATGTCATAATTAATCAATATATCAGAAAACCAGACATGAGGGTGAGTAAATAATGAAAATGTCACTGAGTGAATTATTCCTTTAAATGTCTGCCTCATACTGGTAAAAAATAATGCATCACCCCTGGGGTTTGAACTCAAAACCATTTGGTTGCTACTTTAACTATAGGCTTTTTCACTACTCCACATCACCCCACTCCATCACAATGCAGTGCAAGTCTCCTGCTGAGGGTTTTACCGTTTGCCAGGTGGAGACGAACCACTGGGCCTTGCGTTGTTTGTGGCAGCGCTTGATCATGCAGGTCTCTTGGCTGCTGGGTTTGGGCAGAGCGGCACACAAAGCGTCCGGCAGCACGCGGGTGTAAGAACTGGAGTCACTGCTCACACACGCCACCGCTCTCTTCATCACTCCCTTGCCACATTTACGAGAACACTGGGAAATAGATTCACCCGTAATGTAAGACAATGTTCCTCAGTGAAGATTTAACTGTAGAATTAAAGGTGTTTTTTTATGTTCTGCTGGCCTGTGATGCAGCATTGCACAAAGTTAAAGTGTTCAGTTACGGATGCAATTGTCAAAATTCACAGCAAGCCATGTTGACCCTTATGAGGTAACCCACTTTTATGTTTTCAATTAGTCTACTGATATGAGTCTTTCATTTAAAACTCTGAAACTCCAACCCGATCTCACGGCAATTCGTACGAATTTTATGAGGTGGCTAATTCGTACCAATTCATACGACCTCACTCGTACGAATTTGTAAGTTTTTTGCTAAATCGTACATATTTTACGATTTGCCAAAATCGTATGAATTCACACGAATGACCTACCCCTGACCCCGCCCCTAAACCTACCCATCACGTGGGTTTAGACAAATCGTACAAATTCGTATGAGTGAGGTCGTACAAATTCGTACGAATTAGCCACCTTTTAATCACTCGTACAAATTCGTACGAATTGGTCGTGAGATAGCGTTGGAAACTCTGAAAAGGTGTTAATTTATTAATTTGTAAAACTTTTAAATGAGGGAAAACCAACAACTTATTGAAGCTGAAATAGTAGAGCATGGGGATAGCAATGCCAAAATCATGGGTCCGATTCTTAGCAAAATTCACATGCATGATCTTAAAAAAAAAAAAAATTCTTCTAATAAAAGCATCTGCAAAATGCATAAATGTGTATACCTTCAGAGTGGCAGGGCAGGGGTAGTGTGTATAGAAAAATCCAAAGAATAAATGATAATATAAGACTTTATTAAGAGACTAATAAAAACCAAGAAGAGACCCCCCCAAGAAGGCGCACCCTTGCACTGTAACCATAATCCAGCCTAAGAGGGAGAGAGGGGGCTCTGTAGGAGGATGAGTAGCAGGCAGTGGAAGACACCAAGGAGACGATGGCCAGAGGAGACGGTGGTGGGAGGAGCCAGGGCGGAGACAGGAGGAGCAGGAGGATGACCCAGAGCCATGACAGGATGAAGGTCCATGGAGGAGCCGATGGAGGGAGGAGCCATAGTCGAGCCTTGATAGACAGGCTGGGCAGAACCAGGGAGATGACTGACTGAGGTGGAGACTGTGAAGGTGGAGACCCAGGCAGAGCCGAAGACCTAGGGTGACACAGGGCCACGGTGGAGCTGCAGGCGGGCATGACCAATGTGGAGGCATGGGATTGGCAGACCAGGGCAGAAACAGTGGGAGTGATGACAATGGTGGAAAGGCAAGGAAGAGCCCGCCGGAGCCAGAGGGGTGGAGGGTCGAGGTGCAACTACTGACTTGGAAGTCTGAGGCGGAGCCAGAGTGACAATGGACCAAGGTGGAGCCAGAGGGACGAGGGAGCCTGGGAGCCAAGGGAAGGCAGTCCACAAGGGAGCGTCGAAACCAAGGCGGAGCCGACAGGCCGGAGGGCCGAGGTGGAGTCTGGGGCCCAGAGGCCAGAGGTGGAGATGAGGGATCCACAGGCCAAGGTGGAGCTGATGACCGAGAAGCCCCGGAAGACGAAGACTTGGTGTTGGACAAAGAAGACAACTTGGAACTGGCCATATCCAGCGATGAGTAAGACGACTTGGAACTGGATGGGAACAGTTGTGACTGAAGACCAGAGATTACCTCATCTAGCTTATAAAATAACAGTTCCGCTGAGACCCAGCATTGTGTACGCACCTAAGGCTTGGGAGTGTGGGCGGGGCTCCAATTCATTCCCTCAAACTCCACTAAAATGCCCTCTGTGATGCACGTTGTTGACGGCTTGCACACCTGTACAGACTTCGTGTTGGGCTCGGGTTCTGGGACGAAAACGGCTGGCTTGTCTTCGTGGTGGGCTCAGCTTCAATTCAGCGGTGGGCTCTGGCTCCGTTGCAAATGGGTCTGGCGTTTTCCTTGTCAGCGAGGCTGATGGGAAAAGGTGTCACACTGCACCAGCATCCACTCAACATACTCAGTCCTCTTTAATCCTCAAGGGAGTGATCCCTCTGTCCCAGCAGGAGGAGGTGGACAGCGGGGATTTCCATGTTAATATTCGCCGATAAATATTGTCTTTTGGGTCTTGTGTTCTGTCAGGGGTTGCGTGTATGGTAAAATCCAAATATGACGCGTGACGCAGATCGAGATTATTGAGAACGATAATACGAGACTGTAATAAATACACCGTAGAAATAGTCACACAACTACAAGAAAAAATCCTAGGTTAACCAGTATTTCTGACAACTCAAAAATATCTTCGGGTCAAAATGACCCTGAAAATAATAGGTTTTATTTGAAGAAAATGTTTTAATATTTCACACAATATTTACCATTAGCTTAGCTATTTTTTTGTTATGTAGAGCATTTGTCACTTTAAATAAGAAGATTTTTGCCTATATGATGCATGATGCAATGTTGATTGCCACAGAGTTGTGTGAGTGATCACTAACCTGAGACCAGGGTCCAGTGCTCCAGACCGGTGGGCATGTGTGTGTGTTGCAGTTCTGTCTGCGAGCCAGCGGTGGTTGTGCACACCGGTCATCAGTCACTGTGTCCACCTGATCAGGGCCTGTTTTCTGAAGACAGCGCACCTGTCTGATCTGCTCTCCAGACCCACAGCTGCGACTGCACACACCCCAGTCCTCCACACTCCAGCTGTGGTACACAACAGCACACACAAGATCTTTTTATAAGGTCTTTACATCTAGAAAGAGTTCTTGGTCGATACAAAGAATCACTAATATTTATCACATGTGCGGAGTTCAACCCAAGCTTTCCCAGAGCATTCCTTTCCCACTGAGGCAAAGGCAATTAAGTACTAGTGTACTGCATAATACATGCTGCTCAGTTATACTGAATATTGTATATGGCTCACTTACGATTAAAAAATAACATGCCAAATCATACACATTATGAAAAAAGTAGTGTGGATTTAAATAGGCAACAGTTCTTCTAACCCTAATTGATGGAGTGTGTAGCTTTTCATTTCTCAAACAACCATGGCCATATTCCAGGATGACAAAGTCCAGATTCATCAGGCTCAGATTGTGAAAGAAAGGTTGTGAGGAGCATAAAGAATCATTTTCACACATGAATTGGCACCTATGAAGTCCAGACCTTACATTCACTGAAAGTCTTTGGGATGTGCTGGAGGAGACTTCACAGAGTGCTGGACTCTTGCATTACCAATACAAGATCTCAAGATCCCAAAAATTAAAGCACCTCTTAATGGAAATAACATCACAACATTTATTTCCATCAAATGGTGATAATGCAAGAGTCAAGCACTCTGTAAAGTCTACTCCAGCACATCCCAAATTATAGTTTTTATCCCTAGTTATATTATAGTTAATTATAGTTTAATTCACAATAACAGAACTGGCCAAAAAGAAGATGATAAAAACTGCGGTTCATTCCATCACATTAAAAATAAAAGGTTGAGTGCATTGCGTTGTGGGATACGGTATTATGTACGTAGAGAAATATAGAGTGGTAGTATGCTATTCTGAACGTATACCCATTGAATGTGGCTACAGTGTCCTTTCCCACAAGCCTCAGCTCTGGTTAGGCGAGTTGTAACACTGAGACACCTTGATTATCAAGAGCGGATGGTTTGTTGACTTTCAGCAAAACCAACCAGTCAAAACATCAGCTCATCAGTTGTCCCCGAATTCCCCAAACAACCTCAAATCCCCCGTCCTAAACGTTATTTCTCATAGCAGAGCGCGTCATCTGACTGGAATGCTGCAACAGCTCTGATGAACGTAATTGCTCCAGTGACCCGATCTGCTTTCATCTTAAAAGAGCACTGGAGATGTTCAACACGGTATGACATCCTCAGTTTCTGCTCTTTAAAATACATATGATATTTATATGGTGGAATCAGACATTTGACCTACTTTAAAAGGTAAATTTGGCAATGCCTTGGCCGGACGGTTCTAGTAATTAAAGGAACTTAATAATATATCATAGGGAATATTGTGCCTCTGTTGCCATAAACCTGCTTGTGTGAATTTATTAATTATGAGCTGGATTAAACATTCACACAGCTATGATTTCACCAGGGTTCAGCTTTCACCGTTTGCGACCACTTCAGCCGTAATGCATACGGTACAGTTGGCACTCTTTGGGGAAAGTCGTCTGGCAAAGGAGACTTTAATTATTTGTCCCATAAATATGACCGAACAGGGACATTATATTACATTATTGCCTTATATCATCATATAAGTTTGAATAGGATAAACCCCTTGAGATGAACCATCTCATTTTCGATGGGGTCCTAGAATATCTATCAGTTTTATTCTACGTTATGAACAACGTTATTTCAAAACATCACAGAAGGACAGATGCTCTGTGTGGAGGAAGACGACATTAAGCTTCTACCTCGAGCCACAGTGATGTCAGGCTCTAAATGTGAACCTCCACCTATTTCCATGATGTAATGGCTTCTCCATGACACTTCTGGCACTGAGGACATAAGATCAAATAATGTAGCACCCTAAAATACTTCATAAGTGTGTCTGTGCATGCTGTCTACATAAAGGTGATGACATACAACTGACTACTTATGTAATAGCAGTGTATGTATCTGAAGTCAGTGAGACAAACATTTATATCACAATATTCTCAAATTTTTGGTTAACTTGATTGTGACAACGTGACCATATCGATTTTTGGATGATGACAGAATTTTAAAGTCGGCATGAAATCAAAATTGACCCTATTTACTTTGTTAACGGATATTACTAGTCTTGTGGTGAACAATTAATCCGTGCAAGTTAATACACGGAAAAAATTGTTTGCCGAAGTTATCTTTAATCAAAGTTTGAAAAGTTACTTCCGGGTCTGGAATGGTTCTTTTTCTGATGACATAGGTTTGACCGCTTGGGTTGCTTAAACGCTTAACCACTCCCCTCAAACCGTTACTCTGCTATGGGCGAGAGATGGAGAGGAGGAGCGCTGAAGTAAAACCCTGCCTTCTGTTCAATATTCCGTTTCACTCGGAAATGCGTCACACAACACTTGAGAAAAGTCGTTTGCAACTTCCGGTTCACTCGGACTTTAAATCAGGGAATGTCATTCATTAGATACAAAAGTTCATTAAACTTAAAGGGAAGGTTCCTAACTTTAGTTAGTGTGTAATGTTGCTGTTTGAGCATAAACAACATCGGCAAAGTTACAAAGTTCAAAGCAAAGGGAGATATTTTATTTTAAAGAAATCGTTTTTTAAGAGGACTACAACAAACGGCAGGTAGGGACTACACAACATTTCTCCCGGGTTAGTGACATCACTAACCCTAGAATTTACATAAACCCCGCCCCCTGGAACGCGATTTAAAGATTATCAAGACAGAATATTATAATCAATGACTAGAAGATAGTTAACTCCACATCAGCCGCATAAATTGTTCACCTAACCATTCAGAAATGTCCTGTTGCTTCTACATTTTCAACTTTCTACTTCTTGAGTTTCTCCATCATTGTCTGACTCCGGTTTGAACATAAAAGGCTAAAAGATTTTGAAATTTTCAATGCATGTGTGTGTGAGGTAAAAGGACACAAGCTGTTGTAGCTCCGCCCCCTGTGCCGGGAGCAGCAGCTCATTTGCATTTAAAGGGACAGACACAAAAACTATGCGTTTTTGCTAACTCTCAAAAAGTGAGAACTTTAACATGCTATATACAAATATCTGTGGAGTATTTTGTGCTAAAACTTGACATACACACTCTGGGGACATCAAATACTTATTTTACATAATTGTGAAAGGGGCATTATACCACCCCTTTAAGTGAAGTTCAAATTAATTTTCCAAGTATACTTTGTGTTATATATACTAAAATCAAAGTTCTACCTATACTTGTATGCATACTTTTTAAATATTATTGGGACTAAATTTGGCATATTTTTTGTTTATAAAAGTATACTACTGTACAAAAAAGAGGTTTAACAATAGAAAACAGTACTAAATGAGTTTACATCAAGTTTTAAACTTACAAGTTGTCACAACCCCTGCTTGAGACTGTTTCATGTTTCTGTTTTGTTCCTGTTTAGCGTGTAAGTTTGTAGTTTTCTCTGTGTATCCCAGGTGTATCTTGTCATGCTTGTTTGCCCTTTTATCCCTGTCTGTTTTTAAGACCATGTGTTTCCCTTGTTCAGGGTCTAGTGTCATCCCGTCAGTTTCTTGGTGTGTTTCAGTTCTGTTCCGGGTTTATAGGTTTCCCTGTTTTGAGCATTTGACCTGTTCCTCGTGTTTTGTTCTTTACACCATAAATTAAATGCATAGTAGCTAATCTACATCTCTGGCTAAACCAACAGCCTCAGTTCTAGCCCCAGGTTGTGTTTAATGTATAGCGTATATGCGTGTCCTTCATGTCAACAGTGCGATTGTGTGCCGAGTCTGCAAGGTTTTTAACCTTGGCCTCTCGTAAACCCAAAGAGTTCAAGCCAAACAAACAGGAGATCAGATAAACGTGAGGCAATAAATGGTGTTTACAGAGGCCAGTTAATGAGGTAGAAAAACACGGACACACAGAGAAGACCCCCAGTAAAACATAATTTTAACAGTACTGCTCAATCTTGCCTGAAACACCTGTTGGAGAAGTGACATCATGATGGAATAGACAGCAAATATTGGCAGCGCTGTGTTCATGGACAGCCAAGCGTCTCCCAACCCCCAGAACCTACTCTATGAGAGTATGTGAGCGCAAATGTGTTTAGCCACACACACACACACGCACGCACGCACGCACGCACGCACGCACGCACGCACGCACGCACGCACACACACACAAACACACAGTTGTGTTACAAATATGCACTCATGCTCAAAGTACATGCTGCATTTTCAGTGTTGCCTCAAGGGGTCTCCTGTGAAAATGAAGTGCGCTTAATTGTATTGAATGTGTACTAGTTGTGTACTTCTTACAAGTATATATATATTTTAAAAACTGTATTAGCAAATTATAAAAGGTCACTTAAGTGTACTTAAAAAGAGAACAATTTCATGACTGTTTCATAACACACTTAAGTGCACCTTTAAAAATAACACTTTTGTAATAATGTCAAATTAAAAGGTTTACTTTAAAATACATTTTAAATCATTGTGTAATAATTTTTTCGTCGTGCTTTAAAAAAGTACACTTATTTTGATGTGTAGACTAACATATATATATATATATACATATATTTTCTTTTTTCTTTTTCTTCTTCTTTTTATACATACAAGTTTCAACAGAAAGGATGTTTACATACAACATCAGCCAGTCACTATACACCGAAATAGTAACCTAAAAATGATAACATCTAAATTAACTAGTTTTATTCAAGTAAAAATTATTTACCATCACTGTACAAACCTAAATACATTAATATATACCAACAACATTCATTTTTATTGGTTAAATCAGGTAGAAATGGCTCTTTAAGGAGATAATTGCAGGTTTCAATTCAAATGTATTAGACATTCATACTGGTTTTGGATGTCTTCACTTCATGTTCTCTCACTCAGGGCAAAACGCCCAGGAAGACTCAATGTTTGGACGGATTGGTTTACAGGACCAAGTCAGCACTTTCTGGGAAGACTGACATAAGAGGACACTAGAGCTCTGACAACCGGTTTTATCAGATGCACCCAGAGATAGACCAGTCGACTTAATTGGCTCAAGCACTATCTTACAAACACCCAACACTGCTTTCTATGGAAGCACTAAGAAAGCCAAGCATTATAATGTTTTTTCTTTCTCGTTTTCTTGTGATCTTGACATAACACATTTTTTTTTCTTGTGATCTCGACTTAATAAATAGCTGTTTTATCATGATCTTGAGTATCGACATAAACACCTAACCCCGTTGACAGATTAATAAAGTTCTCAACGAAGTTTAATAGCACGTATACTCAGCAACAGATGTCAACAAACACCACTAAATGTGAACATGACCAGACAAAAACTGACGACAAATTAACTAATAATGACGTGACCATAGCAACTAAAGAGTGGTGGGAAATCAAACAAAGGAAGGCATGAACTGAAGAAATACTAAAAGTAAAATACACAAACAGAGAATAAATAAAGCAGTAATTGATGTCATCAAATCATGTCGAAAATAACACAACGGGTAAATAAAAGATTAACTCTGAAAACAGAACAGAAATATAAAGTTGTACAAAACAAAATGAAAAATAATTAGTTGTATTATTATTCATTATTTTATTATTATATAAAAATATAATTGATCATGAGAAAACTATTTTGTTATGTTGAGATCACGAGAAAATAAACACTAGTGTCAAGATCACGAGAAAATAAGCTGATATCACAAAAAAAAGAAAAAAGAAAAAAAAAGAAAACATGGCCCCTTAGGCCTTCCGTAGCTCTCTGATGAACGACAACTGAAGAAATGTGAAAGATGCTTTATCATGCACTGCCAGGATGCTATAGGGCAGCGGTACTCAAGTTCAGAGGCCTTCAACTTGATGTAACATATATTCTGTTATGTTCTGTTCTGTTTTTGTTTTCACTCTCTTTGCTCTGTTCCAGTTTGCCTGTGATCATAATTAGTTAACTTGGTTACTCATTCACTCTCTAGTTTGTTGCTATGGTTAATCATTGATTATTAGATTCTGTTCACCTGTGTTCATCTAGTTGCCTGGTTCCTGTTGTCAGTTCTAGTTAAACGTGTTGGTCTGGTTTGTGTTATCTCCTATGTATTCCTGTATTCGGAATGAATTTTGATCGTCTAATAAATACTATTTGAGTATTTCTCCTACATTGTGCATGACCAGCATAAATGTGACACAAATGGACTAACCGGCCATCCAGCTGGTCTATTAAGAACAAAATCAGGGCACACTAAAGGACCACACGAGAGACTTACATTTGGCATGCCTTACGGACTTTACACCAGCCTCAACGAGCAATCCAAGGCACGCCTACCCGGTGTTGGTCCTTGAGAGACATTTGCCGAGTTTGTGGAGTGGGTGCTGGTGAACTGCGGGTCTGCATTCACCATGTGTATCGAGAAGGACGTCACACATTCCCTGTCCACATTCCCGTCATTGAGGGTGAGCTGCAGCTGGCCTCTGCAAATATTTATGAGGATATGGAAGAGGATGTTTCCTTGGTTCTCCCGTCCCTGCTATCTTTCCAGAAATCCCACCTAGCCACCCTCTCCACATAGTCTTCCAAAGCCAGCCAGTCCATCGGCTCTGCCTCGGCTGGTTCCCGTCAGGTCCTCAGCTCCTCCCTGGTTTACTCCACTATGCTGCGTGGAGGCGCCTCGGGTCTTCCGGTTACCAGTCAAGTCCACACAGTCCAACTAGTCAAGAGGATCCGCTGACTCTGCCTCCAGCATCCGAGCACATCACTCCACCTCGGCTTGTTGACCTGTCAGCTCCACCTTGGCTCATCCCTCCCTTTGGCTCCACCTGGGACTATCGTCCTTACGGCTCCACTGGGCTCCCTAGTCCCTCCGGCTATGCTATTGAATATATCTCTTCACAATTTGAATAAATGTTTTGTTTTTCATGCTGCTAAGGGGACCATGGACCACTTAAACACTGGAAAGTACCCAAAACCCTCACCCGCAGTACTTAACAGAACATTCAACCCATTATCCAACATTAAAACTAAATTATTTCTGTTTGCGACCCATTTGACAAGAATGCGACCCGAACTAGACCCGCATTAAAATGCAGATATCTGTCTCCTGAAACTCTGCTGTCTATATGTGACTGTTGGTCCTCTTAACAGTGCAAAAAATACAACTTTTATTCAAATTGTGAATAGATTATATACAGAAACTGAGCAAATAGCAATCCCTATAAAAAAATATCAGTAATCACTGAAGCTTTCAATTACTTCAATTCAGCGTGACTATATATATTTCTCAATGCTGCAAAATGTTGTAAATATAAATCTTTGACATCTTTAGAGCATTAAGAAAAATATGCACAGGATCGTTGTAAGCCGCTGCCAATCAGTGTGTACCGAATTGAGTCGAAATAGTCTTAGCTATTGTCCCAGCAGTCAACTCATGTCAATTGATTCAATATTAACGGTTCGCCCAGGTGCAAGACTCTGCCTCAAAGTGTCAACTGCATTAAAATGATGCAAACATAAAGTCACTCTAAATACTTAAGTGAAAATAATAATAAAAATACATTCATATTTAGCATGACGCTGGCCACAAAATGAATGGCGACAGGCTGGCTGTTGATTGCCCCTGCCACAGGGTATTATGGGTGTTGCCAGTTGCTAAGGTTTTTAGAGTGTTTTTTTGGAGCATTGCTATGAAGATTTTAGGGTGGTTGCCAACTGGAGCTTGCACTTTTCATCCTTTGTCAATGATTTCATAAATAGGAGAAGCTGTCTGAGAGCGAGGTCTGTCTCTAAAAGCCATCAACACTTGCTGATATGTTGTTCGATACTTTCGCTGACAGTAGAGCAGTGCGTCCATCATCACCAACGAGTTACTGAAAACACGGGCAGGACAGATCCGTTCTCCAGCTGTCGGAGACAAGTGCATATAGATCTGTAATGTGTGTGTGTGTGTGTGTGTGTGTGTGTGTGTAACGTAGCAAGACAGGTCGCTAGTCTAAACACATTTAATATCTAAGATGATCCAACCAAGACTGCATAGTACAATTACATTTAGCATACCTTTTTGAAACACAACTTTTGTAACCCAGTGACTCATTTAAGTCATCAAAAAGATTGATGCAAACTAAACGTTAATTTATTGTTGAGTCAAAATATTAGTTTTTTGGGTGTAGCCCTAGTATTTTTATGCTCAAAAGGTTCATAACAAGGTTGTAAAAATGGCAAACCTCATAAAAATTTTATAGAAAAAATAAATGTTTGATTATCAACATTTTCCAAAGGTTCGCTGATTATTTGATGAAAAACACCTATTCATGTAATGGGCTCAAAACGGGCAGGATTACATGTCTGTCGTGCTGTGAGCGGGCAGTGATGTGTCCTGCATTAGCCCGTTTCCTCTGAGCTTTAACGTGTCACTCTTCCACTGGCTTAAAGCTGGTCCAGTCTGGTTCTCCTCAGTCCCAGGAGAACAAAACCCTCACAGTAATCCCGCAGAAAGCGCTCTCATCCTTCGAAACCCCTCGCTTTTCAGCAGTAGGTTAAGCATGAACGTCACCCTCAGCATGAGAGTGTTTCTCCAGCGTCTCCTGAAGACCTATGAGCTCACTGCATATTCAATATCCTCCATCATAAATCAGCGCATTAGCCATATTACTGTACATGTCGAGACAGAGATGGATATTTCTAATTTGCATTGTGTCAGCTCAAATAATTCTGTCAGAACAAGTTGTTGCACACTCATGTGGAATAAATAATAACAGTTCTGACATCTGAATCTCAAACATCACGAAAAACCATAGAAGCGACAACAACAAACAACAACAAACCTACAGAATGCTCCACAGCCTCTCACGTGTCTCCGGTGATCAACATCACAGTCTTGTTTCAGAGCTGTTTCTTGGATCTGCCCGTCATGAATGTCATATCCAATGACCTTCTTGTGTTAGACTATGACTGTCCAGATTTGGTCCTGATTGCGGGGTCAGGGTTATGAGGTCAGTTTTGTCACTGTCCCAGGAATAGATGAACGGTGATGCCAACATCTGAGTAATGTATGGTACACCCTGGACAGGAACCCAGACATGCCAGTTGTTCAATGTGACCCTTCACCCCATGGCTCAAACGTCCTACCGCACCCAGACCGAGCTGCCAGAAACCCATCAGTGGGCTAATTTATCTGAACAATGTTTACTAGGCAATGCCTTTCTTTGTCAGACATCAAATCAGCTTTGAGTTCATGCGAACATGATGGATGAAGTGTGTTCTCACACGGGACTGGGGAAATGACCTGTTTGTTTCAATCACTAAACTCAAGAGCTGGAGAGACTCGTAGGTTCATGGGATGCAGGTTCTGCTCTAGGTTAATGTGTTAAAGTGCAGCTTTATGTCTAATGTTTCTCTTTATTACTGCAAAAGCTGGAACCTTTTACCAATGGAAATTCACTGTGAGTGAAGAAACAAATTTGTAATATTTGTAAGGCCAAAGTAAACCAGGGGACGACACCACAAACAAGTCGTTCGGAACAACAAACCTAATTAGAGACTACTAGTGTTGTTAAAAATATAGATATTTTGATATCGATGCTGAAATATCTGAAACGGTTCCAATACACCTTTTCTGCTGTATCTTCAGTGCTATGCATACGTTTAGACACCCATGCTAAAGATGCCTAAAAAGAGGAATCCCTTGGCCTTTGGAACTAAAATAGCCAGACATCACCACATACACCTTCACCATACCTGGAGATTGGCATGGTTTTATTTCAGTTTGCCTAATAGCTGGTTTGATTTGCATTGAGAGATGATCTTATGGAAAGTACCCCATGCCGATCTCTAGGTATGGTGAAGGGTATGTGATGATGTGGGGCTATTTTAATCCCAAAGGCCAAGGGAACTTTATCGGGATGCATAGTATCCTGGATCCATGAAATAACTGGCCTTTAAAAATACAAATCTGCCTGCCTCTATGGGAATTTAACATAGGGGTGTCCTGACTTATGCACCCTGTATTTTATTGAAGAACAGTTATTTATTTACGATACATTATTCATTCACAAAGAAAACTGGTGTCCTTAAAGGCTGGAGTTTTCCTAATTTTTTTAATTAAGGCATTAAGATCAATTTCCGAAAGATGCCAACTTTAGCATGGGTGTCTAAACTTATGCATAGCACTGTATACACTGATATCAGCCGCAAGTTCTCTCTCTTTCTTCTCTCTGACGGCGAAGACACACATCCGCCTCCTCTCACTCACTCGTCTCATTCGCTACGGTTAAATAGTGCTTGTATTGCACATAATTTGACTAATTTCAGCAGGTTTCACGCTCACACTAAAAGCGTGCACACATATAGCCGCCTCTCAAACAGCTTGTAAATCGCAAATACACAAAATTAGTTCAAATACACAGAATTATGTAAAATGCTTGGTAAGTATTCAGTTTAACACAATCAGTTTTGGAACATAAATAGGTAAGAAATATATCGTATATTGTATAATAGTTTATACCATAGTCTGGGTGAATACTCGATTCTGATTGGCTGCAGGGTGTCCGTTAAAAAGTGATAGAGGACACCTAAATAAACCGTCAGGCGTAACCAAGGAAACCAAGTTATTGTTTGTAACTTGTAACTTTAGATTTCGATTGTAAAACTAATTAAAATATAAACTAATGTTTTAAAAATGTTTTATTTGGCAAGTGCATGGTATAAGCGGGTTAATGCCCTTCGAGGTGTCCATTGTCAGGTTTTAATGGACTTCGGCGGAGGCAACCGTCCTCCGCTGCGCGTCGGCCGGTTCACACCTCGCCGTCGTCCATTAAAACCTGACAATGGACACCTCGTCGGGCATTAACCCTTACATATTGGATGTACATAACCTCTTAAAGTGACAGCAGTCTAATATTCCTGCTGCGGTCTGTCATGTTAATCAAAGAACAACAGACAAAGAAAATGACTCTCTGCTTGACTGAATAACTTTAATTGTAAGCAAAGTCTTTAATTTCTACAAAGACGACTATCCAGAGTTATTTTACATTTGATTACTTTAATTTCTGTTAAGTATACAGTAGAATATACTGTACCCACCTCAAAAGCCATGTTTATTTAATATCTCTCTTTATTCTGCTGCATTAATTTGTGCTCTTAATTTATTTATTTGTTCTTATTTTATTACTGACTTTTTACTTGTTTTTTTTTAATGAAAATAAAATTTTGTATTGAAGAAATGTAGATTTTAGTTTAATGTGTATATGTTGTCAATTCTCAGAAAGAAAATCGGAATGGCAAAAATCGGTATTGGCGGGTCACACTTTCAAAACAATCGGAATCGGCCAAGAAAAAATTGTAATCGGTGCATTTAATTAAAAAAAATAATAATTTAAAGGGATAGTTCACCCAATGAACATTGTGTGAAGTTGTTCCAAACCTCCATGAGTTTCTTCTGCTGAACACAAAAGAAGATATTTTGAAGAATCTTGGTAACCATACAGTTTTAGCAATTGATTTCTGTATTAGAAGAAGAAGAAAAAAATACTATGGTAGTCAATGGCTACCGTCAACTGTCTAAAGTGCAGGATAATTGTTCTTAAAGAGACAAATATATTCTTTTGTGTTCAACTGAAGAAACACATTTATACAGGTTTGGAACAACTTGAGGGTAAGAAAATTATGACAGAATTTAAATTTTTAGGTGAACTATCCCTTAAAGGCCATCTTGCAGGGTTTTTTTCTCTTCAAAATTAATATATAACCTTGTATGAAAATACCATATGAAAAGTAAATGCAGGATTTAAAATCGTTTTGCAAGACATAAGGGCACAAATTTAGTAGAAAACGTGACCGTTTCCTTGACCGTGTTGAAAAACCGCTTTTTTTCACCATCGCGTCATATTACGTCACATGAGGTAGTCGTTTGCCGCCGGGCTCTGCGTTGTGCGTTCGCTCAGTGCAGAGTAGGTTGGTATTTAGTTGGAGCGGTCGTGATTCAGTGTGTTTTCGGTGGTTATTGTATTTCAATTAATCATCGTCGTGGTCAGAGGTGTAGTGGTAAAAAAAAGAGGTGGGTAAACTTTAAATTCTGGTGAACCACGACGTGGTCACCCGGTAAGGTGGGCCACTGCCTACCGCTGTATGTGTATCCTGATGACATCGCTATAGGCTATCATTTGATGGTACTACCAAGGGTATCACTGGTTGTTCCCTCATCATAGGTCACACAATCACTATTCAATTCATACATTAATCTAAATTCTTGTTAAAAAGACTCAAGAAGGAATAATATGGTTGAAATCTATAAAGTTTACTAATTTACAAAACGGAGAGAAAAAAATATTTTTTCTAATTACAAAACAAAAACGGTTGTATTTTTAAAAGGCAAAATTTTAATTTGAACTGTAGGCTAGGCTACACCAAATGCTGCGCAAAAAAATTAATATTGACGAATTTTTGTTTATTAGGCTACTTGTTGCCCCTTAATTAAACATTTAAAATATTCACAAATTAATATGGATTTTGTTGTTGTTGATTTATTTTTCTGAGACAAAATTAGAACCTGGAAATGATATTATTCCCGCAGTGCTGAATGAGAAGAGCCACATATGTCTCTGGAACCACAGCCTACAGAAAGGTGATTTATAGGCTAATGATAATAAATGTGTCTGAAAAAATAACGAGGCATTTTAATTGTTTATTAATAAACTATTGTTTTCTAAATCAGTGTCGGTTATAAACATATCTCCATCTCCGCTGTTAAGAGAGAAATGCACCTTTCATACGGATTACATAATCAGAAGGTATTAGCTTTCGATTCGAATTTGTTCGTTTTAAAGTGGACATTTCAAGCTTTAGCCTACATATATATTTAGTTTCAGTTCTCGCGCTCCAGTTCACGGAGATCATGAAAGCGCGCCTGATTGTTTTATTTTATTTGACAAAAGCACAACGCTTTCTTGTTATTGCGAGTTTACACAAATAAAAGTAGTTGCGAATAATGTATTATTATTTTCTGTATGACCAGAAATTATAGAGTATTTTAAATGGTTTCACTGTTGATAAGTGTTCGCGCCCGCGCGCCCGTGCCATGCAGTGCGCGCTCACACTCCGCTCCACTCTCGGATACGCGTCAAAATCTTGTGTTTATTTAATCTCGGCGACATGGAGTTATTTGATGACGGCGATATGTGCACACTGTCCCGGCTCCTTCATCGGGTCGCCCGGTCCGCCGTCAGATTGTGTTTCGGCCGCGGGCGGGAAACATGACGGTCACGGATCCGTCAGAGATCACTTATTGTACTTCTGTTTTACAAAATGCATAGGCTACATGTAGCCTACCTGTCTTAATGTGCCTTGTCTTAATTTAATTAACATATCCTACATAAACTTGTAATGTAGCCTAATGCATTTATGTGTTTGTTATTAGTCTGCAGCCGACACTTATTATAAATATAATATATTAAGTTCATTTCCAATCTGTAGCCTACTCCGAATTTTAATGTTTGTGTTGGCTGCTTCTATACATATAAAGTTTTTATACAGTAAGACAGTTGTGATTGTGATTATTTTTGTATTCATTGTCACCAAATGGGGCTATTCAAAGTTTATAAAGTCTCCTAATGGCTGACATACACAACACATGCAGTAAGGGTCTAAATAATAGCTTTACTTTTGCCTGATACATGATGATAATCTGTACAATATTGTGATCTGAGCATAGTGTTATACATATCGTCGGCTAACGTGAATAAATCTATAAGCTAGTAACACTGTTCTCTCATCGAGACCCCTGCCCTGTTCTCCTCACACCACAGCTCAATGTGTCTCCTCTGACCGTTGTTTTGTCTAATCCTGACCTGTCTACTCTCTTGGCTTCATATAGGCACATAATTATATGGCTGAGGTCCATCATACGATTAAACATTTAAGCTACAATTTCCTCAGCGTCCGATCTGTCATTGCGATCCATTGCTTTCCTATTGTTTACTTTGACCGCTCTGCCTCATGTTACGTCACTTCCGGTTTGGCGGTTTTCAAACGCGGAAGTAAAATTTTCTCACAAAAACGACTCCAGAAGCCTAAATAGCGTTTTTTAAGTATATGTTCATATTTAAATATAGTTCCTACATTATTTTTCTATACATTGGCTCACTGGGTACTCTAACCTGCAACATAGCCTTTAAAGGGTAAGTTCGGTATTTTACACTTAAAGCCCTGTTTACAGATCGTATCTGATGAAATAGAACGGTTAAGATAAAAATTTGGACAGATGCTCCTGTCCCGAGAATTTTAGGTTTAGTTCGCCTCCCCCCACACCCCCACAATGGTTGTCTATGTGCACTGGAAGATTCCTTCCTAAAACACATTAAACTTTCGTTTACAAAGACGTGAAACTCACCGAGTGGTCAGGGGTGTTCACTGGTATGTGCACTCAAAAATCGCTGAAAAAGATGCATTCCAACAGGTTTTATCGTAGTTTTTGTCCAACTCCATTAAGTTGTATTGGATTCGCTGTGTGAGGTAACGTTACGGTATTACTCCGCCGCGGGAAACGGAAATGGGGTTGTTTGTATGCTTTTTGTAGTCTTATGCAGTCGCGGACGTGGTATCGTAGGCTAAGCTATCTAAACATTTTTAAAAGATCGAAGCTATCTGTGTCAACTTAGAAATGGATTCCGAGACATTTATATGGGAGGATGACGGTTTTGAGATCGATTTTGATGGACAGGGTTATAGGTTTGAGCCTGAATATTCAGAGGAGGAATTTCTGCAAAGAAAGGCAGAGTTTGAACTGCAGTTGACAACGGAGTCCAGTGTTACGCCTGTTGCCGAAGCTGCTGCTGTCTCAAGGCTTACAGGCACTTGGTGGTGTTCCTTTTGCCACGAATCTTCCCGCAATTCGGAACTGCACAAATTCGCCACATTATTAGCTGTATGTTTGTAATGCTTTCAATGAAGGCAGCGATCTTCTGCTTCTTCTGTGTATATGCCCGTGGTTTGCTTGCAATTGGCAAAGGTGCATTATCGCCACCAACTGGGCTGGACTCTATTATTCAAGCTCTCAACGGAAGAATCACGGGTGTGACGCGTTTGGCAAAATAGGTCCACAAAAGCTAAATAAACCTAAAATTCTCGGGACAGGAGCATGTGTCCAAATTTTTATCTTAACCGTTCTATTTCATCAGATACGATCTGTAAACAGGGCTTTAAGTGTAAAATACCGAACTTGTCCTTTAACAATAACACACAATATTACTGTTTTTACTGTATTTTTTATCAAATAAATGCAGCCTTGCTGAGCATAAGAGACATGTAAAAATCTTATTAACATATATATTTTTACCTTAGTGTAAATCTAAATCCTTGTTGATATGTATTAAATGCTGTATAAATAAAATGTATTATTCTGTTTTTTTATTTACAGATGCGGATGGGATAAGATGGGATAAACATGAGAAGCAAACCAGTGTTTTTCCATCAGTTTAAACAGCTGTAGATGCTTAGCAGGATTATAGTATGTGATCTGCTTCTTACACTGAAGATACGGGAGAATGGGAGAGAAACTGAGAAGATGAGCAATAATAAGAGACGGGGGAGTAAGACCCGGATCTCACTGCCAAAGAAAACACTGCTTGACTTGGGAAAAAAATTAAATTGCTCAGTATTAAACAGGTTTTACAGGAGTTTGACACTTTAATACGTTAAGAGCAGCTCTCAGTCGTTAGGTGTCTCTCAGAGGAAACTGTAAATGTCTTTGCTGTAACCAGCTCTCTGAACTGGAGGCAGTTTTGGCAGACCTGGTGTGAGTGTCATTCTGTTTGTCTACCTTTCCAAGCTTTCAGACATTATTGGGAATTACTTGTGAGACACAGTGGATCGCTCTGCCCTGGAGTCTAGGTGGACTCGGCATGCGAAACAAAAACTTGCTCTGCATGACGCTGCCATGGAGACACTTCTAAAACATCTGAAGAGGGACACGAGAAACACACACACGTGCGCACACACTAGGCTGTGCTGTGATCTGCTGCAATGACCAGATCAGACAACATCTGTGTCTTGTTTCAAATACATGCATCCAGTCATAACCATGTGGTAATTATCATATGCATACAAATAACTTTGCAGATAGCATAATAAACATATGCAATTTTAACTTTGACTGATTGGTTTGTGATGTGAAAGACATTTGTTGAGCAAAATTCCATCAAACAAAAATAATGTTCTAACGTGCTAACGATGTTATGAAAATGTTATTTCTGAATGTTCCGAGAATTTTATCTGTAGAAATGTTTTCTTCTTGCTTATGTGAATGTTAAGGGAACATTCCATTTAAATTTTTTTTTTTCAAACATTATGTTCTTTGAACAATCTTGCTATTAGTAACATTGGTAACACAAATGTTAGACAAATGTCCAACTAAGGCCCCGTTTACACGATGGGAAAACGCAGATATTTCCCTGCGTTTTGGCCTGTCATTTACACGAAAACGCCGTTTTTATCCCAGGAAACGATTATTTCTAAAAACTCCGGCCAAAGTGGAGATTTCTGAAAACGCCGGTTATGTGTTGCCGTGTCAACTGGGAGAAACGGGGTTTTAGGTTCTCTCTTGTCGATTCTGAGGATTCTGATTGGCTTGCATGGCTTTATCCTTCTCCCTACCCTGCCGCCCATAGGTTTGGCATAGCTATGACGGCACTCGACGACGTATTTATGCGGGTTGAGTGCACGATGTTATTATTGAAACCGGAGGGGGGGAAATATTCGTTTCTCTAAATATGTAAATGTGGCCTAAAATGGTTCAGAAAAAAACGTTTGATGAAGAATGTATAAATAATGTTTTCATATGAACAATTTGAAAATATTATTAAATACCAGATAACCTTGAATCTATTAACGTTACTTTATAAGAAATAGTGTACAACAACTAAAATTAAAATTAAAACCCAACTCAAAATACAATAGTATTTAAATAATACTAAAATGACACTGGTTCCTTTCTCTAGAAGCATCTTCAAATCACAGCCCTCAGTGTGTAAAGAGACGAGAGGAGACCGGAGGTGAAGTTACCTTGCGGGGCAGGGCTGTGTGTTGCAGGACACCACACCGGTGGATGGCCGAGTTCGAGAGTTACAGTAAGACGTGTTCACCTGAACTCTCAGATCCTTGTAGCAGGCTGATTTAGTGACCATCTGTCCTGAGGAATGAACACCAACAACACGTCAATTCATCACGTGAATGTAGTTTAGTATAAGGTGAAAATCTGTGCTAACATATACAACAGACATATATACCAAAACATGAATCCACAGCTGATATAAACATACTGGTCATAAAACCTTGTCCTCTGACATGATTCATGAACTCCAGGAAAGTTTAAGGTTTTGAGCTGAACATAAGGTCGTCCGTAGGGAGTTTGACCTCTGGGTTAAAGGATGTTATTGACCCTTCAGCTGCCCTCACCTCAGGCTCTCTACACACCACCCCAGAGGCTAATGCCAGGTCTGGTGTGGGAGAGCAGGAGGGTACGGCTACGGCCCGTGTAATAAAGGGAACTATAGAGATATACCTGCCACAGGCCATCAGATATGCTTGAGGAAAGACTGAGCAAGTGTTCAATAAAAGAAACAGAAGATTTCACCAAGATCATTTGGACTCATTATGAATGCATTCACATATGTATTTAATGAAAAAGTGCTACAGGTTTTGCAGAACCCCTTACAAAGAAGAACACTGACTACGTTTGCAAGCTGTTAAAATTCGGGTTATGGTCGGGTTAAGGTCACTATTCGGGTTTCTGAAACATTCGGGATAACCCGTTAACATGCGTGAGCAGAGAGAGTTACTCCTGTATACATGGAATGTGTAATCAGTCGCCAATATCCCGATGTAAACGGCGACGCACGGTTAGCGTCTGGACGTACGGACAACATTAAGACGCAATATGCGTCATTTCCGATTCTTCTTCCTGTATCCAAAGACAACAACAACAACAGCAGCAGCAGGCGGATAATGAATAGTTTGGGGCAGATAGCGATACTTTCTGCCGTCAATAAAAGCCATTATATTCTTGGTTTTCACCACACTAATAAAGAAATTGGTCTCCTCCTCGCTCCAAAAGTGCGGTGCTGTGCTTCGTCTCGCCATGTTAACCTCGACTTGTTTACTTCCGCTATACTGCACGCTGGGTTTTTTTCCTGGCAAGATTCCTTGCGAATAGAACATGCGCAGAACACACATTTTGATGGGGATATGCCGAAACGCGTTTACAAGACCAAATATTGGGGTTAGAAAAGGGGTACCCCAGGTATAATATCCCGGTTTTTAAAAACCGGGATATGAGCATATCCCGGTTTTTGCCGGTGTTTACATGGCCGTGCGCGACCGGGTTATTGCTAATATCCCGGTTTTGAACGGGTTATTGGCTGCATGTAAACGTAGTCACTGTAGCACACTAATGGTTATGTTCTGTTTTACTGTCATTGATATTTGTTTTTCCATATTTGCCTGTGCTCTGTGTTCCATTTGCCTGTGCATCTGTGTTTCCTTGGTTGTTAATTAACCCCAAACCTGTTCCTAGTTCTGTTAATTATATCTCCCTGTGTATTTAAACCCTGAGTTCTCTCTGTTCATTGTTCTGTGCTGTCTTTAGTAATGCGGTTGTTTTCTACTCCATGTGATCTCCTGAGTGTTCCAGTTTGGATTTATTAAAGACTGATTTTGTTTTATTCCTCATCTTCAATCATTACAACCACCAACTGAGACACATACCTTTATTATGGAAATTATATATATTTTAAAAAACATACTCTGTTTCTGAATCTGTATTCAATTACAATCTCTTAATTTGACATTATTATAAAGCGCACTTTTTAAAAGTGTACTTCAGTGTGTTAGGAAACATGATTTTATAATTGTATTTAGGGGCCAAGCACTGAAGGTGCGGGCACCTATTGTATCTGTTCCCGTTCTTATTCTTCTTTTTTAGGGGCCAAGCACTGAAGGTGCGGGCACCTATTGTATCTGTTCCGGTTCTTCTTCTTCTTCTTTTTTTTCTTCCGACTGGGCGTCTATGACAGCCTATAGAACCGTTTGCGGGAAACTTATGAAAATTGGCACAGTGATAGAGGACAGCCTGACCTATCACCATAGCAAATTTGGAGTCTCCAACTCATTCCCTCTAGCGCCACCAGCTGTCCAAAGTTTCACTCATGTTTATGCTAATAACTTTTGAACCACAAGGGCTAGAAACAAAATTCTTTTTTCCTCTGATTCCTGAGCTCATGACGATTCGACTGCACCCTATGACGTCATTTTCCGTCATAATAGTTTTCCCGCCATTTTGAATTTTCCGAAAAACCTACTTTTTCGAACTCCTCCTAGGCCGTTGCTCCGAATTTCACGAAAAATGAACCAGATCATCTCCAGACCTTGTCGACCAAAAGTTATGGAATTCAAGTTGATTCGAATTACTGTTCTCGAATACCGCGCAAATAAATTTTACGTAGCGCTTGCGAAAACAGACGTAAGGCCGTATCTCCACAACGCTTTATCGGATTCAGACCAAATTTGGTAGATGTCATCACAAACATGACCTGAGGCTACATGCTGCGTTTCGGCACAGTGCCACCTACTGGTCCGGAGATATGAAAATTTGCTTATTTTACTTATAACTTCTGAACGGTTTGTCCAAAAATCATAAAAGTGGTCTCGATAGATTCAGGGCGTCATACTGAGTTGACTGATATCCAATTTTCCCATATCGGCCATTTTGGCTGTCGGCCATTTTGAATGATGTGCTAAAATGCTGTATTTTATGAACGCATGAACGTATCGTTACGAAACTCAGTATGGGTCATCAGTACAACGCCCTAAAGGTACTCACAAATTTATGAGACAGCGCCACCTTTTGGTCAAAAGTTATAATGAAATTTCCAAAAATGCTAATAACTTTTGAATAAATTTGCCTATAGTAATGACACTGATCTCAATAGAGCATCACAGTCCCGCCCACAGCCGGTGCCGGAAGTAAAAATTCAATACAATTTCTCCATAGACATTTGGGGTATAAGCCATAAAAACGTAACCATACATGGTAGACTTAAAACCAGCAACGGCTGTACTAAGCGATTGTATATGCTCATATAAACACCAAAAGTTCATGGGGCACTAACCTTGTTTTGAGATAAATGCCTTTTATTCGCGATGTCTTGGATAAGTACTTCATTACCCACAATCCTAAACAATCCCACAATCCCACAGTGATGCATCTGATTGGTGGAAATCGTGAAAACCCCGCGAAGGTCCGTGGAAAAAACAGAGCGTTGCCATGGAAGCAGGATTCTAACAGAAGAGACGGAACCGGCTGTTTTCTTTAGCGGAAGCCATATAAATAGTTTTTAAATCAATACATTACTTTTTTAATTAATATTTTGTGTCAAATTATTGATTTATTTGGTAGGTAGCCATGTAATAAGCGGGATAATGTATAGCGAGTTGGTTGTTATAGCGAATACAGGTTGATTCAAGACCCCTCCGCTTCGCGTCGGGCTCATAACGTTAATTAACGTTAGCCTTTCGGGAGTTGTATTCGCTATAACAACCGCCTCGCTTTACATTATCCCTTACTTATCGTTCACTTTAGATAGGCTACTGTAGCCTTCATATGGTATGAGTCATATCAAGCATTTTATGATGCCGCTGTCAAAACAATATTTAACCTAGGCATAACGTTACCTCTTCATGCATTTACTGAACATTTGTATAATAATTCATGGCAAGTTAATAAACTGAATATGATGGTCCAAGAGCAGACCGGTGGCGTTGTGCACTTTCTGGTTTGCTGACCATCACTTTTTAATTTACACTCGTTGTGGATATTAAGAAAATACATTAAATGTTATTACAATTAAGAATGAACTATCTTCATGAAAATGAGCATGGACCTCAACCTGTCCTGTCAGTGTCCTGTGTCATAAAGGGCTTTGAAATAAACACACAAACTACACACTGACTGAACAGACAGTTGACGACTGAGACTGAGCGGTGATTTGCAGTCAGGTACAAAGCACTGCACCATGTTGCTAACGTTATCGTTAACCGCTTTCACACACGCACACAATATAAAATACACGATGATAAATATAAAATTCGATACACAATACCTATATAAAACACTATTATTTATATTTACACGATTACTATTGAAATAACTGCTATTAACTAACACATTCACTATATAAAATTCACTCAAAAGGCTCTTTCGCGGTTTGCTTCAGTCGACTTCAGCGAGGCGCGGTGGTTTATGGGATGAATAGTTCCTTCGCTCGGAAATGAAAATATGTACACAGTCTTGTACCTTAGCCTTTTTTTGGATTTTCTCTTCGTTTTTTCACTCGAAATGATATGTTGTATGCTTATGAGTTCAGCCGTAGCTGGTTATCCTCAGACATGCTCTAAAACTCTTTAGATACAGATTTTTCCAAAAGTCAATGGGAGAAATGAATGGGAAATTTACTTCCGGCACCAGAGCTCTCTCGGGCTGTGGGCGGGACTGTGATGCTCTATAGATTCCTTGGGTTATGCTGAAAACATAGATTCTCACCAAAATTGCACCAGATCATCTTCAGGCAGTGCCGACAAAAAGTTATGGAATTCAAGTTGATTCGCTTAACCGTTTTTGATAAACGCACAAACAAATTTTATGTAGCACTTGCGAAAATAGACGTAAGGCTGTATCTCCGCAACGCTTTATCGTATTCAGACCAAACTTGGCACATGTCATCAAAAGCATGACCTGAAGCTGCATGCAGCGTTTCGGCGCAGCGCCACCTACTGGTCCAGAAATATGAAAAATTGCTATTTTGGCTTATAACTTCTGAACGGTTTGTCCAAGAATCCTAAACGTGGTCTCGTTAGATTCAGGGCGTCATGCCGAGTCGACTGATATCCAATTTTTCCAGATCGGCCATTTTGTCTGTCGGCCATTTTGAATTATGTGCTAAAATGCTGTATTTTTTGAACACATGAACGAATTTTTACGAAACTCGGTATGAGTCATCAGTACAATGCCCTGAAGGAGCCTGAGAAGTTTCGAAACAGCGCCACCTAGTGGATATTTTTTTTTTCAAATGCTTATAACTTTGGGTGTGGTCGACTTATTCTCACGGGAGTCATCTCCTTAGACTCCTGAATCGTTGCCGAGTCCAACGATATCAGACTTGCCAGGTTTCGGCATATGGTTTGTGCAGCGTTGTAATTTAGCGCTTAAAAAACATTTGGCGATATCTTCGAAACCGCTAGTCCGATCAAGACGAAACCACCGTCAGAAGTTTGGAAACATAGGTCGATAGCATTATGCCAATGCTCAAATCTCAAAATATTGATCGTAAGGGGTAGTAAAATTCAATCAAAGTCACGTGTCAGTCGTTTTTTACGTGTTTTTTTCACGTAAATGTCTATAACGTTGAATCTAATTGAGATTTTCACCAAAATTGACACACAGATGCATGGGCTCAGTCTGAGGACACACACAAAAAACTGTGGGATTGAGCCTCTTGGTGGTGCTAAAACTAAACAAAACATGAAATTCCCATTGACTTCAATGCAGTTTAGTGATGTAAAATGCTATACTTAACGAATGCATTGCTGTAACATTATGAAACTCAGTATGTGCCATCAACACCATGTCTTGAAAGTACTCAACAGATTTAAAGACAGCGCCACCTTTTGGTCAAAAGTTATAATGAAATATCCAAAAATGCTAATAACTTTTGAATAAATTTGCCTATAGTAATGACACTGATCTCAATAGATTCCTTGGGTTATGCTGAAAACATAGATACCAATTTTGCCATAGTCAGCCAAACTTCCTGTCCGCCATCTTTATTTTCTTTTAAAACCTACTTTTTCGAACTCCTCCTAGACCGAACGTCCGATTTTCACCAAAATCGGATCGTGTCATCTCCAGACCGTGCCGAGTAAAAGTTATGGATTTCGTGTCGATAGACGAAACCGTTTTTATATACCGCAGCGGCAAAGTTGAGGCATGATGCCAAAATGACTATTCAGGCTTTATATCTGCAATGCCTTGACATATTGACACCAAACTTTGTATGTGTCATTGTCACTTCACTCTGACCACATCACATCAGTTTCGTAACTGCGCCACCTATTGGTCGAAAGTGATAATCATATTTTTTGTAAATGTATGTGATTTTTCAACTATTTTGCCAAAATTCATCTTTAAATGTCTTCAATTGCTCCTTGCTGCAGTTGGTCTCACACTTTCAGCCATGTAGGCATATCTCGTCGTCTGCTTTTGCGCTTGGCCCCGTAATGGCTGCTTGCAGCTATATTCTTTTTCTTTTTAGGGGCCAAGCACTGAAAGTGCGGAGGCACCTATTGTTTTCGTTCCGGTTCTTATTATTATTAGGGGCCAAGCACTGAAGGTGCGGGCACCTATTGTATCTGTTCCCGTTCTTATTCTTCTTTTTCTTTTTCTTCCGACTGGGCGTCTATGGCAGCCCATAGAAGCGTATGCGGGAAAGTTGTTTTGGTTTGACATTCTGATAGAGGACATTCCCAACATCGAATACACCAATTTTGGTGTTTCTAACTCATTCCCTCTAGCGCCACCACCTGTCCAAAGTTTCAGAAATTGTATGCTAATAACTTTTGAACCGTAAGGCCTATCAACAAAATTATTTTTTCCTCTGATTCCTGAGCTCATGCCGATTCGATTGCACTCTATGACGTCATTTTCCGTCAAAAAAATATGTCCGCCATATTGAATTGTCCAAAAAAACTACTTTTGCGAACTCGTCCTAGACGGTTTGTCCGATTCTCACCAAAATTGCACCAGATCATCTTCAGGCAGTGCCGACAAAAAGTTATGGAATTCAAGTTGATTCGCTTAACCGTTTTTGATAAACGCACAAACAAATTTTACGTAGCACTTGCGAAAATAGACGTAAGGCTGTATATCCGCAACGCTTTATCGTATTCAGACCAAACTTGGTACATGTCATCACAAGCATGACTTGAAGCTGCATGCAGCGTTTCGGCGCAGCGCCACCTACTGGTCCAGATATATGAAAAATTGATATTTTGGCTTATAACTTCTGAACGGTTTGTCCAAGAATCTTAAACGTGGTCTCGTTAGATTCAGGGCGTCATGCCGAGTCGACTGATATCCAATTTTTCCAGATTGGCCATTTTGTCTGTCGGCCATTTTGAATTATGTGCTAAAATGCTGTATTTTTTGAACGCATGAACGAATTTTTACGAAACTCGGTATGAGTCATCAGTACAATGCCCTGAAGGAGCCTGATAAGTTTCGAAACAGCGCCACCTAGT
Source organism: Phoxinus phoxinus (assembly GCF_949152265.1). Classification (NCBI taxonomy): domain Eukaryota; kingdom Metazoa; phylum Chordata; class Actinopteri; order Cypriniformes; family Leuciscidae; genus Phoxinus; species Phoxinus phoxinus. The sequence continues at coordinate 6,990,178 of NC_136885.1, forward strand.
GGATAATTTTTTTTTTCAAATGCTTATAACTTTGGGTGTGGTCGACTTATTATCACGGGAGTAATCATCCTTAGACTCCTGAATCGTTGCCGAGTCCAACGATACCAGACTTGCCAGGTTTCGGCATATGGTTTGTGCAGCGTTGTAATTTAGCGCTTAAAAAACATTTGGCGATATCTTCGAAACCGCTAGTCCGATCGAGACGAAACCACCGTCAGAAGTTTGGAAACATAGGTCGATAGCTATATGCCAATGCCCAAATCTCAAAATATTGATCGTAAGGGGTAGTAAAATTCAATCAAAGTCACGTGTCAGTCGTTTTTGACGTGTTTTTTCACATAAATGTCTATAACGTTGAATCTAATTGAGATATTTTCACCAAAATTGACACACAGATGCATGGGCTCAGTCTGAGGACACACAAAAAAAACTGTGGGATTGAGCCTCTTGGTGGCGCTAAAACTAAACAAAACATGAAATTCCCATTGACTTCAATGTAGTTTAGTGATGTAAAATGCTATACTTAACGAATGCATTGCTGTAACATTATGAAACTCAGTATGTGCCATCAACACCATGTCCTGAAAGTACTCAACAGATTTAAAGACAGCGCCACCTTTTGGTCAAAAGTTGTAACAAATTTTCACGAAATGCTAATAACTTTTGAATAAATTATCCTATAGTAATGAAACTGATCTCAATAGATTCCTTGGGTTATGCTGAAAACATAGATATCAATTTTGCCATAGTCAGCCAAACTTCCTGTCCGCCATATTTATTTTCTTTTAAAACCTACTTTTTCAAACTCCTCCTAGACCGAACGTCCGATTTTCACCAAAATTGGATCGTGTCATCTCCAGACCGTGCCGAGTAAAAGTTATGGATTTCGTGTCGATAGACGAAACCGTTTTCGTATACCGCAGTGTCAAAGTTGAGGCATGATGCCAAAATGACTATTCAGGCTTTATATCTGCAATGCCTTGACATATTGACACCAAACTTTGTATGTGTCATTGTCATTTCACTCTGATCACATCACATCAGTTTCGTAACTGCGCCACCTATTGGTCGAAAGTGATAATCATATTTTTAGTTATTGTATGTGATTTTTTTCAACCATTTTGCCAAAATTCATCTTCAAATGTCTTTAATTGCTCCTTGCTGCAGTTTGTCTCACACTTTCAGCCATGTAGGCATATCTCGTCGTCTGCTTTTGCGCTTGGCCCCGTAATGGCTGCTTGCAGCTATTTAGGGGCCAAGCACTGAAGGTGCGGGCACCTATTGTATCTGTTCCCGTTCTTATTAGGGGCCAAGCACTGAAAGTGCGGAGGCACCTATTGTTTTAGTTGGCGTTCTTATTATTATTATTCTTCCGTTTCTTCTTCTTCTTCTTCCGCCATTGAAGTCTATGGCAGCCCTATGAACCGCTTGCGGGAAAGTTGATTTTATTTGACATTCTGATAGAGGACAGTCCCAACATTAAATACACCAATTTTGGTGTCTCCAACTCATTCCCTCTAGCGCCACCAACAGTCCAAAGTTTCACTCATGTCTATGCTGATAACTTTTGAACCGTAAGGGCTAGAATCAAAATTCTTTTTTCCTCTGATTCCTGAGCTCACGACGATTCGATTGCACCCTATGACGTCATTTTCCGTCATAATAGTTTTCCCGCCATTTTGAATTTTCCAAAAAACCTACTTTTTCGAACTCCTCCTAGGCCGTTGCTCCGAATTTCACGAAAATTGAACCAGATCAACTCCAGACCATGACGACAAAAAGTTATGGAATTCAAGTTGATTCGAATTACCGTTCTCGAATACCGCGCAAATAAATTTTACGTAGCGCTTGCAAAAACAGACGTAAGGCCGTATCTCCACAACGCTTTATCGGATTCAGACCAAATTTGGTGCATGTCATCACAAGCATGACCTGAGGCTACATGCTGCGTTTCGGCGCAGCGCCACCTACTGGTCCGGAGATATGAAGAATTTATATTTTTGCTTATAACTTCTGAACGGTTTGTCCAAAAATCACAAAAGTGGTCTCGTTAGATTCAGGGCATCGTGCTGAGTCGACTGATATCCAATTTTCCCATATCGGCCATTTTGGCTGTCGGCCATTTTGAATTATGTGCTAAAATGCTGTATTTTATGAACGCATGAACGTATCGTTACGAAACTCAGTATGGGTCATCAGTACAACGCCCTAAAAGTACTCAAAAATTTATGAGACAGCGCCACCTTTTGGTCAAAAGTTATAATGAAATTTCCAAAAATGCTAATAACTTTTGAATAAATGTGCCTATAGTAATGACACTGATCTCAATAGATTCCTTGGGTTATGCTGAAAACATAGATACCAATTTTGCCATAGTCAATCAAAGTTCCTGTCCGCCATCTTTATTTTCTTTTAAAACCTACTTTTTCGAACTCCTCCTAGACCGAACGTCCGATTTTCACCAAAATCGGATCGTGTCATCTCCAGACTGTGCCGAGTAAAAGTTATGGATTTCGTGTCGATAGACAAAACCGTTTTCGTATACCGCAGTGGCAAAGTTGAGGCATGATGCCAAAATGACTATTCAGGCTTTATATCTGCAATGCCTTGACATATTGACACCAAACTTTGTATGTGTCATTGTCACTTCACTCTGACCACATCACATCAGTTTCGTAACTGCGCCACCTATTGGTCGAAAGTGATAATCATATTTTTAGTTATTGTATGTGATTTTTCAACCATTTTGCCAAAATTCATCTTCAAATGTCTTTAATTGCTCCTTGCTGCAGTGGGTCTCACACTCCCAGCCACTTTGGCATGTCTTGTCGTCTTGCTTGCGCTTGGCCCCGGTGATTGCTGCTTGCAGCTATATTTATTATTATTATTATTATTCTGCTTCTTCCGACTGGGCGTCTATGGCAGCCCATAGAAGCGTATGCGGGAAAGTTGTTCCGGTTTGACATTCTGATAGAGGACATTCCCAACAGTAATTGCACCAATTTTGGTGTCTCTAACTCATTCCCTCTAGCGCCACCACCTGTCCAAAGTTTCACTTATATTATGCTAATAACTTTTAAACCGTAAGGCCTATCAACAAAATTCTTTTTTCCTCTGATTCCTGAGCTCACGACGATTCGACTGGACCCTATGACGTCATTTTCCGTCATAAAAATATGGCCGCCATTTTGAATTGTCCAAAAAACCTTCTTTTGCGAACTCGTCCTAGACGGTTTGTCCGATTTGCACCAAAATTGCACCAGATCATCTTCAGGCTGTGGGGACAAAAAGTTATGGAATTCAAGTTGATTCGTCAAACCGTTTTCGATAAACGCGCAAACAAATTTTACGTAGCGCTTGCGAAAACAGACATAAGGCTGTATCTCCGCATCGCTTAATCGTATTCAAACCAAACTTCCTACATGTCATCACAAGCATGACCTGAGGCTACATGCTGCGTTTCGGCGCAGCGCCACCTACTGGTCTGGAGATATGAAAAAAGGCTATTTTTGCTTATAACTTCTGAACGGTTTGTCCAAAAATCACAAAAGTGGTCTCGATAGATTCAGGGCGTCATGTTGAGTTGACTGATATCCAATTTTTCCATATCGGCCATTTTGGCTGTCGGCCATTTTTAATTATGTGCTAAAATGCTGTATTTTATGAACGCATGAACGTATCGTTACGAAACTCAGTATGGGTCATCAGTACAAAGCCCTAAAGGTACTCAAAAGATTATGAGACAGCGCCACCTTTTGGTCAAAAGTTATAATGAAATTTCCAAAAATGCTAATAACTTTTGAATAAATTTGCCTATAGTAATGACACTGATCTCAATAGATTCCTTGGGTCATGCTGAAAACATAGATACCAATTTTGCCATAGTCAGCCAAACTTCCTGTCCGCCATCTTTATTTTCTTTTAAAACCTACTTTTTCGAACTCCTCCTAGACCGAACGTCCGATTTTCACCAAAATCGGATCGTGTCATCTCCAGACTGTGCCGAGTAAAAGTTATGGATTTCGTGTCGATAGACAAAACCGTTTTCGTATACCGCAGTGGCAAAGTTGAGGCATGATGCCAAAATGACTATTCAGGCTTTATATCTGCAATGCCTTGACATATTGACACCAAACTTTGTATGTGTCATTGTCACTTCACTCTGACCACATCACATCAGTTTCGTAACTGCGCCACCTATTGGTCGAAAGTGATAATCATATTTTTAGTTATTGTATGTGATTTTTCAACCATTTTGCCAAAATTCATCTTCAAATGTCTTTAATTGCTCCTTGCTGCAGTGGGTCTCACACTCCCAGCCACTTTGGCATGTCTTGTCGTCTTGCTTGCGCTTGGCCCCGGTGATTGCTGCTTGCAGCTATATTTAGGGGCCAAGCACTGAAAGTGCGGAGGCACCTATTGTTTTTGTTGGCGTTCTTATTATTATTATTCTTCCGTTTCTTCTTCCGCCATTGAAGTCTATGGCAGCCCTATGAACCGCTTGCGGGAAAGTTGATTTTATTTGACATTCTGATAGAGGACAGTCCCAACATTAAATACACCAATTTTGGTGTCTCCAACTCATTCCCTCTAGCGCCACCAACAGTCCAAAGTTTCACTCATGTCTATGCTGATAACTTTTGAACCGTAAGGGCTAGAATCAAAATTCTTTTTTCCTCTGATTCCTGAGCTCACGACGATTCGATTGCACCCTATGACGTCATTTTCCGTCATAATAGTTTTCCCGCCATTTTGAATTTTCCAAAAAAACTACTTTTTCGAACTCCTCCTAGGCCGTTGCTCCGAATTTCACGAAAATTGAACCAGATCAACTCCAGACCATGACGACAAAAAGTTATGGAATTCAAGTTGATTCGAATTACCGTTCTCGAATACGGCGCAAATACATTTTACGTAGCGCTTGCAAAAACAGACGTAAGGCCGTATCTCCACAACGCTTTATCGGATTCAGACCAAATTTGGTACATGTCATCACAAGCATGACCTGAGGCTACATGCTGCGTTTCGGCGCAGCGCCACCTACTGGTCCGGAGATATGAAGAATTTATATTTTTGCTTATAACTTCTGAACGGTTTGTCCAAAAATCACAAAAGTGGTCTCGTTAGATTCAGGGCATCGTGCTGAGTCGACTGATATCCAATTTTCCCATATCGGCCATTTTGGCTGTCGGCCATTTTGAATTATGTGCTAAAATGCTGTATTTTATGAACGCATGAACGTATCGTTACGAAACTCAGTATGGGTCATCAGTACAACGCCCTAAAAGTACTCAAAAATTTATGAGACAGCGCCACTTTTTGGTCAAAAGTTATAATGAAATTTCCAAAAATGCTAATAACTTTTGAATAAATTTGCCTATAGTAATGACACTGATCTCAATAGATTCCTTGGGTTATGTTGAAAACATAGATACCAATTTTGCCATAGTCAATCAAAGTTCCTGTCCGCCATCTTTATTTTCTTTTAAAACCTACTTTTTCGAACTCCTCCTAGACCGAACGTCCGATTTTCACCAAAATCGGATCGTGTCATCTCCAGACTGTGCCGAGTAAAAGTTATGGATTTCGTGTCGATAGACAAAACCGTTTTCGTATACCGCAGTGGCAAAGTTGAGGCATGATGCCAAAATGACTATTCAGGCTTTATATCTGCAATGCCTTGACATATTGACACCAAACTTTGTATGTGTCATTGTCACTTCACTCTGACCACATCACATCAGTTTCGTAACTGCGCCACCTATTGGTCGAAAGTGATAATCATATTTTTAGTTATTGTATGTGATTTTTCAACCATTTTGCCAAAATTCATCTTCAAATGTCTTTAATTGCTCCTTGCTGCAGTGGGTCTCACACTCCCAGCCACTTTGGCATGTCTTGTCGTCTTGCTTGCGCTTGGCCCCGGTGATTGCTGCTTGCAGCTATATTTATTATTCTTCTTCTTCTTCTTCCGCCATTGAAGTCTATGGCAGCCCTATGAACCGCTTGCGGGAAAGTTGATTTTATTTGACATTCTGATAGAGGACAGTCCCAACATTAAATACACCAATTTTGGTGTCTCCAACTCATTCCCTCTAGCGCCACCAACAGTCCAAAGTTTCACTCATGTCTATGCTGATAACTTTTGAACCGTAAGGGCTAGAATCAAAATTCTTTTTTCCTCTGATTCCTGAGCTCACGACGATTCGATTGGACCCTATGACGTCATTTTCCGTCATAATAGTTTTCCCGCCATTTTGAATTTTCCAAAAAACCTACTTTTTCGAACTCCTCCTAGGCCGTTGCTCCGAATTTCACGAAAATTGAACCAGATCAACTCCAGACCATGACGACAAAAAATTATGGAATTCAAGTTGATTCGAATTACCGTTCTCGAATACCGCGCAAATAAATTTTACGTAGCGCTTGCAAAAACAGACGTAAGGCCGTATCTCCACAACGCTTTATCGGATTCAGACCAAATTTGGTACATGTCATCACAAGCATGACCTGAGGCTACATGCTGCGTTTCGGCGCAGCGCCACCTACTGGTCCGGAGATATGAAGAATTTATATTTTTGCTTATAACTTCTGAACGGTTTGTCCAAAAATCACAAAAGTGGTCTCGTTAGATTCAGGGCATCGTGCTGAGTCGACTGATATCCAATTTTCCCATATCGGCCATTTTGGCTGTCGGCCATTTTGAATTATGTGCTAAAATGCTGTATTTTATGAACGCATGAACGTATCGTTACGAAACTCAGTATGGGTCATCAGTACAACGCCCTAAAAGTACTCAAAAATTTATGAGACAGCGCCACCTTTTGGTCAAAAGTTATAATGAAATTTCCAAAAATGCTAATAACTTTTGAATAAATTTGCCTAAAGTAATGACACTGATCTCAATAGATTCCTTGGGTTATGCTGAAAACATAGATACCAATTTTGCCATAGTCAATCAAAGTTCCTGTCCGCCATCTTTATTTTCTTTTAAAACCTACTTTTTCGAACTCCTCCTAGACCGAACGTCCGATTTTCACCAAAATCGGATCGTGTCATCTCCAGACTGTGCCGAGTAAAAGTTATGGATTTCGTGTCGATAGACAAAACCGTTTTCGTATACCGCAGTGGCAAAGTTGAGGCATGATGCCAAAATGACTATTCAGGCTTTATATCTGCAATGCCTTGACATATTGACACCAAACTTTGTATGTGTCATTGTCACTTCACTCTGACCACATCACATCAGTTTCGTAACTGCGCCACCTATTGGTCGAAAGTGATAATCATATTTTTAGTTATTGTATGTGATTTTTCAACCATTTTGCCAAAATTCATCTTCAAATGTCTTTAATTGCTCCTTGCTGCAGTGGGTCTCACACTCCCAGCCACTTTGGCATGTCTTGTCGTCTTGCTTGCGCTTGGCCCCGGTGATTGCTGCTTGCAGCTATTTAGGGGCCAAGCACTGAAGGTGCGGGCACCTATTGTATCTGTTCCCGTTCTTATTAGGGGCCAAGCACTGAAAGTGCGGAGGCACCTATTGTTTTTGTTGGCGTTCTTATTAGGGGCCAAGCACTGAAAGTGCGGAGGCACCTATTGTTTTTGTTGGCGTTCTTATTATTAGGGGCCAAGCACTGAAAGTGCGGAGGCACCTATTGTTTTTGTTGGCGTTCTTATTATTATTATTAGGGGCCAAGCACTGAAGGTGCGGGCACCTATTGTATCTGTTCCCGTTCTTATTCTTCTTTTTCTTTTTCTTCCGACTGGGCGTCTATGGCAGCCTATAGAACCGTTTGCGGGAAACTTATACAAATTGGCACAGTGATAGAGGACAGCCTGAACTATCACCATAGCAAATTTGGAGTCTCCAACTCATTCCCTCTAGCGCCACCAGCTGTCCAAAGTTTCACTCATGTTTATGCTAATAACTTTTGAACCACCAGGGCTAGAAACAAAATTCTTTTTTCCTCTGATTCCTGAGCTCATGACGATTCGACTGCACCCTATGACGTCATTTTCCGTCATAATAGTTTTCCCGCCATTTTGAATTTTCCGAAAAACCTACTTTTTCGAACTCCTCCTAGGCCGTTGCTCCGAATTTCACGAAAAATGAACCAGATCATCTCCAGACCTTGACGACCAAAAGTTATGGAATTCAAGTTGATTCGAATTACCGTTCTCGAATACCGCGCAAACAAATTTTACGTAGCGCTTGCGAAAACAGACGTAAGGCTGTATCTCCGCAACGCTTTGTTGGATTCAGACCAAATTTGCCACATGTCATCACAAGCATGACTTGAGGCTACATGCTGCGTTTCGGCGCAGCGCCACCTACTGGTCCGGAGATATGAAAAATGGCTATTTTTGCTTATAACTTCTGAACGGTTTGTCCAAAAATCACAAAAGTGGTCTCGTTAGATTCAGGGCGTCGTGCTGAGTTGACTGATATCCAATTTTCCCATATCGGCCATTTTGGCTGTCGGCCATTTTGAATTATGTGCTAAAATGCTGTATTTTATGAACGCATGAACGTATCGTTACGAAACTCAGTATGGGTCATCAGTACAACGCCCTAAAGGTACTCAAAAATGTATGAGACAGCGCCACCTTTTGGTTAAAAGTTAAAATGAAATTTCCAAAAATGCTAATAACTTTTGAATAAATTTGCCTATAGTAATGACACTGATCTCAATAGATTCCTTGGGTTATGCTGAAAACATAGATACCAATTTTGCCATAGTCAGCCAAACTTCCTGTCCGCCATCTTTATTTTCTTTTAAAACCTACTTTTTCGAACTCCTCCTAGACCGAACGTCCGATTTTCACCAAAATCGGATCGTGTCATCTCCAGACCGTGCCGAGTAAAAGTTATGGATTTCGTGTCGATAGACAAAACCGTTTTCGTATACCGCAGCTGCAAAGTTGAGGCATGATGCCAAAATGACTATTCAGGCTTTATATCTGCAATGCCTTGACATATTGACACCAAACTTTGTATGTGTCATTGTCACTTCACTCTGACCACATCACATCAGTTTCGTAACTGCGCCACCTATTGGTCGAAAGTGATAATCATATTTTTATTTAATGTATCAACCATTGTGCCAAAATTCATCTTTAAATGTCTTCAATTGCTCCTTGCTGCAGTGGGTCTCACACTCCCAGCCACTTTGGCATGTCTTGTCGTCTTGCTTGCGCTTGGCCCCGGTGATTGCTGCTTGCAGCTATATTTCTTTTTCTTTTTTTTCTTTTTCTTCCGACTGGGCGTCTATGGCAGCCTATAGAACCGTTTGCGGGAAACTTATACAAATTGGCACAGTGATAGAGGACAGCCTGAACTATCACCATAGCAAATTTGGAGTCTCCAACTCATTCCCTCTAGCGCCACCAGCTGTCCAAAGTTTCACTCATGTTTATGCTAATAACTTTTGAACCACAAGGGCTAGAAACAAAATTCTTTTTTCCTCTGATTCCTGAGCTCACGACGATTCGACTGCACCCTATGACGTCATTTTCCGTCATAATAGTTTTCCCGCCATTTTGAATTTTCCGAAAAACCTACTTTTTCGAACTCCTCCTAGGCCGTTGCTCCGAATTTCACGAAAAATGAACCAGATCATCTCCAGACTATGACGACCAAAAGTTATGGAATTCAAGTTGATTCGAATTACCGTTCTCGAATACCGCGCAAATAAATTTTACGTAGCGCTTGCAAAAACAGACGTAAGGCCGTATCTCCACAACGCTTTATCGGATTCAGACCAAATTTGGTACATGTCGTCACAAGCATGACCTGAGGTTACTTGCTGCGTTTCGGCGCAGCGCCACCTACTGGTCCGGAGATATGAATAATTTATGTTTTTGCTTATAACTTCTGAACGGTTTGTCCAAAAATCACAAAAGTGGTCTCGTTAGATTCAGGGCGTCGTGCTGAGTTGACTGATATTCAATTTTCCCATATCGGCCATTTTGGCTGTCGGCCATTTTGAATTATGTGCTAAAATGCTGTATTTTATGAACGCATGAACGTATCGTTACGAAACTCAGTATGGGTCATCAGTACAACGCCCTAAAAGTACTCAAAAATTTATGAGACAGCGCCACCTTTTGGTCAAAAGTTATAATGAAATTTCCAAAAATGCTAATAACTTTTGAATAAATTTGCCTATAGTAATGACACTGATCTCAATAGATTCCTTGGGTTATGCTGAAAACATAGATACCAATTTTGCCATAGTCAATCAAAGTTCCTGTCCGCCATCTTTATTTTCTTTTAAAACCTACTTTTTCGAACTCCTCCTAGACCGAACGTCCGATTTTCACCAAAATCGGATCGTGTCATCTCCAGACTGTGCCGAGTAAAAGTTATGGATTTCGTGTCGATAGACAAAACCGTTTTCGTATACCGCAGTGGCAAAGTTGAGGCATGATGCCAAAATGACTATTCAGGCTTTATATCTGCAATGCCTTGACATATTGACACCAAACTTTGTATGTGTCATTGTCACTTCACTCTGACCACATCACATCAGTTTCGTAACTGCGCCACCTATTGGTCGAAAGTGATAATCATATTTTTAGTTATTGTATGTGATTTTTCAACCATTTTGCCAAAATTCATCTTCAAATGTCTTTAATTGCTCCTTGCTGCAGTGGGTCTCACACTCCCAGCCACTTTGGCATGTCTTGTCGTCTTGCTTGCGCTTGGCCCCGGTGATTGCTGCTTGCAGCTATATTTCTTCTTTTTCTTCTTTTTCTTCTTTTTCTTCCGACTGGGCGTCTATGGCAGCCCATAGAAGCGTATGCGGGAAAGTTGTTTTGGTTTGACATTCTGATAGAGGACAGTCCCAACATCAAATACACCAATTTTGGTGTTTCTAACTCATTCCCTCTAGCGCCACCACCTGTCCAAAGTTTCAGAAATTGTATGCTAATAACTTTTGAACCGTAAGGCCTATCAACACAATTATTTTTCCTCTGATTCCTGAGCTCATGGCGATTCGATTGCACCCTATGACGTCATTTTTCCGTCATAATAGTTTTCCCGCCATTTTGAATTTTCCGAAAAACCTACTTTTTCGAACTCCTCCTAGGCCGTTGCTCCGAATTTCACGAAAATTGAACCAGATCATCTCCAGACCATGACGACAAAAAGTTATGGAATTCAAGTTGATTTGTCAAACCGTTCACGAATACCACGCAATTTAATTTTACGTTGCGCTTGCAAAAACAGACGTAAGGCTGTATCTCCACAACGTTTTATCGGATTCAGACCAAATTTGGTACATGTCATCACAAGCATGACCTGAGGCTACATGCTGCGTTTCGGCGCAGCGCCACCTACTGGTCCGGAGATATGAATAATTTATTTTTTTGCTTATAACTTCTGAACGGTTTGTCCAAAAATCACAAAAGATATACAATTTTCCCATATCGGCCATTTTGGCTGTCGGCCATTTTGAATTATGTGCTAAAATGCTGTATTTTATGAACGCATTAACGTATCGTTACGAAACTCAGTATGAGTCATCAGTACAACGCCCTAAAGGTACTCAAAAATGTATGAGACAGCGCCACCTTTTGGTCAAAAGTTATAATGAAATTTCCAAAAATGCTAATAACTTTTGAATAAATTTGCCTATAGTAATGACACTGATCTCAATAGATTCCTTGGGTTATGCTGAAAACATAGATACCAATTTCGCCATAGTCAGTCAAACTTCCTGTCCGCCATCTTTATTTTCTTTTAAAACCTACTTTTTCGAACTCCTCCTAGTCCGAACGTCCGATTTTCACCAAAATCGGATCGTGTCATCTCCAGACCGTGCCGAGTAAAAGTTATGGATTTCGTGTCGATAGACGAAACCGTTTTCTTATACCGCAGTGGCAAAGTTGAGGCATGATGCCAAAATGACTATTCAGGCTTTATATCTGCAATGCCTTGACATATTGACACCAAACTTTGTATGTGTCATTGTCACTTCACTCTGACCACATCACATCAGTTTCGTAACTGCGCCACCTATTGGTCGAAAGTGATAATCATATTTTTAGTTATTGTATGTGATTTTTCAACCATTTTGCCAAAATTCATCTTCAAATGTCTTTAATTGCTCCTTGCTGCAGTTTGTCTCACACTTTCAGCCACTTTGGCATGTCTTGTCGTCTTGCTTGCGCTTGGCCCCGTAATTAGGGGCCAAGCACTGAAGGTGCGGGCACCTATTGTATCTGTTCCGGTTCTTATTCTTCTTTTTCTTCCGACTGGGCGTCTATGGCAGCCCATAGAAGCGTATGCGGGAAAGTTGTTTTGGTTTGACATTCTGATAGAGGACAGTCCCAACATCAAATACACCAATTTTGGTGTTTCTAACTCATTCCCTCTAGCGCCACCACCTGTCCAAAGTTTCAGAAATTGTATGCTAATAACTTTTGAACCGTAAGGCCTATCAACAAAATTCTTTTTTCCTCTGATTCCTGAGCTCATGGCGATTCGATTGCACTCTATGACGTCATTTTCCGTCATAATAGTTTTCCCGCCATTTTGAATTTTCCGAAAAACCTACTTTTTCGAACTCCTCCTAGGCCGTTGCTCCGCATTTCACGAAAATTGAACCAGATCATCTCCAGACCATGACGACAAAAAGTTATGGAATTCAAGTTGATTTGTCGAACCGTTCACGAATACCGCGCAAATAAATTTTACGTAGCGCTTGCGAAAACAGACGTAAGGCCGTATCTCCACAACGCTTTATCAGATTCAGACCAAATTTGGTACATGTCATCACAAGCATGACCTGAGGCTACATGCTGCGTTTCGGCGCAGCGCCACCTACTGGTCCGGAGATATGAAGAATTTATGTTTTTGCTTATAACTTCTGAACGGTTTGTCCAAAAATCATAAAAGTGGTCTCGATAGATTCAGGGCGTCATACTGAGTTGACTGATATTCAATTTTCCCATATCGGCCATTTTGGCTGTCGGCCATTTTTAATTATAAGCTAAAATGCTGTATTTTATGAACGCATGAACGTATCGTTACGAAACTCAGTATGGGTCATCAGTACAAGGCCTTGAAGGTACTCAAAAGATTTCAAGACAGCGCCACCTTTTGGTCAAAAGTTATAATTAAATTTCCAAAAATGCTAATAACTTTTGCATACATTTGCCTATTGTAATGACACTGATCTTAATAGATTCCTTGGGTTATGCTGAAAACATAGATACCAATTTTGCCATAGTCAGCCAAACTTCACTGTCCGCCATCTTTATTTTCTTTTAAAACCTACTTTTTCGAACTCCTCCTAGACCGAACGTCCGATTTTCACAAAAATCATATCGTGTCATCTCCAGACCGTGCCGAGTAAAAGTTATGGATTTCGTGTCGATAGACGAAACCGTTTTTGTATACCGCAGTGACAAAGTTGAGGCATGATGCCAAAATGACTATTCAGGCTTTATATCTGCAATGCCTTGACATATTGACACCAAACTTTGTATGTGTCATTGTCACTTCACTCTGACCACATCACATCAGTTTCGTAACTGCGCCACCTATTGGTCGAAAGTGATAATCATATTTTTAGTTATTGTATGTGATTTTTCAACCATTTTGCCAAAATTCATCTTCAAATGTCTTCAATTGCTCCTAGCTGCAGTTGGTCTCACACTCCCAGCCACTTTGGCATGTCTTGTCGTCTTGCTTGCGCTTGGCCCCGGTGATTGCTGCTTGCAGCTATATTTCATTATATTATCGTTATATGAAGATTATTATAATTTTATCTGCAAGCACAGATAAAAAAAATACTTTTAAGATTTGAAGTATACTACAAGTGCACATTAAACACAATAAAGTGATTTTTTCATGAACAAATATCATTGCTTTTGTGAAACGAATCAATGGATTCATGCTTCTGTTATAAACTCTTATGAATTTGCCAAGTGGAGTTAGGACGGATGTCTAGATTTTCAGTGAATAATGATTTAAAATAGTTGAGCAGACGTTTACAACGCCCAGGTCATGGGTTTGATTTTCAGGGGATGCATGAACCTACAAAATGCACTATATGCAATGCAAGTTAAATGTATCTGCAAAATGCATAAATGTAAATGTAAGTCCTCATGTTTCAATAAATATTAAAGATTCAAATCAGATTTGTTTTCTGTGAATATTCATTTTATAATGAACGTGCAAATTTAATCAGCACATATGAATGATGTTTGGTTTATTGCAATAACCAAGGCATCATCATGAGCTAGACCAGACTCACAGAAGCTCTAAAAAGATTGGTGTGGTTTAAGTGTTTTACAGATTAACATGTGACTGGTCTGGCTTAAACACCTGGCCATTAGTATCTACTAAGATTATGTTCTGTTGGGGCTGATGCAGTACCTCCTGCACAGGTGGCGGAGCACTGCGTGCGAATGATGGCCCACGTGTAGTTGTGTTTCGGCTGGCTCCGTCTCTCTGTATGGTCTTTGGTCAGTGTGTACTCCCACTGAATGCCTGGGTTCCAGCCCTGCAAGAGAACCTGTGCAAGGAGAAACATACAAGACTTAATGAACACCATAGGAAATCACACATACATTCTTTTTTAATTTCTTGAGGACAATGAGTACACTGACTCCTTTGTTTTACGACAAAACGCCTCCCACATGCTGTGTCGCCGAACAATGTCTCCTGCTATCAGAACATTGCTGAACATTTCACAGTCAAATGTGTTAAATGCAGGTCGTTTTTTAACCATAATTTAATTTTGTATAGTAACAAGGACATCTGCATGATTAGGGAGACAATTACATATCAAAGTCCACAAAATAAAAAAAAGGAAGTACTGTATATACCCGAATATAAGACGACCCTGAATATAAGACGACCCTGATAAATAAAACTGAATACATAGAAACATGTGTTGTCAATGTAAAGAATGTAACTGGCCAGTTTTAAAATAATGGAAGATAAAAAAGTACTACTACCTCAACCACTAGCGTCTCGTTAGTGGGTCCGGTGGAGGTGAGGCTCTCTGGACGATTGTAGGGCCTCTTGTAGTCAAACACAGCCCCGGCAATGGAGTGTTGTCCGGGCCAGTCCACCGTCCAGCGTCCATTCAGGTAATACTTCCTCTGCAGGTTCCTCAGGGCCAGATAAGAGCTGGAGGAGTTGAGCTCCGTCACACGGATACTGCGCGCTCCAGCCGGTATGGTCACCACACGGGAGTACTCTACACAAGAGACAGAAATATTCGATTATAACAGTATTTATAATTGTAATTAATGTTTTACTTATTGTCATATTTTGAATGACATACAGTACATGCTATTATTTCACAATGAATATCTAAATTATTGTGAAAATAATAAGAAACTATTTAAATATAAATGTTTGAATATAAAAAAATATGTTATATTTTAAATGTTTTTGGAAATATATCGTTTTTTTTTTTGTTCGGTTTAGAGGGATAAAGTAAGTAATTATAGCCATTCAACATTACAGTATAACTGAAAGCCAGGCCTAAACTGTAAATTATCAGACATTTAAAAGACAGCATACAGTAGCTACATCAGGACGGGAAAAAGAAAAACTAATTGCGTACATTTTTTTAATGGAGACATATTATGCCTTTTTTCAAAAGTCTTGATTTTGTTTTTTTGCGGGCTGAATAGGTTTTCAAGCTTAATGTTCAAAATCCATTATTGCAGCACCTCTCTCCCCAGTCTTTCAGTAATACTCAGTTTAGTTCCTGTCTCTGTGAAAGAGACTCTTCCGAAAACGCAATGAGCTCTGATTGGTCGACTGGACTAGTGTTTTGTGATTGGTCAACCGCTTAGAGGGTGTTTGGGAAATGTCACGCCCCTTACCATAACAGAGAGTTTCACACACAACTAAGGCCCCGTTTACACGTACATGGTTATTTTGGAAAAACGGAGACATTTCCCTTCGTTTGTGCCCTTGGATTACACGCAAACGGAGAATTCTCCTCTGAAAACGATTCTTTCTAAAAACTCCGGCCAGAGTGGAGATTTTGGAAAACTTGCTGCACGATTGCATTTAAACTGAGAAAAACTGAGTTTTAGGCAGCCACATCACAGTATGTGACTATTTTCTGGATTCTGATTTGCTAACGTGAGCTTGAGCTTCTCGTTACACTGCCATCTACAGGTTTGGCATGCTCTAGACGGCATATACACGGGTTCGTGTAAACAAATACTTTTCTGAAAACTGCACAATGTTATTTTTGAAAACGGAGAGGGGTGAAATGTCCGTTTATGAAAAAAGCCGTCCACGTGTAAACGTAGCCTAACTCAACTCAACGAGGACCCGCCCCCTTTTTTGTATGCTTTGGGAGGAATTATTTAAATTTTAAATGATGAATATTGTGATGTGTTCGTTCCCGGAAAAAAACTCAAGAGTACAATGGACGCATTTCAGAGAGTTCCTTTTTAAATGTGTTACACGGCAATTATTAGTGACATAAATTGACGTTAGAATGCTGTTCATACAGACATAGATTGTACATGCGTTCAGAGAATAAAGACACGTACGGCTCATATAATGTTGTTTGGTGTATTGTCCTTTGTAGATCTTGCAGGTTGTGTTGTTGCCCTTGCAGATGCCACACAAATCCGGCACGGCATTGGATCCCAGCACCCTGTCGCAGCCCACGCTCTGGAAAACACAAATCATGACCTCTCAGCAAGCACAGTTAAGCACCGAAGTTACAACATTTTAGTGTAACCATGAAAAGTCACGGGAGAAGAGGAAGTGCTTCCATGAAAATGTGATTGGCTGTTTACTTGTGAAAATGTGAAAATGTCCACAAACAGTCTAAATATCAGCCTGGGGTGCATCTCCCAAAAGCGTTGTTAGCCAGTTATAGTGGAAAAGTTCTGTTGTTGCCAACATAGTTCAACAATATGATGTTTTATTAACACATTTCGGGAGGAGCACGTTCATATAATTAACACGGGAGGAGCACCCTCAGTTAATCAACTCTATTAACGAGACTTACATCTGTTCCATGACAGTTTTCCGAGCTCAGAGCCCTCCTCTCAGACAGCACGTCAAACACGCATAACATTTACTCTATTTAGTTATATGTACTGTAAGTGTGAACTCATGAATCTGTGTTTCCCAAAACCATAGTTCCAGCGAACATTTGCAAAAAGCATCGAACATTCACTGTACATGCTTGAAACTATAGCTCTCAACCTGTGGTTAGAAGCATTATTATTGTGACATGGACTTAAATGGATCATGATCTTGGAGACAATAAGCAAGCTGTGCAGTGCATTCCATATTGTTCATTCAATTTGAATATATACACGTTTCAGTCTATATATTTTAGCATCACTGATCAACAGTGTTTTTGAGGAGTGTGTGGGAAGCAAGGAGTAAGCAATGACAATAAAAGGGAACCACGATGAATCAAACATCAAATAAAGTAAAATGACATGGAAGAATAACAGTGAAGAAGTCATCAGGTACCATGTTATAGCAGCATCTCAGAGATCTCAAAAAGATTAATTGAAGAAGTTATTATGTAACCATAGGTTAGATAAGGTTTGGGGCCCTATCAGCCAGGCGAGACGCAAGTGTTTTTTGCTAGTTTCAATGTTAAGTTTATAATTTTCACGTACTGTGCCACGTTGTTTAAATAGCAAATGCATTTGCGCCCATGGGCTGCTGGTCTGAAAATGAGGTGTGTTGGCGCATTGCTACTTTGAAGCAAGTGAAATAGACTGCACCATTTAATAACCGAAACCTAAAGTCTAAAGTCAATGGGCATTTTTTTTTCTTCTTTAAAGAGTACGTTAGTAATATACGCCTATAGGTCCACAATGTGCGTACACTCTGCTTATTACACACACACACACACACACACACACACACACACACACACACACACACACACACACACACACACACACACACACACACACACACACACACACACACACACACACACACACACACACACACACACACACACACACACACACACACACACACACACACGGACGTGCAGCAGCACACAAACTAGCCAAATATCAAAAATAAGAGGATTGCAATGTAAAAGATTATTATTGTGTACATATATGGTGGAATCAGGCTTAGATGGTCTGCTTACGCGCTTTAAAGGTACAATATGCAATATTTTCGGCCGCTAGAGGGCGCTACATTCCAAATAACAACAACGGCGTAGCTTGATGACGATGTGAAGGAGCGTGGAATAATGGGAACTGTCGTTTTTAACTCCACCGTGGATGTAATTCAGTCAGACGGGAGTCAAAAAATCATGTTCATGGATGAGGTAAAGTTCTATTTTTATAAATGTTGCGTTTAATGACATGCTTTTATTTCATTAAAATGAATTAACCGCAAGAAAAGTAAGGTTTAATACTAAATTGGTTATCATGTTACTGTATTTGTCGAATTCATTGTTGTGATAACGCTGCGCAGTTTTACGTGTTCTAAACAATTGTTGTAAAAGTACATTCGAACAAACCCACATAATTTGCCAAAAGACGGATTAATCTTTATGTATAACACATTTATTTACATGGCCATAAACACCAGACGTGATAAACAATGTCAATAAACTAAACACAAGCCTAAAGCAATAATACTTTCCTTACATAAACATAACTATTACCGAATGCTACATTTGGAATATATAAAATTGACCCGTACGTTTATGGGACTTGTCTTTGTCAACAGAACCAGCTGCAATCGGTAAAGAATAATTGTGTTCCATAACGCCTGCACGAAACAAGCAAGTTTGTTGCTTGATAGACGCTACAACTATAACAACTTCCGCATTTGTCCAGGACTCCGCGCAGTACGAGCGGAAACCGAGGGTAACGCGGATATGACGTCATTGACTGGCGACTCCCAGCTCACCCCTGCTCACACGTCCCATTTCCTTGGTTAAAATCGCAATTTTCTCACGATTTAAAAATAGTTGGCAACATTTGGGATATTGTAAGTAATCAACTTAACAAAATATATAACACTGGCCTTGTGATTTTTGGATATTTTAATGCAAAAATATGAAATATTGTACCTTTAACCTTGCGCACAAGGAGATCCGTTTCCTCGCTAGAGAAGCGTTCAGTCTTTACATTTGCAAATTCCGCCATGCAAATAGTGAATCCACCATGGCACGGGCACAACTGGCTTTTAAAGAGAATGGGAGATGAGACTCTGATTGGTTTAGCTATTCACTCCCATTATCAAGCTTGGACGAGCCAGGACATTTTTTTCAACTCCGATTGTATTCGTCTGAAAGAAGAGTGTCATGAGTAAATCATGGGCTTATTTTCATTTTTGGGTGAACTATCCCTTAAAGTTTGTTGATTGGGAAGCACACCCCTGAATGGGTCAAACCGGTGGAAAAGAGATTAATTATAAAAAACAACAACTCACCAACTACGAGATCAGCCCTTTCTGTCATGTCCAAATCAAATCGAACTTATAATAATTACACAGTAGGTGATTATAATAAACCTGCACCTGAGCCATCAGGTAAATACAGGTTTATATCAGACACACGCTCAAATGTAAACATGTTGTATTAATAAAGAAGTACAAGATGCTTCAAACTGCAAAGATAATATTAGAGATCAAATGCTCTCAGATAAAAAGTTACTTTGTATGTTCATTTGCAGTGTGTAGAAATATTCTTTCTGTAATGCTTTCATTGCAAACTACTTATGTCATCGACTCATGAATAATCTAAAACACGACATGACAAATGACTCAGATTATTCACCATAATTGCTTGTTTAAACTAAATCCGCTGAACTACAATTGTTCTGGTCCACTGCAATGTGTCACTAATTTAAACTACCACAATTGCTCTTTTAATTAAACAGCGGATCTGAAATGTTGTCAGTGAAATGCAGACCCTGAAGTCAAATTTAATGGGACAAAATTGTAGCTGGCTCTCTCGCTGCAAACATCCAAACACGAAATATGAAACTGATGTGTGTTCATGAGCAGAGACTCTCCAGAAAGACCTTTTTTCTTCTTCTTCAGGTCTCTGAAGTAAACTGGGATGAAATGCATTTGGTCGATCTGCCTCAACAGGGATTTCCACAGCAGAAGAAAACATAAAACCAAGCACTGTGAGAATTCACTACAGATGATCCCTCTTAAAAAACTCTGGCTCTGATGGTAACGCACAACTGTGTCAGTAGTCCATCACCAGAGAAACCCCCCCAGCTAAAGCACAACTGAGGGACGCTTTTATTATAGTAGCCATGTGTTACAACTCAGAACAAACCGCTGGATAGAGAATAGAACAAGCCTGAGTGAAGACTGTTGTCAACACAGCTGAGAGTTACTCTACTATTACAGTGCATTACTCAGTTACTCGCAAGCAGTGGTGTGCCTTCAAGAGCCTTCTCTGCTGGCCCTGTCAAAATCAAAAATATATATTTTTTCATAATTCAATTAAATGAATGTGTGTCTGAACATGTCTAACCTCAAGTCTATCAGAACGTTACGATTATATTCCCAGAAAGAAAGAATATGGTTATTTTTTGTGAGTCTGAGATGGATTTTCCATATGTCATCTAAACGCAGCTCCGTGGACCAGCACTAGTAGTATAGCTAGCCTTCCGTTGAAGCTGCCATTTTCCATTTGATCGTAACTTTGACTGACGTGTGTTATCAGTCATTCAAATTGTGATGCGTAGCGAAAGAACGCCCCAGAGGCCCAGCGATGTGTCGACGGCTAGCCCGCGCTGATGTCATCAACATGGGTGGGGGGAGGTTGCTATATAATGCTAAATCAGATAGAATACATGTGTACAATAACAATTTTCGGGAAAAATAACATTACGATGTCCATAAATCAACTTCAATAGTACATTGGGTCATTTTGGATACATTTGAGAATTTCTACGTGACTAAATGCATTGATACTTGATCCAAAATGTTTGTATTGTAATGGTCTAGTGGTAGAACTTTTGCCATGCGTGTCAGAGGTTCTGGGTTCTAATCCGCACACTTATAATATATATATATATATATATAAAAATGTTTTCATCAAAACCGAATATGTTCATCAGTGGTTGTATATCAAGCAGGGTGTTTGTGTGCATTCTGTTTTGTAAGATTTCAACGAATAGAAAGTCTCCGCAATGGCGATAGATTGAAGCGCGCATTTGAGTGAAGACTGTGCGCCACAAGAGAACCCTGTATCTGCGCCAACGAGCGATAGCAGCGGCAATGAGCACTCAGCTTAATTTAAAAAAACAACACATTTCAGCCCTAGAATGCCTCTTATTCAACAAACGAAATTAATGTCCAGTTAGTTAACCGGAGACGTTTTTTTTTATTTGTATTAGGTAGCCTACATTCGTGCCGCAAGATGTTTCAAAAAGTGGTGGGGACATGTGGTGGACAAAAAGTGGTGGGGGGTAGTGTTGATCGTTACTGAAGGCCCTGACTGAAACCCCACGGTACGCTATGCTCACAAGTAACTATAAGGCCAGACAGTATCTATAGTTATAATATCAACAGAGACAATTACTAAAGACCTCAGGTTATACAGTGTCAAAAAAAAAAAAAAAGTGAATATTGTACATTACCTCACAAATGCCGTCAATGCAGACATCGGCGCTGTCCTGTGTGCAGAGCGTCCCATCCCTGACTTTACTGGAGAGGGCGAAGAAGAAGTCGTAACCTTCAGCGAAGCAGTACAGCTTACACACGTCTTGATCTGCAACAACACACACGCACACACACACACACACACACACACACACACACACACACACACACACACACACACACACACACACACACACACACACACACACACACACGTTTTTATATCTTAACGTAGACTTTCCATAGAAATAATGTTTTTTTTTATACCGTAAAAACTGTATATTATATCCTCTTACACTAACCCTACACCTAAACCTACCCATCACAGAAAGCTTTCTGCATTTTTACATTTTCAAAAAAAACATCACAACATCACAAGGACAAAGATTGCGGATACTCTCATCTTTGTGGGGACATTTTGTCCCCATAATGTAAGGATTACCAGTCCACGCATGCATGCACGCACACACACACACAGTAATATCAATATCAGACATAGGTCATTGAACAAAAATGTCCGAGCTCTGAGATCTCAGCAAATCTCATGTGCATTTACACCATCAATTTCCTTTTCAGAAAATTCTGCTCTCACCAACATTTACTGTGACTGAAGTCACGAGCCACGCAGTGATCCAAACAATGAAAGCCACCAATGAAACTATAATCTGTGGGCAGTGAATTCAAAGTATTCACCCCCCCCTCCCCTCATTGAATTAGTTTCTGCTCTGAGACATTGTGAACCTATAGCATATTTACATAGAATATCTATCTTAATTTATAATGTTTCACTTTGCTTGGTTTGAATAGCCTAACTATTCAATCACACTGGAAATTTAACTCTGAAATCACACAAAATACATTAACCAGGTACAACTGTGTTGGTTTCAAATCCATCTATGTTCAGTTGTCTCAGAGCACCCCACATATCACTGACTCGGTGAGTCTCACAACTAATGAAGCCCAAGGAACTTTGAGATTAAGTTGGAAAACATCTGGAAATGATTATAGAAAGACTGAAAAAGCTCTGAATCTTCCTAGAAGCACTACGAACGCTGTCATAATAACCCAAACCCGCATCATTAACTTGCTTTAAAAACAGAGGGAAATGCCTGGTCAATAAGAAGCCCCATTCCTAATCTAAACTCGAACACTAATCCTAACCCTCTATCTAAAATCTGAATTGTTGATAAGAATAGGTGTTCCAGAACCAATACAAATGTTTAAGCAACATTTCCAAGCGAAGTCATTAAAGCTACACTGTGTGATTTTTACCCCCATCTAGCGGTGAAAAGGAATATGACCATCCAGTGAATATTAGTTTCTGTTCCTCTCAATTCCGATTTCGTTTTAACTCCTACGGTGGCCAATGTAGTCCAAGATTAACATGGCTTCCAGTTCGACCTCGTCCATGAGTATTCCTTCAAGTGATGAGGTTACTTTAGAAAACTATTATAATTTGCAGTAATTTAATTTGTCAGTTAACATATAGGTTATGACATCTATGTAAAATGAATAATAGTTTTATGTTTTCATAATTTTTTTACCATTTCATTGCTAACATCAGCTATCAGGTTCCCAGACGAATGCAAGCTAATCTTAGTAAAGTAACTTTTATCAGTGCAATCGTTATTCTGTATATTGTACGACATCACTAGCGTAAGGCAAAGTTTACATTGTAGGCTATATCATTTTCTCCGTGAGCAGAGATCAGCTGATGTGACGGAGGTGCGAGGGAGAGGGAGAGGTAGAGGTAGAGGGAAAGGGAAAAATAAAAACAGGGCCGGTGCCAGTGAATTGTGGAGACGCGAAAGGCGAAGCTTGAATTAATGGGTATGTCCCTCTTTGGCTAATGTACTTTCAAGATGGAGGGGCAACATGGCAACCGACATTCGAACCCCTCACCCGTATGTATTTTCAATGGCATATTATACACTCACGAGAATACTTTATTACTTGAACGAAGTAAATATACATGAATGAGCACATATATTTTTGAAAGAACTAAGTGTTTTTAGCTAAGAATAAACTAAAAAAGTTACACAGTGTAGCTTTAAGAATGAAATAGACGGCAGCATCATGCATTGGGGTTGCTTTTCAGGAGGAACTGAAAAGCTTGTTGCCATTAAGGAAAACGTGGATGGAGACAAATACAGAAAGACCCTTCATGAGAACTTTACATTCACCCAACAATCTGCATTAAGTGTGAAGATCTTTTCAGCACAACAATGACCCAAAGCACATGTAAAAACGATGAAATGGCGTGAAACACATCTGATCGGGGGTAGAATCTGAACCAACTTTCTCCATCTCAAGATACTTTGAACTAAAGATTAGAATAGAGATTCCAGTCGTACTTGTAAGAAGATGCATGTCTGTAATCATTTCTAAAGGACCATGTAGGACGTCATGACTTTGGGGGGTGAAAACGTCTTTCACTACAGAGACATTAATGTTCTTTTTGGTGCGTACATGTGTAGAATTTATTGTGTGGTGGAAGAAAGACACATAGTTACATGTTGGAGGAGTAACAGAAACAAAATGTGAAAGAATATCATGTGAATATCTGAACATTCACTTCAGTCTAACTTCATAAATAATGTTTTCATCCAGAATTGTGTCAAATGCACTGGCTCATTTCTTTTATACATCGCCTAGTGAATGAACCAAAATTGATTTAATATGCATTTATTTCATACTAAGTATACAACAAAACCATTTACATACTTACTGACTTATCGCCTTAGACTTATTGATAAATATTATAATTCAACTTTATTAGGTGTACTTGTTTAGTGCACATTGCACATTTCTTAATATTAACCCTAAAATGTGTTTTAATATCACTACTAGTAAGGACAGTATGATCTCTGTATAGTATCAGTCTTTAAATACAATATATTTAAAGTCTACCTAAAGTATACTTGCAATAGTTCCACTTTAACACAATCAAGTATACTTAAGTATATCTTTAGTTGGACCTCGGCACTACTTCTGGATAACCAAAGTGCATTCAGTACAAAATTGGTTGTTCCAATTTAGCAGACTTTAAGTATACCAATATAATATCCTAAAAGTACAATTGCAGGGTATTTATATTAAGTACATTAATGTAAATGTACTTGTAGTATAATTGGCATAAAATAAATGTATTTCAATTTAAAAAAAAAATATATATTTATTTTTTGACTAGGGTCCCCTCAACCAAAAATAAAAATACATGTTTAGACCAACCGTCCACACGTGTGTAGGGTTTCCACTTGTAGTACCATCCGCGGAAAGGTTTGCTATTGAACTCGGCACACTGAGCAGCTCTGAAGTCTATGGCGTTCTGAGGACAGTCAGCAGTGTTACACAGTTTATAAGAGCGAGACGAGCCCTCGCAAAACCTGCCGCCGTACATTGGCCTGAGAGAGAAGAAAAGACAGGGAAGGAAACTGATCATGAGACAGAACTAGGATGAGACACATCATGATTTAAGTGATGGGCTGTTAAAGCTGACAGCAACTTCATCACTCATGGTTGCCAAGTGGCTGTAATGTTTGTTGTAGTAATGAGATGCATTGCCAATAAAATTAAGATGTCATTCTACATTGACAAGGAATCAGTTTTCTTGACGCTTAAAATTACATTTCTGCGGAAGATAGTTTTTGTATATAAAGTGCAGCAGTGCATAAAGCAACATATCATAAACAAGATGAACAATTATCAGTGAAAGAATCAAACCCACTTACAATGTTAGCAATTTTCCATGCAACAGTGCTTATGTTCCTGCTTGTGGGAAATGAAAAATCATGTAGAACTTATTTAATAAGAGATGGATCCTGTTTCCGATTCTGTTGAAACTCTGTTTCTGAGTTTCATGAAATTCACAATTCTTTGATGAATAGGATAATGTTTCCATCCAAAGTTGTGAATTTAACCTATTTTGCGGATAAAGCAGCGTTTCCATCCAGTGAGTCGAAAGGAACAAATGGTCACTTCCTGACAAACTGGTGCTAAATATCACAAAGAAAAGTAGGAGACGCCACTGTCTACAATACTTTTCGTATATATTACATACATATTGTGTCTTAGAGCGAGCAGATGAACAACGTTTGGGAACGCAGTCGTGGGAGACAGCTATAAAAAAAGAACCACTTTGATCAAATACTTTGATCAAGCATTGCAGAACAACCAAAACAGCATTTCAGATGCTGTGTAAAACGATCGGTCCACTGGTTAGTCCAGTTATGCTGTCCTATCGCGCAAAGTCACATGATTTTTTTAAATGCGAATCTAGGAATTTATCTGATAATTGTGTTTTCATTGTAATGTATGCATATGGTTTCTTATCAGATAACTCAAAAAACTCAATCTCAAAAAAATACGATTTTATGCGTACTTTTAGAATTTATGCGCATCTTGGGGTTTCCATCAAGCAGATTTGTATGCGTTATCCCAAAATGTGCATAAAAATAGGTGGAAGGAAACAAAGCTACTGTGAAATAATTAATTGTGCATGGTTTTGTTTTGTTTCAAATCCTGCTGTGCATATTTTTCATGCTAAAATTGTTATGAACAAGCCTTTAGTGGAGACCCTCTCACTCCACATGTATTGGCTGATCCTTCACACGACTGCAGGTCTGAATGTACCTGGGGCTGCTGCAGTGTCTCTCTCTGTAGGTCACTCCACTCTCACAGGTTCTCGAGCAGCTGGACCACCCAGACCAGGATGACCACTGACCGTTCACTGGCTTGGGACCTTCATCGCCTTGCTTTACACACTGACCACGACGGCACCACTGCAAACAACACACAGAAACACACACATCCGTCTGTGCGATAATGGTCTTTAAATTTAAAGGGGTAGTTCACACAAAAAGAACGATTCCGTCATCATTTCTCACACTTATGCTGTTCCAAACATGTGTGTGTGTGTTTGTGTCACATAGAGTTACAGATGGAGATGAAGTAGGTGAGGAAATAGATTGCTTGCTTCGTCAAGATACTTCATTTAACTCAATAAATAAAAAGGGTAATCAAAACAAGAGAAAATCCAAACAGCATTGCAACAGCTTACACACATATCGTAAAACCATGACTAAAACTTAAACAGAAGACAATGAAACTAAACATAATCCTGATATTGCCCCTCCCCCCCCTCCCGGAAGGTGTGTCCTCACGCCATAACAAGAAACAATATCCAACAGAGGAGGGAGGGTGGGTACTCTGGAGGTGGGTGCAGAGCTGCAGACGGGACAACCAAGGATGAGGGAGGAGCCAGGGAGGAGATGACGGTGGGAGGAGCTTGGGCGTGACCCCAAACAATTCTAGCAGGATGAAGGCCCATGGTGGAGCTGATGGAGGGAGGAGCCATGGTGGAGCGTTGGTGTAGAAGCCAGGCAGAACCAGGGGGACAACTGACAGAGGCGGAGCTAGTGGAGGTGGAGACCCAGGCAGACACAAAAAGCTGCAGAGACTGGAGATCAAGGTGGATTCACGGGGACAAGCAGCTGAGGTTGAGCTAGGGTGCCGGATGACTGAGGCGGAGCGACTGAAGACTGTGGTGGAGCCATAGGGATGGAGGGACGAGGCACAGCCAAAAGCCCGGAAGTCCGTGGAGTATACAGAGCGATGACTGACCAAGGCAGAGTCAGAGGGACGAGGGAGCCCGGTGGAGCTGTGAGGACAGCAGGTCCCAGGTGGAGCCAAAGGGGCAAGGAGCAAAGGTGGAGCCAACTGGTCAACAGGCTGAGGTGGAGTTACAGCCTCGGCTTCCCAAGGTGGAGCCAGGGAATACAGTTACAAGGTGGATGTGGAGACCGGAAAACCCGAGGCTGATCAGAGCAGCAGAGCGGAGCCAACAGAGGAAGAGCCGAGGAGCCGAATGGAGCAAGCAGAGACGGGGCAGAGGGACTGGAAGGATTAAGCAGAGGAGGCGGAAGAGGGAGACTGGGTGCGCCTATCCGCGACTAAGGAGACCTGGAGCTGAGCGGCGAAGAAGATTTTGAGCTTGGCGGGACCAGGTGCGACAAAGGATATTGGAGGTTGGAAGGAACCCTTGGGGCCGACTAGGGAATCGACTTGGACTGGTGAGTCTATTAATCCATATGGGACTGACAGCAACAATTACAGCTTACAAGAAAGAGACAAAGAAAACCATACCTTGAACTCAAACAGAAGACACTAAAACTAAACATAATCCTGACAGTATGAACACAAAAGGGAATTTATTAAAACATATAAATTCTACTCGTTACCATATAATAAATATAAACCTTCAATAATTTTTTATATTTTAATTTAATAATTTAATTCATTCATTAATTCGTTCATTTGTTCGTTCATTCATTCATTGGTTGCAATACTGATAAATAATCACAACATTTTTGGGCAAATTGTGCATACTTGCAAACAAAAACAGCAAACCTGGATTTGTTTTATTGCATTGTAAAATCACATTTTTATCAGGAAAAAGGAAAATTATTGTTTGAATGGCCCAACTAATTCCCATCAGGCACCATTCCATCTAATTCAACTCTGTGTGAGAGGTTAAGGACTGAATGAATGATAGTCCCCGTCCAGTGCTCTTCACACCCTCTGTGTAACTGAAACTCATGGGATGGATCTGATATTTCCTGAAAGCGGATTGTCAAGATTCCTAGAGGAGACTGTCATCATTAGTGCATGCGTACCGTCACTGGCTCTCACTCAGATTAAACTGTCGTGTTTAATATATCACAAACCGAACACCTCCAAGTGCCTCGGAGAACACATGTGAAAGACATCTCAGACCACCAGCGCTCGCCTCCGTATCAGCAAGAGATGTTCGCGCTGGAACAGGAGAGTGTGTTTGTAAGAGAGTTGCTCTTGTTCCTGCACCCCAGGATGGGTCTGTAATTACTCTAATGCCCCAAACATACTTCAGTAACGTGAGTTAGTAAAGAAACGGCCCAGGAGGTCAGCCCAGGCCCGCATGAGCTCATTAAACCCAATCTGCTGTGAAGGGCCTGAATCAGTGGAAAGGCATCCTAAGGGACGAAGAGAAAGGGAGGAGAGCAATGACGAGTACTGTAACAGCTAACACTGATGAACACAGCAGCGATCTGTCTGTCTGTCTGTTTGTGTGGTTGGTGTATCTGACACTTTTTTTGTAGCCAGAACAGCAAAAGTTCCATTGTAAAACCTGATCCACACCACACACGTCTTTAGCTTGAAATCCGATTAAAGCGCTTTGATGAGTTAAGATGAGCTGAGATGACAGACATACCCTGAGGTATAGAAAGACCTATGCTGATGCGGTGTCAACTCTCTGCAACCGCATGCATTCAATCATTTGAGCTCATGTTTCATGTAAAAAAAAAAGAGTGGACATTAGCATACTTTTATAAAAGAGAACTTACTACGGAAATAATACACCTTCAAAGAATATACTTAAGTGGAAACTACATGTAATGTTTTCGGCACTTAATGGCATGTAACTGAAATCAATCGAACATGAATAATAGTTTAAAATGTATATAAAATGTACGGTGGCCCAGAAAATTATTTTTAAATTGCCAGACGTTCCCTTAGGGATCATGCGCTGTGGAAGCACGTCCAAGCATTCTTGAGTATAAATACGCAGCTATAATTCATGTAGGTTATTTTGAAGTAATATTTTATGTCGATATACAATGGTTACACTAATCGTGGTATTGATATATCAAGGAAAACTAACCTTACCGCGCTCAGAGAGCCATCTAGTGGTCGGGAGCATTTCCGTTGTGTTGCGGCTTTATTTCGCTGTGTTGTAGATTTTTCGTTGTTTTTTCGCTTATTTCCGTTGTGTTGTACATTTTCCATGTGTTGTGGCTCTTTTCTGTTGTGTTGTGGATTCATTTTATTGTGTTGTGAACTTATGTTTGCTTTTTAAATTTCGTTGCGTTGTGCACTAAAAATGCAATTAGATGAGCTTTAGAGTGCTCTCTGACTTAAACTTTGTATGTATAGTAATTTCATGATTACTTCTATTGTCTTTGAAATATGGTTAAAGTGTACTGACATGCATTTATGGTAAACTAAAATATACTTTAACGTTATTTCTATTGAAACTTGTCTGTCACGTATGTGAACATATCTGAAATTACACTTTTAATGATGGTTAGAATTGAGTAAATTTAAAATATATTAATGTAATATTGAATAATACTCTACAGTTAAAATTATAATCAAGTACTGTTTTAGTATGTTAATCAAAATCAACACATCAAAATAAGTGTACTTCTTTAAAGCATGATACAATTTTTATAACAAGAATTTAAAATACACTTTAAAGTAAACCTTTTAATTCGACATTTTCACACAGTGTACTTTTTAAAAGTGTACTTAAGAAAACATAGTCATGAAAGTGTACTCTCCTTAAGTGCACTTACATTTTATTACAGAATGTTGCATTGCTTATAAGTGATTTACCCTTACACCATTATAAAAAAGTAAAAGAAAACTTCTGTTTTCTGTTGAAGAAGATATTTTAAAGAATGATGGTAATCAAACGGTTGACGATAGCCATTGACTTCCATAGTATTTTTTTTTTTCCTACTACGGAAGTCAATGTCTACCGTCAACTGTCTGGTTACCAACATTCTTTAAAATATCTTCTTTTGTGTTCAGCAGAAAAAAAGAAACTCATACAGGTTTGTAACAATATGAGGGCGATGTTTTAATTTTTGTGTGAACTACCGATTAAATCAAAAACATTAAACTCCTCTCCCCCTCGAAACGACATCTGTTCTCTTCATGGCGTATGTCATCGCAGAGGGTGGGACTAAATATCCTCCACAACTGACTGCAAACTGGACAAAATCAAGTCCCGTCCTACATTTTTCTTCTTCTTCCAGAAGCCATTTCACTTGGATATACATCACAATGAGAAAAGACTATCGCAACTTTCCTTTTGTCCGTCTTTAAGATTTGAAGTACGAGAGCACATTCAATACAATAAAGCGCACGTCTTTTTCACAAGGGTTTTCCCCTGTCGAACCTTTTCTAGTACACTGAGTTCTCAGCTTGTCTTGTGAACATCAATGTCACTATTCTGTTTTCGTGACTCTCAACAGGAATTGTTCACTCATTATATCCGCTGGCATTTACACCAGCCTCTCTCTGCTCGGCCTCCCTGGAAACACTCATTTAAGACACTAGACATCTGTTAAAATCCCTTCTGAAAGAACAACAAAAAACCCCACAATGCTTTCTCCCCGCCGGGTTAATGTCACAGGCTGAATAACCATCAGAGGATGTAAATGATTAAACTCTTTCAATGACAAGAAACAGACCATTTGTCTTTTTCCTTTGTGCCACTTGAGCTGAAAGGGACGGGTATAACTTGACTTCTTTTTAAGGTGAGACGCTTCTGAACACATCTGTGGTTGTGACTCACCATCTCCGGACCGCAGGAAGAGCCCTCGGCGGCTGGCATGAACTTGGTCTCACATTTTCTTCCGACCCGATGGCACCACAGGGCTTTGCAGATGTCCTGTGTGACACACATCAGACGGACGTGTTGATGTGAATGCATTAAAGAACCTGTCATTTTGACAGAAGTCCGAGCGATATTTATACTGAACAAATTAAGGATTATAAGACATTACGCAATGGATAGATGTTCTTCACAAGCTGTTTGAGTCCAAAAGGCAGTTGTACAGAATAATGACACACTGTTTACGGTCTCTGGATATAATAATGACCTGTCTGGTTTGTTTTAGCTTCAGCATCATATGCCAAACACTGTATGTTGGTGATTCTGCAACTAACTGAACTTTTTTTAGGTTGCACTTTATTTCGATAGCCCACTTTTGGCTTTGCAACTTTGAAACTACATGCATTCATTAGAGTATTAGTAGACTGTTTGGTTAGGGTTAGTAGAATAAGTTGACTTGCAAAGTTTTTACTTCCCTTTAACTTTTGCCATAATAATATTTAATACATTTAACAACTTTTTATCTAACCATTAAAACTATGTTTGCAGTTCATTTGGTATTTATGTCGATTTTGTAATGTTTTTAAAACAAAGATTGCGGTTCTCAATCCTGCTGTTATTACCAACACACCAAACATTTAGAGAACAATCGAGTTTATATTTGGTTATTATCATAGAGATGAGAAGTGACAGGCAATCACATCTCTGCCAGATGTTGAACATTACTCTTCAAACTGATGTTTTTATTTTACACCATGATATGAGAGTATGTTTATTAAACTGGGGAGTATTGGAAAATTATGATTCAGAAACAACATTTTTTTTACCAACTGAAAAATATATAGAATTGTGTTTGCATGTCCAATTATCTACAAACATTCATACCTTATATACCAAACTTGAAGGAGGATAAAGCTCATTATCAGACATTTATTCAAGCAAATGTCATAAATGTTTAAAAATAAATGCAGTATTGTATGAACAATATTTCAAGTAATCAAAAATGTCCCTCACTGAAGAATAATTTATGAAATCATCAGACACGCCAAGGCCCTGTTTACACCTGGTATTAAGATGCGTTTTGGTCGATTGGATCACAAGTGGACGACACTAAATACAGGTGTAAACGAGATCTAAAACGTTTTGAGTTTGTCCACTTTCGACCCCTTCCAGAGGTAGTCAAAAACGCATTCGACCAGATTGCTTTCGTAGTGTAAACGCTCATGTGGTCGGATGTGTTCAAACAGCCGCAAAAGACCGTCTACTCTCCGTCCACTGACCTAATGCGTAAACATTATGGGAAGAGCTTTAGCCAGACAGGATTTAAACTTTGTCATTAAAGCAGCACTAAATAACTTTTACTCTTCGGTCGCCCTACAGGTTGGAAGCGGAATTGTCCATTACCGCTGTCGTACATAATTTAGCCTACCGCCGCTACTGTCGCACACACACTCGCTGTTTATCCAGCACAAGCTTTGGTATGAACGTTGTCCACAGACAAGGTAGAGTATGTTGCATGATTTCATAAAAGTATGATGTATTGCGACATCAGAAACGAAGAAAAACTAAATAATGACTATTGTAACGCTTGACGTAAAGCAAGTCAAATTTGTAGTTTTCTTATGTCTCATTAGAACTACAGAAACGCAACCCGATCTGGCAAACTTACATAGTGTGGTTATAGCAGATAAAGGACAGCAAAGCCAAATCCAGAAGTGCCTTTCACCCTGTTACGACTTGATGAACCACTGATATGATTTTGGAAACATTTTTTTAAAGTAAAAAAATCTTCTTTAGTGTTGCTTTAAAGTCGGCATGAAATCAAAATTGACCCTATTTACTTTGTTAGTGGATATTACTAGTCTTGTGGTGAACAATGAATCCGTGCAAGTTAATACACAGAATTATAATTTTTTTTTGCCATGGTTATCTTTAAAGTCTGAAAAGTTACTTCCGGTCTGGAATGGTTCTTTTCTGATTACGTAGGTTTGACCGCTTGGGTTGCTTAATCGCTTAACCACTCCCTCAAACCGTTACTCTGCTATGGGCGAGAGATGGAGAGGAGGAGCGCTAAAGTAAAACCCTGCCCTCTGATCAATATTCCGTTTCACTCGGAAATGCATCACAACACTTGAGAAAAGTCGTTTGCAACTTCCGGTTCACGCGGACTTTAAGACCCAAGTTTGGTTTGAAGATGAAAACTTACCAAGCACAATGTTTTCTCACCATTCTGGTTTCTAACACACACACACACACACACACACACACACACACACACACACACACACACACACACACACACACACACACACACACACACACACACACACACACACACACACACACACACACACACACACACACACACACACACACACACACACACACACACACACACACACAAACACACACAAACACACACACACACACACACACACACACACACACACACACACACACACACACACACACACACACACACACACACACACACACACACACACACACACACACACACACACACACACACACACACACACACACACAACGTTCGGCATGGTCTTGCGGCTGTCAGAGCAGAAATCAAAAGCTGCTGCTCTCCGTATGTTTTTCCATCGTCTCCGGACGCGTTCATATGTAAATTGCGCGATAAGATCTAAAAAACATATACATTTACCTGCCTATAGACCCTGCCCAAGAAAAAATCAGGACAGAAGTGGTTTAAAGTGGACAAAAGAGACGCATTAAAACACCAGGTGTAAACTGGTATGTGTCTCCCTCGTCTACTTGTGATCCGATTGACCAAAACACATCTTAATACCAGGTGTAAACAGGGCCTAAATGTTTTTTTTTACTGTCCCAGATATCTATGTCTTCCTCTCATTCACTTTCTCACTATGAAACAAGAGCAAGAAGAGCAAGAAACGGCTGCACGTTTTATATGTCCGTATATTATTCACATCTGGATTATTGTATCATATTTTGACAATGGGAGCACAGATGGGAGGAATAGAAGGCAGTTTGCCAGAGTGATCACAGAAATCCCAGCACAAGTTCTGCAGCTGTGTGTTAAAGCGAGACCTCCTCAAATCCGTCACCCTGTTGTTCCTGCTGAGCTTGAACATCTCAGTCCTATCACAGCTCTGACTGCCAGACAATATGAAGATGCTAATTCATGGTGAAAGCAGTGAGAGCTCAGGATGACAGAACAGCTTTGCTTGAAGAGCATCTACAGAACAATTTCTATCCCGTTCAGTGACATGAAATGAGCAGGCCCCTCTTCGTGTTTTGTTTTTATAGTCCTAGTAAATTCATGTTCCATTTTTATTTGAAGCTTCAGATTCTAGGTTGTTGGTACACTTTACTATCCAACAATTTTGTTGGTATGGCTATATTGTGTTTATTAACACAAAATAAGAAACCTTGTATGAGTTTCTTTCTTCTGTTGAAAAAAATAATATATATTTTGAAGAATGTTGGTAACCAGACAGTTGACGGTAGTCATTGACTTCCATAGTAGGTAAAAAAAAAAAAAAAGGTTAGGTGAGATCAGGACAATAGGAGCCCAGCAAACAGAGCTTCCCACTGGCGTCCCTCCAACGTATATTTAGCTCTGCCTTTGCTTCACGAGACCGTGCAGGCCTGGAGAGAAGTCTGCCGGAGCTGCACTCTATCAGATTTCTCTACGGGGAGGTCTAATTTTAGATGTATAGACTAGACTACAGTGGAAAAATTATTTTAGCAAATCTCTATTGAGTTCAGACGACCTGAATTCCTGGCGTTACAACCGATTTACAGATTTCAGCAAATAGAGAAATAAAGAAAGTGCTCTCCTCTCAGTTTTGAGCATCCAGTGATGTTTTGGATAGTCTGAGCTATCCGGGCATCAGAATCCCTGGACTAAAGATTGCAGGTCAAACGTTCACTTAAAGCACACAAGTCTACTTTAACCCCTTTCACACATCCACTCTTTACTGGTAAATTACCAGGAAATTACTGTTAAGAGATTATGGGCCCTATTTTAACGATCAGGACGCAAATCTAAAATGGGTTGATCTGAAGTCGCTACATTACTCATAGGTGTGGTTTGGGCGTAGCGTGTAATAAACCTATCAGAGCCTATATAAACCTATCAGAGCATCATCTCACATTCCCTTTAAGAGCAGATGCGCTTGTTCCATGGCGGATTGCTATTATAACGGCAGATTTGCCAGCGCACGCAACTTACATGATGGTAAAGGTGATTTCTCAGTCTTCAGAATTTTGTTTCCTGGTTCTTGACAGACAACCCACTTTGTCCTTATATACCGATGTGTCTTGCCACTATTGATCAAACAGGTTTGATCCGTCATTACTACAATTAGCCTGAATAATTTGGGTAAATGTGTAAGCTAGATTTATGCCTATTTTTTCACATCTTCATGGACACCACAATGATCTCCCTCGTGTGGTAATTTTTTCCCTTGTAATTATGTACGGTTTGCAAAAATGGGAACTGCTGCGTCTGTGTAGATGAGAGAAGCAAAGTTGTGCAAACGCTACATTTATGGCCAATCATGCGCCCTGAAAAATAGCATCTGAATAACGCGCCACTGACTTTAGACTAGCGTTTTCCTGGTCTGTGGCGGAACTGTTTTCTGAAACGGCAAAATAGCACCAGGGAACGTTTGCACCATAACACGCCTCCTCTTTACGTTTATGGTACTGGTACGGTATTTTGGTACTGATGTGGGAATGGTATCTTACTGGTAAAAAGTTGTGTATACCATTAAAGTCGTAATTTTACAGTAATTTACCGGGATTGCTGTGTTAAAGGGGCTATTGTTTTTTGTTAGGGTTAGGGAAAACTTTACACCAGTACTTGTTCCAGTCCGATCATTTTTAAAGCTGCAGAATGTAGTATTGACAGCCAGCGGTTGAAATGGGTACTGCAATCCCAATTTAAACTATTGAAGAGTTGCGGGTTGCCAGATTGAGGACTCACAACAGGAGTGAGCGCAATTGACATAGTTGACGAGCCTTACACTGTAAGCTGATGAATTGATTTAACCGCATTTTATTATGCTCATGTTCATAGAGATTTTTAGATGGATGCTGCAGCTTTTTAGGTCGGGTAGAATCTTTGATCTCTGACCCAGTTCGTTTACTGGCTTCCATGGCTGCAATACTCTGTGCTTTCTTCAAAACTGGCAACCCGGGGTGTCGAAATACTGTTGGGTAAATTGCCAAAACAAAAACAGACATTCCAACACAGAACGCACATTTTAAAGTCAAATAACTGTCTGTAACAAAGTTTTCGGAGAAAATGTGTGAACTTAGCATGTTTCCTAAATATCTGCAAACATATTATGGTATTTTTATGCCTTAGTACAGTCAAAAAATTACATACAGCACCTATAATCTTGCTTTTTTTTTTTTTTGGGGTGTATGTTAGTGAGTGTGCCTTACAAAGTTGGTATGTTGTTATGTCTTGTGTTGTAAATATGTAATTTAAAAAAGAAGAAAAAGATGCATTCCATTTTAAGCACCACATTTGTGTCCAAACATCTGATATACTTATTTATTCACATACAGTGAGGGTTTGAAATTAACTTTTTCAATGACCAGCAAATTTGGCTGCTAAATTTTGAAGTTATTGGCCATTCAAAACTTCTACTAGCCAAAACAAAATGATCAGAAAAATACCAGCGTATCAATGTCACAGCTTAGATTTAAATATGATTCTGAATCATTGTATTGCTTTCAGCTTTACGACAGCCAATCGCTGTTTAAGGGTACCATTCAAATAAAATAAAATAAAATAGAAATAAAAACAAAATTCTCTATGATTCTCGTATAACTGTCTTGATTTTACCTGCACGTAGCAATAAAGATGCTAGGTAGCTTTTCTCCCAAAAAGTATTGTACATGTGGCATTTATTAGAACGGATTGGAAAAAGTGGCCTCTTAATTGTCTCCTAGGGTGGAAGCACTGTGCGTCGGACATCTCGATAGACGCCGAGTGGTGCCGCCGCTATGCGTATGGTATGGTACCATATATATAATTATATATGGTACCGTGGCGCTGCGCGGCATTTTTCTCAGTGCGCGACCCTCTTTACTCTTTGTTTTGCTAATGTTTGAGGCTCTTTTTAAGGGAAGGGCTTTGATAATGATGCCATAACCCGCCAAATTGGCTAGCGTGTTGATGTGCGTTACCCGTCACTGTGGATTCTCACCCCTATTTGGCAGTTTGTTAATTTCAAACCCTTTATACAATGACTATAAAAAGTCTATACAAATGGCAGGTTAGAAATATGAATTCAAGACAAATCATGTCATGTTGATGTTGAAACCAACAAAATTCATGTAACAATACATTTTTGTAGACTTTTTAGCCATTGCACATTCTAAATCATGAACAGTGGAGCTTGCTGAACAGCCATGCATGCGTGTGTGTTGTCAGGGCCATATCTTAAAAAAAACATGATTATATAGAAAATGTGGCACATGTGTGCTGTGGTGCAGCGTGACAGATCTCTCCAGGCCTCAGTGAAGTGACCGCGAGCGCTAGTTTCTGTCTCAGGTGAAGCATTCCTCTCAATCACACTGTCACGCTTGATCCCTGCTCTCCTAGTGAACCTGGATCAGCTTCCTCTTTCCAAATGATGACCATAAACTCCATGATAAGAACCACACAAATGGATTCTTATCAGTTTGAAATAACTTTAACCGTAACGCAGCTCAGGCTGGATCAAATATATCAGTTTCATGTTCCCGTTGAGAAGACATTTGAAGCTGCATACGTACCCTAGTGAAAAATAAATATACTAAAATTGTTGTTTTAAGCTCAAACTCGCTTAATTTTGATACATATTTCGGAAAACAAGACTTAAACCCTAGTGAAAAAATAAATAAATACCAAAACATATTTGAAATACATTTATTTTATGCTAAGTATACTACAAATATGTATATTAAACAAATATGTTTAATAATAAATGAGTAATAATTAATACATTACAATTTATATCAGTAAGTCTAAAGCGATATGAATGTAAATGTATAGGATACCTAGTGTAAAATAAATTTATTTTAAATACATTTTTCCATAGTTATTTTTTCACTATGGCTACCAGATAAAAATTTGGGGTCCGTAATATTTTTTTTCTTTTTAAATAAATGTGACCCTGGATCACAAAACCAGTCACATGTCGCACGGGTATATTTGTGGCAATAGCCAACAATACATTGCATGGGTCAAAATTATAGATTTTTCTTTTATGCCAAAAATCATTAGGATATTAAGTAAAGATCATGTTCCAAGAAGATATTTTGTAAATTTCCTATCGTAAATATATAAAACATTTATTTGTGTGAGTAAATGCAGCACAATCGCGAACATAAATGGACAACTTTAAAGGCGATTTTCTCAATGTTTCGATTTTTTTGCACCTTCAGATTCCAGATTTTCAAATAGTTGGCCAAATATTGTCATATCCTAACAAACCATACATTAATGGAAAGCTTATTCATTCAGCTTTCAGATGATGTATACATGTGACTGGTTTTGTGGTCCAGGGTCACAAATTAATATTTTTATTCAGCAAGGATGTATTAAATTGATCAAAAGTTGCACTAAAGGGACTTATAATGTTGAACAATTTATATTTCAACATTATAAATAATAATAAATACCATTCTTTCAAACGTTCTATTCATCAAAGAATTCTGAAAAATCTTGGTTCCCACAAAAATGTTTGGAGAGACTATTTTCTAACTAACTATGTTTCAAAATTGTTATGATGCTGAAAATTCAGTTTGCATCACAGGAATGAATTACATTTTAGAACATATTCACATTGAACACAGTTATTTGAAATTGTAATAATATTTTATATTAATATTATTTTTGACCAAATAACTTCAGTTTTGGTAAGCATATAAGGGGCTTTTTTCAAAACCATCAAAAATCCTTACTGACTCCAACCTTTTGAACAGTAGTTTGTATGTTTGGAAGTTGGTGTACTAGTTACAACCAGTGTTCTTAACTAGCCTAATCAACAAGACTTCCTTGACCAACTAGCTTCACAAGAGCAAGCTTGCGTCCAAATTGGAAGTAATAACTAAGGCTGTTCCTCTGATTTTGATCAAAGTAACATTTATATGCCAGGCAATTTCATACATATTTTATCATTCACGTGTAGTTTCGTAGTGTAAATATTCGCATCATTAACTGGCTCAATGAGCAGTGTTTCCTGTCAAGATTAAATAGCTTATCTTACAGTATTTATTCAATGGTATTTACACAAAATCTAGCAATAATGTCTCATGTGGTGCCATTCATGTGCACTCAACTCATGAATTTTTTTCACAAGTGATTTCATCGATAAAACAATATGAAATATTGATATTAATGGCCTTGCCTTCTTGAAGTCCAGAGTGCACAGTTTAGCTTTCTCTCCAAACTGCCACTTGCACTGCGTGTCGGCGTCGTACAGCTCTCCAGGAAGTTTCTCGGGGTACTTGTACTCCTGTATGGCGTTGGGCTCGTCCGACAGACAGGTGGCCTGGGCGGTACTGAGACAGAAACACAACTGTAAAACAGCTTGACTCCAGTACAGTGGAGATGGACACCATGACAACGTAATAACAGTAGTTCCCCTGGCTACATTTAGAGATTTCTCTTTTCAACACATTCTCTGACTTCATCATGACGTATGTTATTCAATGCTGCCGTTATTTTACAGGCCGACAGAGAGGCTCCGCGTGTAAACGATATCAAGGATCATGAGAAAGTATTTTGCATTGTTTAATACCGTGTGTTTTACACAATCAGACATACAGTGAAACCCTGAATAAGCTCTGAGTAGTTTAGCAGACGCCCCGGGCCGCTCGCCCGCACAATGACGAGAGTGTGTCAGTATGTGAGTGTGTGTGGGATGTATGTTTGCAACGGGGGTCACATCAACTAGTCTATTAGTTCTAAATATATACTATATAACAAGGACATCCAGGTGATCAACCAAATGTAAGAACCTTTAAGTCAAATCAAGTCAAGTCAAGTCAAGTCAAGTCAAGTCAAGTCAAGTCACCTTTATTTATATAGCACTTTTTACAATACTGATTGCTTTAAAGCAGCACTGATTGGACAGAAAGTTGGCACACTGCTGCTCCCATACAATACTTGAGTTTAGGGATGCATGATTTGGGGGCAGGTTTTACATTTCTGAATGACTAGTTGACTAGTAAAGATGAGTAGTCAACTGAACGGTTTGTATCTGTACAGACAGATAAAGTTGTTGCAGAACACTGCACTATAAAGTTGAAGTCTACTACATCCAACTTTCCCAGAATCCCTCTGTGTTTCAGTGGACCCTGTGAAGGGAAACCCTGTCCTTTTCCGCTCCTGCTTCCAATTATCTGGAGAAGGATCAATGCAGCAGCATCTGGCCCACAGAGGCAGGAATGTCAGAGTCAGATGAATCTGATTCAGTTCCTCATCACCACTCAGTTTTCCCAGTGTCACCTCTTTAAGTTTCCCCCCAGATTAAGGCGACCGGCCGCTATAAGACAGACCTGCTCAAGGCAGACCCGGCCAGACTCCCTTTCAAGCTCTGTTTTATTAGTGAGGGGAGTGATAAAAGCGGAGGGCTGTGAAGAGGAACGAGAGAGGGTCTGAAAGCAGATCAGGCTTTAGCTACTTGAAGGTCTTGTGATCTGCGGGCTGTATGTCGATAGGCACACGGTGACGTAGGTGAGGCTACTCATGAGGAATGAGAAACAGATGGGAGGACAGCTGACGGAGAGAGCATTGCCGTATTTATCGGCAGCACACTGGGGTGTCGTAGGTGTGGAAAGAGAAATGAGGGAGGATCATTCTGCAGTTTGTCGCCTTCAGAAGCCCTGACAGTCCTGGAAAAGCTCTGGTGACACTAATGCCATTGTCACACTACAGGTTTTGGTACATATGAATTTGATTAACCATGCAGTCTGATTGGATTGATTGGTTGGTTCCTTATGCCAATTTGCAACACTTATGGCTTCAGGATGCTAAATGAGGAACTAAATGAGATTGAGAAACTCAAACCACAAACTTTGGGGAGTCAGCAATTAAGCATCATGATCCCATTAATTTTGAATGGAGAACTAAACTGACCAACTGACATGACGTAAAGGCCAAGTATGGTAAACCATACTCAGAATTTGTCATTGTCCTTTAACCCAACCAAATTAGTGCACACACATTAGGAGCAGTGAGAAGTGAACACACACACTGCAAAGCGTGAACACGCACAACCCCATTTTTTGCTGCGGTGAGCAATTGGTTTAAGGACACCTCAGTCATTTCCTGCCAGTATTGAGAATCAAACCTGTGATCTTTGGTTTATTAATCTAACTCTCTATCCATTAGGCCATTAGTCTTCCATTCTGGTGACATTAGAGACAGTGACCATTTTTGACCAGATGTAGGCATGTCCAATTTGAGAAAAGTTGATGAGGCATTTAGCGCTTTCATATGCACCTCTGTACACCCAAAGCATTTTTACAATCATATCAGGGGGTCTCTCCTCAACCACCACCAGTTTGCACTATCCACTAGGATGATGCGACGGCAGCCACAGTACAACGGCGCCAGAGCGCTCACCACACACCAGATACAGGTGGAGAGAGGAGAGAGAGTGATAGAGACAATTCAGTGGATGGGGATTATTAGGAGGTCTTGATTGGGAAGGGCCATTGGAGAGAATGTGGCCAGGACACCGGGGTTACACACCGACTCTTTACGAGAAGTTCCATGGGATTTTTAATCACCACAGAGAGTCAGGACCTCGGTTTTACGTCTCATCCGAAGGACGGAATATTATGCAAATAAAGGGCAACTAGCAATGCGGGTGAAGCCAGTGCAGCTCATATGATCAGTTTCCTGTCAGGTAATGTGTCGTCAAGACAGTCATAGCATCAGGCCCTGTTTACACGAGGACGCTCGCGGGTGAAAACGTAAAAATATTTTATCGGGTGTGCCTTTCTTTTACACGGCGACTGCGTTTTTGGGGCTTAAAAACGCAAAAAAGTGAAACCACCCTCCAGAGTGGAAATCTTAAAAACGCTCCACCATCGCGTTCCCGTCTAAAGGGTAAAAACGGTAAAAACGCAAAAGTCTGCTAGACAGTGAAATATAGCATTCATTTCATTGACCAAAAAAATAAAACAATTCTGTCATTTTTGAGCAACACGCGAAGAGCACCAAGGGTTAAAGCAGCAGCTTTACCGTATTAAACATGAAAAACACTGTCAGCGTCTCTTTCACTTTCAGTGCTTCACATTGCCACCTAGCCGCCTGGAGTGCATACTACATCCAATTTCACACACTTTTGCGTCACCATATGCACGCAGATTTCCCCCCCCCCCATAACACTTGTCTAAACGCAGAATAAAAAGTGATAACGCAACGCCACTTTTGCGTTTTCTCTTAAGATCGTTTCAGTGTAAACATAGCCTCAGTCAGCGTATGTTATTGGGGAAATAGAGTGCTGCAGTGATGTTGTATTTTTGTAGGTCAAACCCGGAAGTTAGCATCACTCTGGTTCTCTTGACAAAAACCCAATAGGATTTTTATCCCCCATTGACACATGCTATTAAGTGTATGCTTCTTAAGGACGTAGTATTTGAGGTTTGCTCTGGCACAACTTTCTGGCCCAGATGCACACGATGCAAGTCAACAACACAGCTGTCTTTCATGTAGTTATTTGATTTTGTTTTGGAATTTGAAAATATCTTGAGCTTCTTTTAACCACAGACCATTTTTAGGCATTTAACCAAAAGCCCATTCAAAACTTTGACTTCAGGATAATGGAACTGTAAGTGCTAAAACTCGTTTACGGGATTTGGCCTATAAAAATGTGCAGCACTCTATGGCAGAGTGATTATTTTTTGCCTTTGCAATCTAATGGAGTTCTCTCCGAAAGTTCAGATGAAAATGGACCTTGTTAAACTGCAGCTCCTGTACAAGCTAGTGGCCGTTACTGAGTGGTTTGTGAGTTCCATGAACTCAGACCATGCAATGACATCCGAGAATGCTCTACTGATCTTTAGCACTTTACATTTAAATATATGCATTTGTCAGACACTTTGCATTCAAGGTATACATTTTAGAAGTTCATACATTCCCAATGAATCAAACCCACGATCTTGACATTGCTAGAACCATGATCTATGGTCTGAGCTACAGAAAGCATACTCTCCAGAACTTCTTTTAATTTTTTTTACATTTACTAAATCTCAAGACTGACAGGAATCCAACTGCAACAGTCAACCACAATGCTATCAGGAAACAGGTAAAGCAACTCTGAGCATCTA
The DNA here is from genome assembly GCF_949152265.1 of Phoxinus phoxinus. Classification (NCBI taxonomy): domain Eukaryota; kingdom Metazoa; phylum Chordata; class Actinopteri; order Cypriniformes; family Leuciscidae; genus Phoxinus; species Phoxinus phoxinus. Next base: position 7,033,572 of record NC_136885.1, read on the forward strand.
ATGAACGCCTGGCAAGGAAACCCCTACTCTCTCCTGCTGAGGCCTATAACTACTGATTCCAGCTCACTGCCAAGGAGCTTCACCCAGATGAGCTCATCACGACAACGGAGCACGAGGCCGGTTCATTTGACACGTTGGTTAATTTAAGGGCAAAAGGTCAAGCTGATCCACTTTCACGAGCACAGACGTGGCTCTCAGACAGAAAGTGAAACTTAAAACCTGCTGGAGCTGCTTGCTTTTACATATCACAACCAAAACAGCACTACAAATACTACTTTTAAAAGATGAGGTTGGTGTCTAGACTCTCACTGGGCTCACGCTGGGTGATTCTGCTTGGATGACTAATGGACAGGAGATGCTTAGTAAAGGGCATGTTGTTAATCTTTGCACTGTTTTTCAAATGCCAATTTGGGCTGCCAATGGGTAAAGCATTTGATTTTGGCATAGTCTCTCCATGTGACTGAAAGTTTATTACAGTTTCCACAACACTGTAATTGTACTGATGCATTGAAAAAAAAAGTCAAAAGTCTTTACTCACCTTAGAAATCGGTTTAGATATTGTCGACTACAGGATGACCAGGAGAATAAACCATTATGTCCAGCCAAGGTGGGAGACATAATGTTTCCAACCGACTTCTTACACACATTCCCTTCGCCATCGTGGACCATCCCAAAGCTGTGGAAAACAAGGCTTTCATTGATTCAATACAGGCAACTGGATATGAGGGAATCTAATAGAGGTTAATTATAAATTTGACTCTTACTTGTGTCCAGATTCATGGGCAATTGTGAAGGCCAGACCAAGACCCGTGTCTTCATTGATCGTGCAGCTGCGGTACTTACTGCACATTCCACTGATTGGAGCAAAACCTTGAAATTGAAACAATGAATGGAAGGATGAATGAATGAATGAATGAATGATGATGGCTATATAAGTCAAGCCAACAACTTGTATAAGGGGCCAAAGAGCCTGCACAAATAAAATACGTTCCACTTTAGACATTCTACTAACAAGTAACTTTGCAACTACATGTCACTCTCATTAGAGTATTAGTAGACTGTAGTAGACAGTCAGTAGACTGTTAGGTTATGGATAGGTGTTAGGGTTCGGGTTAGTAGAATACGTTGACTTGTAAGTGCCAAGTTACTTATAGTCATTAGAATGTCTATTTGGGGACCAACAAAATAAAGTGTTAGCAAATATTAAGCAGATAGTCTACTAATACTCTTTAGAGTTAGTTGACATGTAGATGCAAAGTTGCTTATAGTTAGTAGAATGTCTAAAGTGGACTATCAAAATAAAGTGTATAGACATATAAAGTATATACTAAATATACCTGATCATCTCATATCGTCTAACTGTGCACCGCAGTTCAAAAGTTTGGGTTCGGTAAGACTTTTTTATGTTTCTTAAGTCTCTTATGCTCACCAAGGCTGAATTTATTTGACAACAATACAGTAAAACAGTAATATTGTGAAATATTAATAGAATTGAAAATAACTATGTGAATATACTGTATATTTAAAATGTAATTTATTGCTGTGATAGCAAAACAGAATTTTCAGCATAATTAAGCATAAAGTCTTCAGTGTCACATGATCCTTCAAAAATCACTGTAATATGCTGATTTGCTTATGATTATTATCAACGTTCTTTGATGAATATTAATTTGAAAAGAACAGCACTTCTTATTATCTTTTTAAACTTTATAAATGTCTTTAATGCGACTTTCATAAGATTGCTAACTGCAAATCTTTGAACAGTAGTATCCATAATCTAAATAAGTGAAACGGCAATAGACTTAAGAGTGTGAGATGGCAAGTGATGGACTGATGTAATCAGATCAAGATTTCGCGAATATTTGTTTCACAACTGCCAGTTCAAGATAAAGATAAAATCCAGTTGTTTTGAGTCAGTCGCAGGAAATCTGAACAGATATATGAGTTACTTCAACCAGTATGAATCTGAAACACATTATATGCTATGCCTTCTACAACTAGGAGTAGTATATTAACTGTAGAAGGCATAAAAAATAATAGAAAGGTAACCTCGCAAAATGCTTTGAACAATTCTATATGTGTTGCAATACTGGTCTGAGATCTAAGAGAACTGTATTTTATGACAAATTCTGACTTTCTAACTCTCTAATACAAAACCTATGGAGATGAAGCCCAGTGTACGTTGGAACAAAGTCAAACCCCAAAAGGACCAAAGGAGTCTGATTTATTTTCCTTAGATTTAATCGCTTCAAATATGTGCCGTTTTTTGACACATACGCACCAAGTGATAAAATACTTGCATGTATTGCACAAATGTGTTGTACCAGAACATGTTGTGATTTATTTGTCTTCCAGCCTTATTGAAAATCGTATTTGGGACAAAAATAAATAAATTCACATACTTTACTAAAAACGTCTTTCAGGGCCCATTACAATTGATTTATTTATTTTTGCACTGTAAAAGGTCTAAATAAAATAAACAAAATTTTCATCATATGTAATGTTATATCTTTCAATATTTTTTGCTCTCAAGAAACTGTCATATGCAGAAATGATGCATGAGGGTAATTCATGTTGCATTCAGTGGTTTTCTCAGACTAGCGGTACGGTAGAGAGTGTACGGTGGTATCAAAGGTTCGGCGTGGCTCTTTAATCATCCAGTCCATGACCTGTGAGGGACGTGAAATCTCCCATGACCCCCTGACCCCTTCACCTCCAAGCGTGAGCTGTGCGAGCTGCAGTCTGCGCTCAAGTGTTAATCATTGACACTCCACAAATGTTGTGTTCTCAGCACCCTTTGAACTGCGGCCTTGCACTTGAGGGGCATGGCTAGCGTTTCTAATGGGGTTAGGGGTTAGCAGGGAGAGATTCTTTTATGTGGCACAGGGTGGAGAACACAGCTCGAGCTCTCATAGGAAACAGGTTATTAGAGAAAAAGGCTGTTACTGTACCTCTAATAATTTGGCAATTTAGCAGTAGCTTAAGTGATGACTAAGCGCAGTCATCACCAGACAAACAGTATATTGTAGGTCATTAATCTTAAATGTCACACCACACCTATGTTTTCTTACTCTTTTGTACAGATTTACAATAAAACCTGACATCAGCTTAAAAGGTTTTGCCTTGTACTGTCACATAGTGGTGTAAATAAAGCATAAGTGAAGGTTTTTAGTAACTTATACCTGATGTATAAATGTGAAATTCACTATCAGCCATTCTTAATTTAAACACTGGGCAAAAGTGTCCAATAATAGGCCAGTTACCTACAAGACTAGTATAGGTTAGGGCTGGGAGTTGTCATTGACCTCCCAGTTCAATATTACAACAATATTTAGCTGCTAATGCAATATGTATTTTTTTTAATGCATTTAGCATTTTACACATTTTGGTTCTGTTTAAATGTCTGTTTAAATACATTCAATATTTAATTATATATAGTATATATATATATATATATATAATCATTATAATACTGTAGTACTGTTTAAACTAATTTAAAAAATAATAAGAAATTAAATTAATGATGTGTAGTCAACTATTTTTCAGCTAATCTTAAGAAACATTACAAGCGATATTAGTAATGGCATCACACACAGTGCAAGTCTCTTTGGGTTGCATTTACGCTGACTTTCAGACTTACATTTCAAATTTATATTTAAGCATTTGGCAGCGACTTACAGTCCATCCAAGCACATATCACCCGGCGTTCCCTGGGAATCGAACCCATGACCCTGGCGTTTCTAGTACCATTGCACTACCATTTGAACTACAGGAACGCATGTTTTAACATATTATGTTGTGTCCTATTTGTTTACAATCCCTTAAAGGAATAGTTCACTTCAAAATGAAAATTCTGTCATCATTTACTCACCCTCAAGTTGTTTCAAACCTTTATAAATTTCTTTCTTCTGCTGAACACAAAGGAAGATATTTTGAAGAATGTGGGTAACCAGACAGTTGATGGACCCCATTGACTTCCATAGTAGGTAAAAACTTCCATAGTGGAAGTCAATGGGGTACATCAACTGTTTGGTCACCGACATTCTTCAAAATATCTTCTTCTATCTTCTTCGTGTGCAGAAAAAAGAAAATTCATACAGGTTTGAAACAACTTGAGGGTGAGTAAATGATCAAATAAAATCATTTTGAAGTGAACTAATCCTTTAAGAATGAACTGACAAATTTCACAAAGGTGAACACTTAAAGCATCCATCTCAAGACACGCGTTTAAAACTTGAACTTCTTTTAACATGGCGTCTTAAAAACATGCAGATGCTGCAAAAGACATGGCTGTCAAAGACGTCCTTCAAGCACATGTCAAATCATTAAATGTCGTCCTTACCCAGAGTGTCACATGGTTCATTCTTCCAGGAGCAGATATCCAGACCGGTTAGCAGGATGGCATGATCATGACGGCGACCTCCTCGCCCGGCCAAGCCTGACTGCCACTGGCAGAAACTGTTCAGAGTGTGGTCAGCATGATGGTTAATCACTAGTCCATCCTGAGGAAGTAAAGAGTTAAGAGTAGATGTAATTGCATTTAATACTGTGTAGACTAGAACAATTCTATATAAATCAATAGTGGATTTAACATCAAAATATAACGTCTACTGATAAAATGTATGTTTTTAATGTAACCTTCTTACTTTAAATAGGGAGAAAAATAATTTATGCAATTTTATGTTATTTATTTGAAAGAATTAAAAGAGCAGTTTCATGCCTATCCTTGGATTGTTGAACTGTTCGAGGATAATGCAATACATTTTAGGCCCCGTTTATTATGGTTATTTTTAAAAATTAACCATGGAAATGACATTTCCCTTCGTTTGTGCCCTTCGTTTACACGCAAACGGAGAATTCTCCTCTGAAACCGATCCTTTCTAAAAACTCCGGCCAGAATGGAGATTTTGGAAAACTTCGTTTGCACGTTTGCATGTAAACTGAGAAAAACTGAGTTTTAGGCAGCCGACGTCACAGTAAGAGACTATTTTCGGGATTCTGATTGGCTAACGTGGGCTTGAGCTTCTCCTTACACTGCCACCTACAGGTTTGGCATGCTCTAGACAGCGTTTACACGGGTTCGTGTCACAAACACTTTTCTGAAAATTGACAGGTGTGCACAATGTTATTTTTGAAAACGGAGAGGGGTGAAATGTCCGTTTATGAAAAAAGCCGTCCACGTGTAAACGTAGCCTTAGAGAGAGTAATTAGTTCAGTAATCTAATTACACTGTTGAAGATGTAATTAGTAACTTACTCAACTCTAGCTGCAAGTGACTAGTGTTGGGAGACTAAGGCTACATAGTATTTTCCAAAACGTTCTCCTCCACACTGAAACGCTAAAATCATCTTACAGCGCATGCGTAAAAGGCTATATCATAAAAGCTCACGAGATGATAGACTAGGCATGATAAAGTTTTCATGCTATTCTTCTGGCATGATAATTTTATTAGCAAAATAACTCACCACTTACTGTGTCTAGGTCGCACACTCAATCGCTATTCTATGTGTGGTCTAAAACACAATTGCCCTCATCTTTTGTCACAGGACGTTGCGAGTAAATTTTCTCTCATCTTTGCAGAATTTAAGATCAAAGTAACACTTATCTTTAGCAATACTGTGAAAACAGTGGCGGCTCTTCAGGGGAAGCAACTCCATTGCCTACCCAAAGTTTTGAGGTGAAAATGTCTCAGAATGTGTTTTTATTGTAAGTGTAACTATTGCGCTCTTCCCCGAATGGGCCCAATCTGCGAAAACGCGAGTCTGAGCGTATAGACGGGGAGACAAATCCAATAGCTGGAGAATTGTGCCTCCGTTGGTGAAAAAAAGAAATAGCCAATAACCATTGAGTATTTCACTTCCAGCGATTAGGAGTGTTGAGAAAAGTAACATGGCAGAGGAGGCTAGCCTCCCTTGTCAACCAATCATCGAAAATACGTAAATTACTTGATATATTAGTTTGTACTTCTACCGCTGATGTATCAACTATGTATGTAGAGTAGAAAATAGCCAAACATGCTCTTTTAACACGGACACGGAAAAGAATAGAAGGTGGGATTTTGAATCAAGTGATAGGCTAGGTGAGTGAAAGTGTATATTCTTGTATATTCTTATATTTAATATTCTTATATATATATTCTTATATTTAAAGTCTTTCTGTAAGAATGTGCCATTTTCTGTCTGTACATTTTCGGACTAAAAGACAATTTTAATGCAGTTAAACATCTTTGGGATGTGCCTCCACACTAAACTTTAGTGTGCCTCCTCTATTTTAAAACCCACCAACCCACTGTGTGAAAGTGAATAGCTCATAGCAGGCACATATCGGTACAGCCATATATATCAATAGGTAAGGTACAATATGCGACTAAACATGTCATCGATTTCAATTACCGATTTCAATTACCGAAAACAGCATTTTCAAATTTATCCACTTGGGAAAACATCTTCAAAAATGTCCGTTTTCAAAGGACAAAAACAATGACTCAATGTGGACAGAAGGCCAAAATAAAGAGAAAAAGATGTGTTTTCAAATGTACCCAGATTAGTGTATATGTAGCCCAACTCAAACTGCTTATCAAGTTCTGGGCAGAACAATTACCGGCTGCCTCTGCTGACCCCACCTCAGTAAATGAGTCTATACTGTAGGTAATTAGCCCCTCATCACTGATCCTGAGTGACTGTTGCTAATTACTCCAATCAAAAGGGGGATGAGGGTAATTTTCTGCATTCCTCGACTGGTGGCTAACGTGAACTTCATTAACATTAGCACAGGTGTATCAGTAACAGAGCCCTTCAGCCGTATGCTGGCCCGCTTTCCCACAGACATGTCCCTCGCCTGGCTGGAATCCAACGGAATGCTGTGTATCCAATTAAACTGTCATCATAAAAACGAGACCTGTTCAGATGGAGCGTCTCAAAAAGAGCGAAAGAGACAAGCCTCTCAAGGACAATAAAATCCACCTTTTGAAGCGATGTTTCATTCGGCTTCAAAGCTCTGTGTTATCTAAACCTCTCACTGTCCATGACGTCAATCGCCTCCAGAGGGCTTTAACTCTCATTCATTTTACAAATATGCACTTGGTGTTGGTGTAAGATATTCATTTGAACACACATTATCAATGCAATAGAGCCAAGATCTTTTACTCTGTTTTAAAAAATCTCCACTGCAATAAAATTCATAGCACCTTAAACTCACCTGGTCTTCATCCAGCAGTATTAGCCCAACAATTACAACATTGATGTCACCTCCAATCGTGCCATCTTTGAAAAGCGTTGAGACCTTTTTGGAGATGAGAAACAATGCAGAAGAATCAGCATTAGGCTACAGGGTTGTGCATAAACGTGCAGGCATCTAAACTCAGTTTGACTTTCTTGAATAGAGCAATAAGAAGCTTCTGTTTGGAAAAATGAGAGAGGCATACCACATGTACTTAAGGGAATCCCTAATCCCACATTTCACTGGCCTTTGAAACAGAACTGAAGACAAAGTCCCTGAGATGGTTTAAAGTGCTCAGGGAACATAAATACAAGCACTTAGTTCCCAATACAAGGCCTTTCAGTTCTGCTATTTTGTCTTTCTTTTCGTTGACACCAACACAAGAGGCGTTCAGTTTGGTTTCATGTGTCAGTATTTCGCTGATCCTTTGTAAAACACTTTTAACACACCTTCAAAAAGCCTGAGTTTGATATGTTCACAGCATGTAACATGATCCTATTTTGATTACTCTACAATAATGTTTTCATGTGTGCTTAAGTTTTGTTCAGTGCGCTCACCCCAAAGACACTCACTTTGACTTTTAGCAATTATTAACTAGTCCGTTTGGTCAACCAGATGCTTTGACCTCAACTAGACATAATTTTCCATGCAATCAAAACATACATGAACACATAAAAATGGGAACTGTATGGACGGATGCATTGATGCATGGATCGATGTAATATATAGATGGATCTATGGATGTATGTATGTATGGATGGATGGATGATTGGGTGGATACATCTATGGGTAAATGGATGCATAGAAGGAGGGATGGATGTATGCATGGGATGAATGCATGGAGGGACAGATGCATGGAGGATTGAATGTATGGAGGGACGGATTGATGTATACATGGATGATGGATGGATGCATGCAATAAATGGATGGATGCTTGGATGGATGGATTAATGGATGGATGCATGGATGGATGGATGCATGGATGGATGGATTAATGGATGGATGCATGGATGAATGGATGGAAGGAGGCATGGATTGATGCATGTAATTAATGGATGGATGGATAGATGCATGGATAGACAGACAGATGGATAGATGGATGCATGCATGGATGGATAAATTGAAGGATAGACAGATAGGATTCAGCCTGGATTCATTACATCCGTCTTACCATGTTAAGAACAGTGAGGACATATGTGGTTATATTCTCATGGCCATGATTGTCCATCATGTTGCGGTCGACCACCACCAGCGTCTCCACATTCAGCCTCTGGTGGGGATGAGGTTTAAACGTAATGGCTCGCTTCCCTCTGGGCATGAACTTATATTCATCCGGGAAAATATAGATATCTTCCTCAGGAGGTTTAGGCATATCTGAAACACAGGACCAAGACAATATCAACACTAGGTCATACAGTCAATGCTGGTTCCCCAAAGAAAATGCATTACTAGTTCAGTAAAAAGCTGAATCTGTGTCTGGAAAGCTCAGGCCCTTACGAGACATTAATGCACGCCATGTGTGTCAAAATGTATTAGCTGTTACCTCACATCCCACATAAGATTTGGTTACTCGGTTTGTAAAATATTATTCAGGGTTCAAATGCGGTGTGAGGATGTGGTGTTTGTTTAGAGTAGGTGAAGATAATTCATCCCTGACCAAACACAATACAGGTGTGATGATGTCATGAAAACATGTTCAAGCTGACCCTTGAACAGCTGTGACCTTTTTACATACGACTGTTGTCTAAAATACACCTCCTCCCCTCCTAATGAACGTCTTTGACAGTCCAGCTACTAGACCTGAACCATGTAATGGAAATCAACTCTGTTTGAAGGTGCGGTTGGAGAGAGAATGTCCTTACATACATTTCTTCCGTCGTCCACAGAAGTGCTGTCTCTGCCGTGTAGTGTAGTTGAAGTTGTCATGACTGTGCGGGGTACGCTGGTTCTCCTCTGGATCCGTCTGTGTGTGTGTGGTTCTCTCATCTTGTCTGCTGGTTCTCCACAGATATGGGACTGCTGAATCTTTTCTGCTGACCGTCTTTAGCTCCGAAGACCTCCTGGTTCTGCCTTTGCTTGTCTGTGGTGGCATGAATCTCTTGTAGAGGATGTGGGGATGGTGGTCAGATGGTGCTGAGAAGTTCTCCAGAAGTGCCTGATGTGGATGCAGTGGCTTCAGAAAGTAATCCAGATCCTGAGTTCTAATCAAACCTGACTAGAGGGAAAACACACTGGTCAATGCCTTGCAGTCTTCATATACACAACATTAAATGTGTTCTATATCTGTATGCTCATTTACAAGTTCATCATTTTGTTTAGAATCTACTAGAGTACGTTTACATAATGTAATAAAAATGTATTTATTTTATATATAATTTACATTGTTGCAGCACCTGTTTTCAACCTCTATCTGAACACTGTTTTAGTTTTGATTTCTTTAAAACCTGCCTTCCAAAAAGAGCAGTCTGCTCTGATTGGTCAGCTGGCCCCACTCTGTTGCGATTGCTCAACCGCTTAGAGCAGGGGTCGGCAACAGGCGGCCCGTGGGCCAAACCTGGCCCGCCAGCAATAATACCTGGCCCGTGCTCGCAACCAGATTATTTTGATAGCGGCTGGTTCTGAAATAGATCTGTCATGACAGAAACAGTTACTTACAATCACTTCGTCTTCAAAACATTATGCCGTCATACTCACATTTTGCCTTCAAAATAAAAGTACGAGAACGTTTTTGCAGCAATGTTTTATTTTGAGATGAATTGAGAGCTTTTAATTTGAAAAGTTCTGAAAGGCATTCAAAAGAGTATGTGGATCGCTTCGTTGCAGATAAGACACACCAGCTTTGCATTTACAAAGCTAGATAGGATGAACGGATAGTTGTCCTTCCATTTTTCTTTGTAGGGTATGCCCTGGCTATTTTCACTTAAACTAGCACAAATGTTAACATCACTCGGCACACGACGTAATAGCGTACCTCCAGCACGCAAACAATAAAAAAAATGCAGTTTAGTATGTGAGGATGCCAAGGAATAGTAGTGTAAAAGTTGGCTACATCAAATAATTATTACAAGTTAGGCTCCATTATGTAACAAGCAAATTAAAATGATACACATTTATTATTCACAAAATGGAAAGAGAAAAAAAAAACATAGTTAGTTAAGAGCATGACTCAAGCATGCCATTAATTGGCTTATTTAAGTCCTATTTTATTTTTTTGCGTTCCGCATCTCCCACATATGTGTGTTAAGTGTGTTATGTGTGTTAGGCGGTCTGTGTTGCAAGTTGGTAAATGAAGATACTTGCCAGGTTAACTTACGTTTCAATACTGCTTTATTAATTTATCCAATGCAAAACCCAAACACCGCCACACAAATATAGCTTTTTGTTAATGACTCCCCTACTACAGGGTTTAACAGTAACAGCTTACTAACAGTTACAAAATACACTGTAACAGTCTGTCACAGGCAATTCTAGTTGCATTTTTCATCAATTAATTTCTGAAATTATCCTTTTTTGTGGCACGATGCCAAACTTACTTTCTGACCCCTGGCTTAGAGCATGTATGAGCTCTGGAGGCTTCCCGAGGCGCTGTAAACACTACTGTAATTACGCTAACTATGGAGTCAGTTTTGCCATATTGGTTCAGTCAAGAAGAACAAGCTAAACAATCCGAACCTCCTTTGCAAGCACGACTTATGCAGAAGTGGAAAAAACAGCATCCCTTGATCATCGCGGCAACACACTACTTACGCAAATCAACCAGACCTCGCCAATTTTGTTTATCGCCATCACACGGTTTCCAACTATGTTGACTCCGCATTACAGGAATATTGTGACTTGTACGTTGTGGAAAGAAAACTTAAGACTACAATGGAGGCGTTTCAGGGAGTTCAGAAACAATGACACTGATATAGAAGATTACGCCTTTTGGAGGGACTTTGTGCTTTTTAACTTTGCAGACTTGTTTCACGCTCAATAGCACTGTGTATGCACTGCGTGTTTCAGAGATACAGTTCAGTATCTTGGTTCATTTACTGTGAAACGAGCAGCTGAGACGCTGAAACATTATATCATGAGTTGCACACGTGTAAAACAAACACAACAATCTTCACTTTGAAACCGCCAAAATAAAAACATTTGAAAATGTAGACATTGACATGTAAATATTTGTATTGTAATTTTACCACTGCACTATAAAATAAAATATTTTTTATTAAATACTATTTAAAATATATATATATTTAAAATAAATTTTAGCTACAAAGTCTGAATGCAGTTTATACATTAAGGCTGAATTAACCATAAAGAAAATGAATGAAGTACACCAGTACAGTGTTTTGCAAGCACTGTCATAATGCTAATGCGCTTTGGAACATAAAACAGACACTTTGCAAATGTTCTCAAACGCAAAACCCATCTGGATCGAAGATTTATTTTGAGTCTGATTTCCAAACTGTTCAAGAATCAGTACCGATCACATATGAGGTGCAGAACTTGCATGTCAAGCCGACTCGGTTTATGACACAAACGCCCAAATTACACTTCTTTGGAAAGCTGTGCTGTCATTAACACTAACAAGCTTCACGTCCCTCGCAATCTGGAGATCCCAAGGACTCTTCAAACCCTCATCTAAATGTCACGTCAGGTCAGAGCGAGAACTCATTTGTGCAGACGCTTCAGCGTGGTCTGATAATTACCTTCAATTGGGCTCAGAGGATAAGCTCCTCTCCAAACAAACAGAAAAGCCCTTCTGAGAACCTGTTTGAACCCAATGTGCATCTGATTATCATTCGTCATTGCCAATAACACTTAAGCTCAATGCACGCCAATCATACAGACAATAGGCTGTAAAACATATGTTGAACTCTGGAAAGCGGATTGCATTTAAGTTTAGGATTTGTGCATGTGAGGCGCATGAGAGAAACTATCTGGAGGACACAAGTACATTAAAGGACTGAGGTTTCTAATGGGTTTGTGAGGTAAATTATGATGGCATATAAACTGAGAGAGCCATTTATGGGAATTGAGCAGAAGTAGGGGTGTAAAAAGTCACTCAAAACAAAACAAATCCTGCATATGTATCGATCTTGAAACATGGATCACAATCGTCATCAATGAATGTAACTTTTAAGAGTGCATGGCCTGTCTACAAAGGTTCAAATTGATCTAGCCTGCTGAAAAGACTGGTTAATGCTGGTAACTGCTGTTTTCCACCACTTTTGTTAGCCTACACAGTTGAGCAGAGATCTGCTCTCGCTGGCTCAAGGAACGCTGCCTCACTCCACGCTTAAGTAATCAACGAGCAAAGCCATACAGGTCTCGCCAGACTAAACAACCCCAATCCAAGATCACAGTGTGTGTAGAGGATACACATCTCATCACGTAATTAACGCCTGTATGGGAGGTAACTGCTGATAGATTTCAACACGCGCCTTTTCAAACAACACTTGAGTGATTCTGGAACTGCCCATGACGTGCAATGATAATTAGACATTTTAATTACCACATCACACATACTGTGCATTTACAGCGAAGTATTACAATGAAAGACACAACTGGCTCTTTAAGAGAACAGTCGCAGGTTAAAACTTTTTACAGTGGACGATTGTAAAAAATATCCGGTAACACTTTATTTTGATGGTCCCTTATGAACATTTTGTTGACTATAAATAACTTTGCAACTACATGTCAACTAACTCTCATTCGAGTATTAGTAGACTTAATATCTGATAACTCTTTATCCTCCAACAGACATTATACTGACTATAAGTAACTTTGCAACATGCTAACTTATTCTAACCCTAACCCTACCAGTTTACTAATACTCTACTAACACTCTAATGAGAGTTAGTAGACATGTAGGTGCAACGTTACTTATAGTCAACCGAATGTGTTAAAGGGACCATCAAAACAAAGTGAAACCAAATATTCTATAATTTATGACCGTGGATGAGAATTGATGTCACTCCATATTTTATAGTACAAGCTATAAAATGGATGTTGATGCCTAAAAATAACCACTCAAAAGAAACGCTGCTAGATTTCAGTGTGGGGAGAAAGACACATGTCAATAACCACTGGCTGTGGATCAGATTTTAGTTCGTTAGGATAGTTGATATCATTAGCAGCTGTAAACAGATTAATCCAGGCGCTTCCAGAGCAGTGATTCAAGACTCCATCAGGAGAACAACACCTGGGACTTAATCTCACCCCAAGACCAAAGGTCCTACAGTCAAGCATTTGATCCTTTATTGGACGCTGAGGACTTCAAAGAGCAAAATTACCCAGTTGTTTTGGTGTCAAGGCAGCAATCCTCATGAGATACGCTTGTCTTCTGTCACCAGATCACAGGGTTTAGTCAACAGAAGCGACCTCTGCCAGTGCCAATGTTTTCAGGCTAGATGTAGGATGAAGTTCAGGCATGACTGGTCACTCCGCATGACTCTGGCCTGCTGTTCTCATGTTGGGAGTTTTGGCAGTTGTCAAGACTAATTCCCAAAGTCGACTCGATTTATGGCGATTGCGCTTTCATGCCGTCTACACGCTTACTGCATGTCTTCCAGTCGGTCATTCCTATTCAACCAAAGTTTAGTCAATAGAATCCCACAGGATTGCAATTATGGCTTCTGGTTAGTTGAGGAAGACAGTACGGGATCTCATTGACATAATTCAGACAGACAGAGAGCGACCTTGCAGTGACCTGTGTCGTGTTTTTCATGTGATTAAATGCACATGGTGTCTTTCAAATATTATGCACTACACTTAGTGTTCATCCTCTGTGACATCACTTCCAGTTACTGAGCCCTATTTACCTCAGACTATCGCAGAACTTTAATTTTCAGATGACCGTTGCTTTAAAGACTCACTGGAAATTGTTTCCAGAGCCACTATGACAGATAAACTTGTTAACCTGTATTCAGAGTGACCAGATTAAATAAAAGCAACATACACTCTAAAAAATGCTGGGTTGTTTCAACCCAATTTTGGGTCAAATATGGACAAACCCAAACGTTGGATCAAAAATGGAATTTAAAAATTTAACCCAATGGCCATATTTGACCCAAAATTGGCTTAAAACAACCCAGCATTTTTTATATATTTAAATACTCTTCACTATCACATAAGCCCCTTTCACACAGAGATTCCGGAAAATACACGGATAAAGTGACCCGGGATTTGACCCGGGTTCGTTTGAAAATGGTTCATTCACACTGCCAGTGATTTGCCGGAATCAGAGAGCGCGTTCACACACAACCCGGGTATGTCCCGGATAGACGCGTGACGTTATGATGTGCGCTTTCGATCTCGAGAAACCACGCTCGATCATTTTTTTTCGGATTCGGTCGTACACTAACGCATCACGTACCGTTCCACAAAGCTGGCGAACGATCTCAGCTTCGGCGCGGATTGCAAGGAGCTCTCGGGTCTCTGCTTCAGTCCAGTTTGCAGACATCTTTTCGTTCTTTCTTGTATCGATGACGAACACAAACGTTCTTCTAACAGAGTAACAGAGTCGCACGATAACTACGTTATTGCGAAGGCTCGTGCATCATCACTACGACACACCCCTTACGGCATTTGTCCTGGCTTTTGTTCACACAGCGCGCGTTCCGGGTCTGAACACGGCAATGTTACTAGGTCCCCAACCCGGCATCGATCCCGGCATTAAACCCGGGTCGTGTTTGCGTTCACACAGAAGGCGTTCCGGCAATTTGCCGGCAATTTGCCGGGTTCAAAGTGCTGTGTGAATGGGGCTATAGACAGGTCTGCCATCTAACAAAGCAAACAAACCTGGCAGGTGACCTTTCTTTGAAATTTAATTTTAATCCAGAGAAGAGAATATTGCAAATGAGATATATTCATTACTAATTTTATTTTTTCTAAGGAATTTTAAGAGAAACATCTATAAATGAGCAACTCATAAGCAATACAATTCCCTTTGGTGCTGTTCTTTTTGCCATTCTCTGCTGGGAGAATAAATGAATTCTGCCGTTCTGAAAGCTGGAAGATGTGTCAACAAAGATTTGTACTGCAAAAATGAAAATCGCTGTTGTCGTAAGAGCTTGAATTATGTTGTTCGAGAAATGCTGGGTGATGTAATGGATAAACAAATCAAATTTCAGTTAAATTTATATCAAATTTGGTCTTAAGCAACTGCCAAAGAGGAAATAGGGGAGTCATGAAGGAAACCATAAATTTGTTGATCTATCCAGGGAAATCTGTACCTTTCTATTTCTGCCAGAAGGAGACTCGGAAATTTAAATAAATTTACGCACACGGCACTCAAGCACACAGTTTAGCATAAGTAAACAGTGGAAATCCATGCTGTCAATCGGGAGTGGTGCTGCTGACATTCCTGCATAAGTAACACGTAAGAATCATCTGCCACAAATCTGAGCCTCAGTCTCCCTGGTCCAAGACAAGCTTAACTAAAAACAAATGTCTGCGCTGCCTCCTTAAATACCTCTCATGAAATTACACACTGAGAGCTACAAGGTGCAAATAGCAGTCATAAAGCTCCAGGAGACGGGCTGAGACGCTACCTGGGAGAAAAATAACAGCTGCACTCCCGCACTCAGGGAAATGGGCAGATCCAGGCACGACCCTACAGGAACTCTAATCAAAGGAGCTGAGCGGATATGAGGAAACTCGGAGCGATGCACCTGACGCTGTTCCTATTTCCATGAGAGAGAGGCTTCTACTTGCCTTGCTGCTTTTAGAAGCTGAAACCGGACCTCTTCAGAGCTGCTATAAGAGTTTATATGCCAGCTGAAACTATTTGGGAACGGTGTCGATGATTCGTTTTTTAAATTCTCTTACATCATCTCAGTGACTAACTGTTGCTGTTCTTGTTGTGAAGAGGCAGATCCAGAGTCTTAACCCCTTCCTTGACATTTTATTGCATGAATGCTGACTATATATATCTAGACTAAATCAACTTGAGCTCCTCAGAAACACCATATCCAGCAGGATCGCATGTATCCTTGCACATTGCCAACAACCTCCCGCCAATAATTAGTCATCCATGGCGCCTCTTTCTGCTCTGTACAGGGCAAATTATGCTACGCTCCATTTCTGTTCATTATAAATAAATATGTTAGTCTTTAATTCTGTCAGTCCATCAAAGCTACATTGAAAGCCTGGAGAGTGAAACTTGGGATTGTTTTATGAGGGATAATAATGTATATATTTTGGACAAGAGATCTGAAGAGTTGCTGGGGGTTGCATGGTTTGGTTTAGCCAAATGATGAATGCTAATTCATAAGCATTGTGGGAAATTAGGTGAAAGAGAATGAACCTATGCACCAGGTCCTGCTACGAAACAGCTTGGGACCAGAAATCAAACAATTTCTTTCGGATTTAATGTTTGTTTTGGTTTTAATTAAGGGAACAAAATCAGTTCAATATAAAAGGACCTGTACTAACAAAAGGAGCTGTGACATGCTACAAACTCTCAGTCCGGACCAGTGTCGGACTGTCAGTGTCTTATGGGCCGTTTACACGATACTGCTTTCAACTTAAAATGCAACTTAAACGCAAGTTTTGTATGCGTTTTGGGAGCCTGAAAACACAAACTACAAAAACGTGTAAACTACAAAAATGCGAATATGTAAAAACTGTAAGGTCACGTGTAGTTTTTCTAGAAGTGGCCAACTACTGGCCTGGCATGAATAATACAGTGGTTTTAATCGTTTTCTCGGATCCCTGTGGACGGGTATCAAAAGTGTTGTTGTCTGTAAGTGAATAACGCAAAGGAATATCTTTTACGTTTTTAGTACAGCGTTGTTGTGTAAACGTATCTTTAATGTGCCTGTGACACAACTAGATTTCATATCTTTAAGTATTTCCTATTTAAAGTCTTAAAGTAAACATTAAACTGCATTCACAATGTATTTAACTCTTTCCCCACCAGCATTTTTGAAAAAAGTTGAAATTTTCATAAAAGTTTCATGGCCGCAGAATATATAGTTGTATAAATATCTTAACATGCAACATATCAAAAGAAAGAACAGAGCTTTTACACATTCTTATTCTAGCTTTATGCATTCTTTTTTAAATCAACATTTGAATGTGGGTAAGTTTAATTTTAAAAAAATGTTTAATAATAAAAAGGAAAATTTTGAGCCAAAAGCTGAGAAAATCACTTTTTTCTTTGTCAAAGACTACGTCTGGATAAGATTCAGAAAGATGATCAAAACACAGATGGAGTAGATCGAGTCCATCAACACCCCCAAAGCTTGAACAGTCCTATACCTCGTCCTGGAATGACATTTCATTCAGTAACGTTATTTTCAGTTTTGATTATATGCTATTTAATGTTGATGATCACGTTATTTTACATATTTTACATTATTATACATATTACCTATATTGCTTGTTTCTGCTTCTTCTTCACATGTCTTTTGATCAGGAGATTCAGTACTCTTTCACAAGATGTGTCACAGCGCCCCCTACCATATAACACTAAGAACACGGAAAGCCGGAAATTTCCGTCAATGGCAGGGAAGTGTTGTCTCATAAATTATGGAAAATTCCATTGGGGGAGACTTAAATTACATAATGTAACATAAAATGAATATACAGTAAGGAGGGATTTTTATCATTAGAAACTGACTGGAAAAGTTGAAATTCCATACCCAGATTGAGTTGTGTGCATTACTTTTACACGACTTTCATGTCTTTTTTTGTGCTTGAGAGTTTTGAGTTCTGCACAAGAAAGCACCAAGAGTTTTGAACAACATGAGCAAGAGTAAATTATGACATTATGTGTGGGTTCCTTTAACAAGACCAGCAACATGAACAGTGAATTTTGTTTTGATGTAGACTTTAAGCATTTTAAAAATGTCTCTCAAGTAAGTAATAATGTTAATCAGTTTAAATTCTGTGTTATCCCCAGTACAGCGGTTGGGGCTGGGTGTCCAAATGTAGATTTATGGCTTCAGTTTATGGCTGACATCACTCACAATTAGCCTGTTATTGTAGACTGGCGACACTTCAGAAAGACTTTCAGTGTGGAGTTTCCAAGGCATGGCACTCGTCTCAACCCAGACTGCCATTTCCAATGACCCTCCTAATTGGCATCCCATGTGCCACCATTAAAGTCAACTATTGTACCCTTTTGTATAAAGCTGTCAGCTTGAAATCATTGAGGCCTATTCGCCTAGTCTTCAGGCCTTTAAACTTATAGTTAGGACCTTTTATGACAAACCCAGAGTGGCATCAAAGCCCTTCCAACCTCTTGTGTTGATCTGCCAACCTGGTCTCAGCTACTCAAAGTGGATTTATACATGGGCTTTACATGACAAGTAAGGAGAGGCAGAGTTAACTAATGACTCTGCACCACTGCTAATCACATCCAGCTGGGGACAGTGTGATAGTCTACATTACACTGCCAAAACATATTTCAACAGTAGACTTAGTACATTTTCAATGACAGTAATATTTGATCTGCCTCCATTTAAAGACAGACGATCACACAGAGGTTAAAAGTCATAGGGAAATGAGCTAACAAAGATTATCTCAGAGTGATTGTTGCACTTAGATTTAAATCATTCACACCAGTCGTGACGTAGTACAGTTAATGCTATGAATCTCCATTTGACATAATGTTGTGACTTGGGCCAGTGCGAACCATGAGATCAAAGTTTGGACTTTTTTTTTTCCATTAGTCCCACACCTCAATGCTGGCACCAATGGCTCAGGCAATTCGCGAAAAGATCAACGTGAGCAAATATGGCAAATAGATAGCAAATTGATAGACGCCCTTGGCTTTAACTCATCCAGAGAGCCAGCGCTTAGTGAAAATCAATGACAATTATTGATGCAAGGTTTGTAGTAAACTGCATTAATATAGATGTATGGTGTGTTCGAACACTTGGCATGTTTGTGTCAATTAGAACAATCCCTGGTCCGATTGCTCTGTTAGTGTGATTAATTTGAATAAGTGTGAACGTTGCCATCCGAACCCTGTCACACACCAAACAAGCGGACCGAGACCCACTGAAAAGATGGGTCTTGGCCCGCTTTCAAACAAACTCTGGTGTGGTTTGACTGAAATAAGAGCACAACAGTGTACTGTAACGCTAGCCTGGCTCCCCACTCCTACGTACTTCCGCTCAATTTTCCTTCCGTACTACGTCTGGGCTTGCGGTATATTCTTGGGTTTTCTCCGATAATTTTTTTACCGGTCCAACCAGCGAACAGAGGGAGTGGTTGATAACCATGACGTTGAGGTTGTGCGCTAGTTTGAGTTGACATAGCCTACGTCACGAGACTCACGACCAAACGTTAGCGATTGGTTATGGCAGATCCAAAGTGGCTTTTGGCAGATCCAATAGTTTTAAACTTTAACAGAGTACTCGCCTTGAAGGAAGTTAACGCTTGTCAATGGAGAGTGGCCAGACTCTCTGTACAAATTAAATGTACGAGTGTCTGGTAGGACCAGGATACTGTAACACAGTGATACACCGAAATTTGGGCAACTGAAAATATTTGGCTAAAATTTTCGGTTTTGGGCATTATAGTTTTGGAGGGCCACAATCATTGACTGAGGGCTTCTTCGATGACACATTTTGACTGTTTCAGAGTATTGTTGCGGAGTACTCCGCAAATATTATGCAGGAGTAGTAATATGTAAAATTAGTTTGGCTGAAATATCAAGAGGTTGCTCGTTACCAAAAAACTTTACTAAAAATGATCCAATTTCTCAAATTTAATTCAAAATGAATAATTCAACATTCAGATATGGACTTTGAGGTGTATTGTGTGTTTTGTTAAAACTGCAATGCAACTGAATGTAAAACTGAGTATTTGTGGATTCTTGAAGAGCTCATGGTAATTTTTCAGTATTGCTGAAATTGGTTGACCTCCTTGCTAAAACAAACTATGCACAAATAAAACATCCTCATATATTAATGCTTATGTGACAACAGTATGTGTTTGTTTCCACTGAGGACGAGTATAGATCCTCCAAATGTCGATTTGACTAATAAAAGGAGGCTCTGTTCTCTTGTAAAACCTCCCCTGACCCAAATTTATGTGTTATTGAGTCACTGGTTTTAGGGGATTTGAATACTGTGATTTAAGAGGGGCTCTATTGATGGGACAGGGCACTCTATGTCAGTCCAGTCAGGGTAAAGTCATGAGAACTGCGGCACAGTCACTTTGCTCTTCCGGCGCCTACTGGGAGCCGAATCTCGTGCGGCCTGGGAGCCAAAATAACAAAAGCACTCTGGAGGGTTGAGGTTTCTCTGCACACCGAACATTAATCCACGGAGAAAACAAGCAGATGGGATGATGAGTAGACTAGCCTGATGAATACAGCAGTTTTGCACTCAAAGACCAACATGATTCAATGCATTGATGATGACACAGTCATCGCTCCACTGTTCATGCCAAAAATGCTTGAGGTTGTGGGTCTTATTCTCTCCAAGGACAAAATAAATTCTTTCTGGTCTATTTTCATCACCATCATTATGAACTATTTGAACGGCATATAGCATAAATCAGTTGGGGTTAGTATTAATTTTCCACATTTCAGAGGAAATAGAGAAACCCTAATATAGTTTTGTTCTGCAAAGATACATTCTTAAGACTTGCTATCTGAAAATGACTCCTTAAACCATTATGCAATCAATCAGCTCTGAGACAGGATAACCCACTCACCATCCCCGCGCATGTAGACAGGGCCACAGATGAGTTGACCTTTGACCTCAGCACCCCATGGTAGAAGCAGAGGTCGTCTTGTGGAAAAGGCTGCAGGCTCTTGGTGCCGCTCATGCCCAGGGTTTGTACAGTGAAGCTGGGTGTCATCAGGTCAAGTGACGGCTGCAGGTCAAGTTGGAAGTCTTGCCCTAAT
Organism: Phoxinus phoxinus; assembly: GCF_949152265.1. Lineage (NCBI taxonomy): Eukaryota > Metazoa > Chordata > Actinopteri > Cypriniformes > Leuciscidae > Phoxinus > Phoxinus phoxinus. Next base: position 7,054,645 of record NC_136885.1, read on the forward strand.
CCATGGAACCTAAAGTGAACGGTGGGGTCGTGACCTTGACCATCCGTGGATCGTTTCCGCCGGTGCTGGTGGGCCACGGCATGGGAAATGTAACGTCCTTGATGGTCCACCTCATATGGGGCCACAATCTCATATTCTACATTGGAAGGAAGTTGGGTTATTATTACATGCAAGAGTTCAATGCATTATTTCTGTTCAGGTATGAAATAGATTAATCTCAAATATCAAATATGCAAAAGTGTCATTTATACACCACTAGTTTCCTGAACACTTTTTGTCTTTCATTGTTCAGCAAACAGACAGTCCCACTCTGTTGTTATTTTTGTTTTGATGATTATTTATTCAAAACATTTTCCTGATGCAAATAAGAATAATGCATTTTATTATGCATTATGTTTATTTTGAAAGAGTACAACCCACATTGTACGATTAATTAAATGTTAATTGCCATTTCTTTTAAATGAATTGTACAATTTACTAGCAATTTCTGAGTAAACTTTTCTCTTTTTTTTCAGCCAATTCAGGTGCAGTATTTTCTTTTCTGAACTACAGTAAACTAGAAGAATGACATCTATGTAGCGTCTCATCTTTTTTAAACTTTCACTAATGCAGCAAATTCACATATTACACTAAAACAATGGTGTAGTAGAAACAATGTTCAAAAACTGCTAGTAAATTTCACAGTTACAAAGAAATGGCAAGTAACGAATTGAACATAAACTTTTGAAGTAGAAAGACTGAAGTATTTTCTTGTAAATCCTTTGTGCAAACGATTCAATGCTGCTTAAGTTCCGAAGGACAAAACTATTTAATAATGACAAATAATAAAAATACAAAAATAAAAATAAAAATAAAACAAACACCTATTCTATAGTCCAAATACAGATCTTAGAAAGGACTAAAAGCCATTTATCATTTTAATGATTCACATCAGGAAAAAAAAAAGATTATTGTAAAAAAAAAAAAAAGATTGTATCTATACAAATGCAAGCAAATGTGATTTATAGGAAGAACACGTCAAGATGCTGCTCGTGGGGCGAAGGTCAGAAGACGTGTTTTAATGTTGTGTGATTCTGACCTCTACATACACTCACGCTCCTCTCATCCTCGCGGTGGTCTGGTGGCTCGAGTTATAAATGCTTTTACAGACATGAGAAGACAGATTTATGATCTCTGACCGTAGAGACACACACTGATGACACACACTCCTAACGCTCCGCTGTGATATGGAGACACACGCTCTCACCGTCTCTCATTCTCTTTCTCTTTCTCTCTCACACACACACACACACACACACACACACACACACACACACACACACACACACACACACACACACACACACACACACACACACACACACACACACACACACACACACACACACACACACACACACACACACACACACACACACACACACACACACACGCTATTATATCTGGCTACTCCAGTCTCTAAGCTCATGCCAAACAGTGCAGAGACTCTTCACAGGATAAAGGCAGTAAGTGCACACAGAGACTGTTTGTAAAGCTTGGCTGATTGATGGAGAGCTTCTTCAAGTGTCTGTCTTTGTTCATTGTTCACTAAGTCCCAGTGCATGCCAATCTTTATGCCACACACCCCCACTTTCTGTGTGTGTGTGTGTGTGCACGCACAAAATTGTCCACAGAACCGACATACAAAACTTACTTTCGGGGACATCTGGGGACACCCTTGTTTGGGATTTTTATTTATTTATTTATATATGAAATAAACATGTTTTTATTTTAAATTCGAGAGGTTTTCTTTTAGGGGAAAAGTTAGTCTGTATCCAAACCCTTGGATTATTATATTTATATAAAAACTGCTCTTGTTTTTAGAATATCCTTAATTACAAAACTAATGAAATGTATGTGCATGTGTGTCAGGTCCTGTATACGCCACATGTCACCGCAAGAACATTCAAACCTGAAATCGCATACAGTACATTCATTTTGTATTAGATTATATTTTTAAAACGGCCTTATCATCTCAACACAACAGTTTATTACTTTTATTATAGAGTGCATTTGTCTCAGATCAATTAGGATATCTAGCGCCCCCTGGCGACGACATCCCATCTAGTCATTTTCCTTTTCTTTTAATTTTAAACGAAAGTCTCATAAAAGTCTAAATTAATTATGTAATATTAATAAATTGCTCACATGCCCCATGAAATGAAACAATAATAATAATGCGACTGACAGCTGTCAATCACATCGGACAGGTATGCTCTCACCTGTGTTGTGAGGTAAACGCAGTGTTTCCAGCAGAGGTTTGTGCTTTACAAGAGGACCAGCATGAAGGGTTGCAGATGCACAGGAAGTTCTCTATGGATGATAAACAGTGAACATGCATCATTTGCATTGCAATTAAACGCAATCACTTTGAAGAGACAGACGCGTGTTTGCTCACCTGGTGGCATCCGAGCATGAAAAACAGAATGAGGAGCACAGAACAGATTGATGCGGTATAATTCCTCATTGATGGCACAGGGCGCAGGCAAGCCATGTCTCCTGCAGACTCTTATCCAAAATCTGCAGCGAACAGCCTCTGCGCCTCTCCAAATGCGCGCTCTCCGTTTAAACACTGCACGCTCACTTAAAATCTATTCATACAGCATCAGTGAAGTTCCCTCAAATCAATCGCGATCCCGAATCCATGATCTGTATCCTGCCGGTGTACTTCCAGATCCAACAGCATTTTGGAGAGGTTTATTTTCTTCCTGCGCATTAGTGGCGTGTGATTGAGGATAAGTGTGCCATTCTTAATGCAGATGTTCTCCGCTCAGTGCGCTTTGAGTGAATGTCTGGAGCGGCTCGAACGCCGGTGTGATTCACACGCGCTTCCAAACAGCCAATCGCAGCTCGCACCTGTGCGCAAGAGCTGGTCTCTGATAAGAGGAGGGTCGAAGCATCTACACTGTAAAAAAGTAAACCCACTAAAAGTCATTTCTGCCATACATTTTTAATCAAATGAAAGGTGGTGTAAAGATTGCAGTCACTACTAATTCAAAATGGTATATTCTTATTTTTTTATGTAATATTTCAGTATTTATTATGACTTATCGTGCACATTATCAGAATAATTATTATTTAAAAGTTCATGTTTTTCTTTTACAATCTTTAACCAAAGTAGACAATCTCCCCCTCCCACTGACTTGCAACAAAATCGATTCTCTTCTCTGATGACGTGTTTACTGGCATGAGGGCAGGACAAACTGTCACTCACATGAAATCAACCAATAGCAAACCAAAACCATTCAACCATTCAATCAATTGCCCATGGACAAAATCAAATCTCATCCTACATTTGTATCTTGTTCCAGAAGCCGTTTCAGGGCTACATGTGGGTTGATAGGAAAGAAAAGATCACAACTTCCATATGACAATTTTCTGATGATCATTTGTTGATAATTTCTGATGATGATTTTTTCAGTGATGGCCATATCAGAGAACCATTTTTTGTTCCCCAAAGAAACTTTCAGTAAACAATTTTTTAAATATTTTTTTCCTTAGTGTGAAGAACATTTTAATAATCTAATGCTTTTTTTTCACCATAAATAACCTTTTGTGCATAAAAAAAAGTAATATTATGTTAAAGGGGCTATATGTAGAATTCAGAAACGCTTGTTATTAGCGACACCGGTGGCCATTAAGTGAACTGCAGCCAGCAACTTATTGCTCATGCTTGCACTCATGCACACGTAACGTACGAGACTAAATTTGATTCAATGCCCTGACATACTCACGGCAGTTCTTTTTCGCTCTTCGCTTAGAAGTAAGACGAATTTGGAAGTAATTGCAGTGATATACTGTTAGTGAAAATTCAGACGCCGTCCACGCTGCTGAGAGTGACGTTCAGATGAATATAAATACATGCTGCACACTTTCCCCTCAATAGAAATAAACAACAACAATTATAGTGGTGAGAAAACAGCTGTAAAGAAAGCATCTACTGAGCAATTTTTATTTATTTGTGCTGCCATTTCAATGAAAATCCAGCATTTCAATTAGATAAAGATATAGCCAGAAAACGTGTGTAATATGCATATGTGCAGAATATGTTTATGTATTCTGCTGGATTATGCTCTGTGGATGTTGGTGATGATTGGGTATTGATTGATCTCATCTGACCCTGCTTTAATTTTTCATGCATCCTTAAATTGTTAACTTTTGCCCAGGACGTTTTGAGTTCTGAAAATATAGTTTTATAATACATCAAGAACTCAGAGAAAATTTTATTCCTCATGATACAAGTTGTTTTTTTAACCGGATTAATTTTTTGATTGACTTTCAGCTTAATGTATAATTAGGGCACATAGATATAATGGAAACATTAATGTTTTAAATTATTTTACACTATTTTAGACAAATAGATATTAGAGATATCTAGATATTAATTAATATCCTGTAGAAATTAGGCACTTTATAGATACTTAGCTTAGTCACTACAGCATGTGGACGACAATCATCATATTCCCAGGACGCCAGGGTGCTGCATGCAATATAACACAATAAGAAACATAATATATTTTCCTATACAGTAAGACCTCCCAAATGTAGACAGCACACTTTACAGCCTTTTTGTTTGCCATATCTCACTGTCTCACATAGTAAAAAAGAGAAAAAAATACACTTGGTTCTGAAACTGCTCCTTGTGTTTCAAAAGTTTCCTCAGCACACTATGACTTCTTGACGCTGTTCATGTCCTGTAGAATAATGGCCACTGCAGGCAGTAAACAATCTGTGTCTTGAGTCTGAGATTGCTGTGAAATACAATGGGGTTGCATCCTTTTTCTACATATACCGTCAACGGCCATATATAATGTGTTTTCTTTTATATGCTACGCTGCATGCATTTTCCGACATGAAGAAAAATGCCTTGGTTGTCATAAAAACAATGTAAAATGAAGAGAAAGTTTATCAAATACATATGGAATACTAACCACACTATAGAAGAATATTTCTCAGATTGGTTATATATGTATGTGTTACTGATACATATAGTGGAAGGACTATATTATCATATGATAGATGGATATACTTTTAGTCTGACAGAGGGAGAAAAAAATAAGTATAGATGACATTCTGAGGACATGCACCTAGTGAAAATCATAATTTGCATTTTTTTTTTTTACTTTGTGTGAGTCCCAAAAACTGTTGTATGCTATTTGTTGATTTCCTTCAAAATATACTTCATATATAGCATATAGTGGGTTGCACATACAAGCAGATTTTCATAAAAAAGTGCTGTACTTCATAAAAAATATACTGTCACAGGATCAGCTACACATACAGCCACACCATCAAAACCAGATCACCCAGCTCCGCCCATCCGATCACTATCACCCGATGCACCCAATCTTGCACTATATCTGCAGTCACCATCCTCACTCCCATTGTCTGATCTGATCTGATCTGAACGATAAATACTTACCTGACTCCTTACCTGTTATACTTACCTGTGTTCGATATCGTCCAATTCCAGTCTTCAGTCTCCAGTACCACACTCTAAAAAATGCTGGGTTGTTTCAACCCAATTTTGGGTCAAATATGGACAAACCCAAACGTTGGGTTAAAAATTAAATAAAAAAATGTAACCCATCGGCTGGGTTTGTCCATATATTTGACCCAAAATTGGGTTGAAACAACCCAGCATTTTTCATCTGTCTTCGGCCACACTCCTTCAGCTCATCTGAGTCCAGTTCAGCCATCTGTAAACACATCAAGAGTCCTGTTATCATACAGCTAAGTTACCTACAAACTATCTGACTGCAGTTATACTCACCCTTGTCACTCTCCTGCTTACACTTCTGGTTCCTGCAAATAAAACATCTGTGTTCCGCTACTTACCTATGTTGTCTCCTTCTGTATTATGACAGAAGACCAGACCAACATGCAGTGTACCGCTGAAGCTAGCAGGGAACCCGATTCGTTCGCCGAACTCATACAGGCTGTTCGTCAGTCATTGCTTCCCACAATATCCTCTCCTTCACCGTCTGCCTCTGCCGGTTTCATGGCCCATCCAGCAACATATACAGGTGAGGTGGAGGATTGCAGCGGGTTTCTTCTACAGTGCTCTATTTTGAGATGGAACGTCAGCTGTTCACCACAGATCACGCTAAGAAAGCCTACATTATCACATTACTCTCTGGTTGAGCTTTGCAGTGGGTGCAGTCCATTTAGAATGCCAGTGGACCAGCTACCACAACGTTAGCAGCTTTCATCAGCTACCTAAACTCTCCTTTCAGCGCAAGCCCTCATTGACTCTTCATCTCTCACCAACTACTCAAACCTCAACCTCAGGAGAAAAGCTCTGCTCACAGGAATTTAAGGTGAACACTATCCCCGAAGAAACGCTGGGCTGTGGTCGCATCCATCATTACTTCCCCACTGTGATGCTCTGTATTGGAAGTCTCTATCAGGAACAGATCTCATTCATGGTGCTGGAAGGTTCCATTGTGGATATCATCCTTGGATGCCCATGGATGTCACAACATACACCTCGAGTCAACTGGAATTCAGAATAGATTCTTCAATGAGGTGAGTCATACTTCCACGATTGCATTTCACAAGTTCTCAAGAGACCATCAGTCCCCGCCAATCAGAGCCTTCTAGCATCTTCTTCCAGTCTCTCTTTGAACTTCCATTTCCATCGAAAGTCCTGAGACCGAGTGCAAGGCCGAAATCCCTTTTGATTACCAGGTGTTCCAGGATGTCTTCAGTAAACAACTGGCAACCCAATCACCACCTCACCGGCCAAGGGACTGTGCTATTGACCTTCTGCCTGGGGCTACACCACCGAAGGGTTGAGTATATCCCCTGTCCATCCTGGAGCAAAAGGCCATGGAGGACTACATCGAGCTTCTTCTTTGTGACAAAAAGGACGGAGGCTTGCAGCCATGCATACTATCGAGCCTTCAACACTCAAACGGTGAAGTACATCCTCTTCCTCTGGTCCAGTGTTGTAATGTAACGGAGTACAAATACTTCGTTACTGTACTTAAGTAGAAATTTCACGTATCTGTACTTTACTTCGCTATTTAAATTTATGCCAACTTTTACTTTTACTTCACTACATTTCCTAGATAAAATGTATACTTTTACTCCGCTACATTTCCACTAAGCATCTTCGTTACTCGTTACTACAAAATAAAATCAAAAGAAATGTGGGTTTGAGGTTTGGCGAATCACTGCTCCTAGATTGCATGACGCACGCTCTATTTCAGCGTAAAGCTTGTTTGTTGCCATGGAGGAGGATGCACAACTGAACCCGTGGAAGCGTGAGCCGCGGCCGCGCGCGAATCCCAAACGCGACGCTTTACGAGATAAGATGCAAGTGGCTAAACTAAACCGCTGATTTACGATAGAAGTTTTAAACGACCGACATAAATAATCAGTTTGCAAAGCTCATCTTCGGTAAGGGGAGATTTACAGGTAAAGATAAAGAGACTGAGGGAAGAAGAACGAGAGATGGAGATGAGAAAGGAGAGCAGGTAGAGCAATAGCCTTTTGCATACATACTGTGCCCAGAATGAGAATAACTTTATTACAATGGATTCCTATTTAACACAGATATACATATGTTTTTTGCCAATGACAGTGGAAAAATAATATGCCCCCGAACGCCCTAGCAAGATCACTTTTGGGACCTCTGTATTTATAAAACCCTGTGTACGGCTATTGCACTGAATATAAAATTATATTTTTGAAAAATACAATGAATTATAAGGCTGTACAGAACAGTGCACTATTGCAGACTGATTTTTTCTTAGTAGAGCAGCTAACTTAAAGTAGGCCTACATGCAGTGCGAGATAAACGATAACACAAGTACAGTAGGCTACAGGCTACAAAACACAAACAACAGCAGGTTGTACCAGTTAATAGTATGCCTAGTATAAGAAATCCACAATAAAGTTCACAATCAAAGTTAACCGCTTGCTTAAAAAAAAAAAAAAAACTTTTTACTTTTACTTAAAATACTTAAGTACATTAAATATCAGAAAATTACTTTTCATACTTAAGTACAGTATAAATCAGATACTTTAAGACTTTTACTTAAGTAATATTCTAAAAGGTAACTTTTACTTCTACCAAAGTCTTTTTCTAGTACCATACTTGTACTTTTACTCAAGTATTGCTTTCTAGTACTTTATACAACACTGCTCTGGTCCCAGCCACCTTGCAGCAACTCCGTGGAGCTTGTATCTTAATCAAACTGGACCTACGGAGCACATGCAATCTCATTCGCATACGTGAGGGTGACAGACTGCTTTCGTAACACCTTCAGGCCACTACGAATATCTTGTGATTCTGTATGGACTGTCCAACTCACCCTCTGTATTATATTGTTACCTATCATCCTGGCCGTAAGAACCTCAAAGCCGATGCTCTTTCCCGTCTGTGTCAACTGGAACCAGAATCATCTCCTCCTGAGCCAGTGCTCCCTCCAGCCATGATCGTGAGTCCCATTCAATGGTCCATCAATGATTGCATCACCGAAATGATTGCATCATTGCCATCAGGGACTGATCAATGTACCATCTGCCTTGCGCCTGTCCCTCGTGGACTCAGCACACATCTCTCCGGGCTCTGGACACCCAGGCATCCAGCGAACCATCTCGCTCCTTCGCAATTGCTACTAGTGGCACAGGATGAACCAGGATGTCTCCCGATAAGTGAAGAGCTGCTCAGTCTGTACCATCACCAACACCCTATGAAGGCTCCCAGAAGGGGAATGGGTGCCTCTACTGATACCTCAGCGTCCCTTGTCCCACATAGGGGTCGACTTCATGATAGACCTGCCACCCTTAGAATCCAACACCTGTGTCTTCGTGGCTATAGATCATAGCCTGTAAACTCATAACCTTTACCCACAGCTCTAGAAGCCGCTAAACTATTATATCGCCAAGTGTTCCGTCACTTTGGACTCCCTGAGGACATAGTATCGGATAGAGGACCACAGTTCATATCTCGAGTCTGGCAATCCTTCTTCAGATTGTTGGATGTTTCCGTAAGCCTTTTGTCAGGGAACCACCCACAAACCAATGGCCAGACTGAGCATAAAATCCAGTAGATTGGGAGATACCTGCGGTCCTACTTCACCAACACCAGAACAGCCGGAGCAGTTTCTTTCCCTGGGCTGAGTATGCCCAGAACTCCCTTCGTCAAACCTCCACTTGATTAACACCATTCTAGTGCATGCTCGGTTACCAGTCTCCTCTTTTTCCCTGGTTCGAAGAACCATCGGAAGTTCCAGCTGTTAACCACTGGTTCAAATAGAGTGAGAGGGTCTGGGATTCAGCAGATTCTCCAGCAAGCAGTGCGAAGACACAAGATCCAGGCCAACTCACGACGATCTGCGATTCCTCAGTATTATACAGGATAGATGGTCTAGCTCTCGACCATGCTGGTGAATTGCAGAGCTGATGCAAATATATCCAAATCGCTATGATCATATGCTTTCTTAACTGATTTTTTCTCACCGCTGTCTTTTTTGTTGAGTGTTTATTTTGTTATTGAGAGGAAAGCGTGCAGCACATACAGTTTCTTCTAAACATCTCTCTCAGTAGCATGGACAGTGTCTGGATGTTTGTTAACAGTATATCGCTCCAACTTTTATTACTTCAAAGCAAAGAACGAAAAAATAACTTTGCCATGAGTATAAAGGGATATTGAATCACGTTCAGTATCTTGTGTGTTAGTGTGCTCAAACATTAAGTTGCTGGCTGCAGTTCACAGAACAGCCATTGGTGTCGCTATCAATAAGGTTTGTAAATTCTACATATAGCCCCTTTAAGTTAATTACTTTTTGGACTTGTTAAATCACTTACCATAATATGAGTAAAAACAATCAGTACTGGTTCTTGCCTTGCAAACATAAAAAACGAATGATCAGCATGACCAAAATGCAATTTAATGTACGAGTTTTTTTATTTTGCTGCTGCAAAATTTCTTCCACAGTCAAGTTTACACACACACACACACACACACACACACACACACACACACACACACACACACACACACACACACACACACACACACACACACACACACACACACACACACACACACACACACACACACACACACACACACACACACACACACACACACACACACACACACACACACACACACACACACACACACACACACACACACACACACACACACACACACACACACACACACACACACACACACACACACACACACACACACACACACACACACACACACACACACACACACACACACACACACACACACACACACACACACACACACACACACACACACACACACACACACACACACACACGTATCCGTGGGGAGTTTAATTCACTGGCCCAACAAAAACTCACCCTTATACTCAGCCGTGGCGCTGGGCCATCTGAACCACTCTGACCTCACCGGTAATTTTCCTCTAGGTATCCAGCAGCCACTATCGGCTAGAAGACGGCCGCATCAACTGACTTCTCTCGTGGAGAGAGACATATAGAGGATGGTTTAGTCTTTTGCTAAATGTGTGCAGGAGGAATTGTTCTAATGATTGCCTTTCATGTTTGTCTGCTCATTAGGGCAGAAAGAGCTCTCTAGCAGAGCGGATACAGTGGAGAACGTGATGGGTCCAGTCTTATGACACACCGTAGGGGTGCCGTTTCTGTGAAAAGGTCTTCACCCTCGTGTTGTGTCCACAGACTGCTTAGAATAACAGCCTTTATCTCTGCGGAGGTGAGTGGCTGCTTAGAACAGAGATACAACATGAAAAAAAAACTTCTGAAAACTCAATTTATGGTCCATTTTCATGCACTGATTATGTGTCTGCAGAAATGCTACTTACATCTACTACTAGCTAGTTTACATCTGCATTGTCAGTCCCTTGTGAAAAAAGAAGTGCAGTTATTTGTATTGATTGTATTGAATGTGCACTTGTAGTGTACTTCAAATCTTAAAAATATATACCCTTATGTGTACTTAAAGTTGTTTCTTTACACACTTAAGTACACTTAAAAAAAATCACAATACGTACTCTTTTTAAAAGTATGCTAAAGTGTACTTCATCACTAGTGGTGTTACCGTATATGTTGCATTTAGGGTTAAATGCACTGAAAGTCACAGATGCGCAGTGAAAGATAGAGTCTCTGACTGACTGTGATATAATCAATCACAGTCAGTCAGAGAAACTTATCAGTAAAGCCGTGACATTTGGAGTGTGTCTGGCCCACAGAATAAAGGATAGTGGCCTCATGGTTTGTGGGCCAGGGCCTGGTGTACAGCACTGAATGAAAGACCCTTTGACAGTCATCCTTTTCCACAGGAAAAACTCCCGTTTTCTCCACTTGTAGATTGCTGCATCTGCACCCCAGCCACAGTATGGAGAGCCAGAGCAAACTGACCAGCACATTTCTAGAAAAAAAAGGCAGAGAGAAGTTGGGCTGTCTAGCCTCATCTCAGACTCCCTTAGGAGTGAAAGTGAACATTGCAGACAAGCTTGGAGAGACCACCCAGACAAACCAAACAATGATCACCTTCAAAAAAACATATTGACAAGATGCAGTGGCCAAACATTTCAATCTAATGCATGTGTAGGATTTTTTTTCACAGTATTGTGGAAACAATGAGTTTCCTTTTTAAGTATCCCTTTAAGTTTATTGCAGTTTAATCGTTATATCCCAGGAAAAAAAAAGATGCAGTTCATTTAAACGTGATTCCGGAAACTTTTTTTGTGATGCAGGTTGAAAGTTTCTTCACATCCTCAAAGCAATCACCAAGTTAAGGGATCTAAATGTATTTATATGTCTATATCATCTGTGGAAGGTGGAACAATAAAATGTTAGTTATTGAATTTGTTCCGAATTAAATAATGTCCTACCTGCCTGTCAACTTATGCATTTCCATACCTCCGCACCCCTGCTGTTGTGAACCAGAAGACGGAGTCAGATCCATTTGCAACAATTTATTAATCAAATCCACCAGGCAAGGGTCAATATCAGCATAGACTGTGTAGGAGGGCGTGCAGAAGCATGAAGAGAGCCAGGCAGAAGATCAGTAGGCAGGTAGCAGACAAACGTAATCCAGGTACAGGCAGAGGGTCGATAGGCAGGCTGCAGCCAATCACAGAGAGTTAGAAATAGCAGGGACACGGGCAGGATAATTACTGAAAGAACTCGGACATGCAACACAACTGTGAACCAATACTGGAGTGAACCGTAGGCATGGTTGATATAGGTTGAAGATGAGTGATCATTACACACAGGTGGAAAGGCAATCAGTGCGTGAGTGAGGCAGACTGGGATTTGGAGTTTGGGAGACCATTAGTATTCGGGCGAGGGCACTCGTTGCTGGTTACTGTTAGAGACAGCGGGACTGGAAGCCGTAACAGAGGTGGTACCATTTAAAGTGAGCCGAAGCGAGCCGTGCCGTACCGTACCATGCAGTGGAAATGCGCCATAAGTGAGCCGTACCAAACCGAGCCGTACCGTACCATGCAGTGGAAAAGCGTCAAAGCGTGCCGTGCCGTACCGTACCATGCAGTGGAAAAGCGCCATAGGACAGGTCTTGGTTCTATGCATCAGATTTTGATTGGATGTTGAGATGTACACTATGGACGAGGTATGTTAATGTCATACACAAACTGGGCTGTGCAGCGCTGCTTTGAACTTAAAAATAGTTTTGTCTAACAGGAATAAATGACCCGATAAGAATTTGCAGGAAATTGTAACAATGATCCAATTATGAACGTTCTTTGCTTTTCTTATATGATATTTAGATTTATTTGACCACAGACACATGGCATCCATCAATGTGGCAGTGAATATTCTTGACCTACTTTCTTTGTATTCATACGGTAAGAATGTAAGTGAGAGCTCATGAACAGGCAACCCTGCTGCTTGAGGCAGTGACATGCTGCGTGTAATTGAACATTCAACCTGACAGTAAACTGACCTGCTAGACGTGGACACGAGTTCTTCTATGAAAGGTGAATGTAAAGCATAAAGGAGGGAGATGAATAGTTGCTGAAGAAATACACATAACCATAACACATCCATCCAATCTCCTGTTACACAAGGTGCAGAATGTTGCAGTGGCTGTACGTTTTTTGGGTGTGAGATTATAGATGCTCAACAGGTGGAGGCCGCTGGCTCCATGTTTGAGGTCAAATCTCTTGTTTCTGTCCTCACATGTCACGCTGAAGTGAGGTCATCTTCTCCATGATATCTGCATACTTTCTCACACTCGTAGCTGAAAGCAGGAATCATTTTAACACTCCATTAATGTAACATCGGTAATAATTTAACACACTCACAGTGACCAACGTTAACATTATCCTCTTCAGACAACTGCTTCCTCCCAAAATTAAAGACACTTACCGTAACAACAGACATGTACACACATATAAATGTAAAAAAAAACTAATCTGTTTTGAGTAGAATAGCAGATGTGTGAAGAATAGTTCAGCTCCTTTGACCATTCAATGAACGTCAATGGTATCCAACAGTTTCTAGCTCCCAAAAATGATGTTTTATAAACAAAGTTCGGGAGGAGCACGTTCAAATAATTGATCCAATTATCACATCATTCCAACCAGCTGTCAACAATCAGTAATCAACATTTCTATCCAATCAGCATGAGTGCAGACCTATATAAATACTCATTCGACTCACCAACGTTCCTCGACAGTTTTTCAGCATCCCTCCACCACCCTGTCTCCTCACACTCGCCTGGTTACTTCCTAAACCAGCAATACGGGGGGAGTACTCTGGGTTCGGGCTGAATACCGAGCCCGGAGCCCTCTCCTCGGACAGCACGCCAAATATGCATACCATTTATTCCATCTGACTTATTTGTGAGTGTGAACTCGTGAAAGGATATAACGGTAATGTAAAAGTAATCAATACAATTCCAGTGGTCTTCTGAAGACATTTGATCACTTTGTATGATGAGAAGAGGAAAATCGAAATTGTTATTCACTCTCAAATCTCAAATATGTCAATGTGTCAGTAACACCATTGGTATCTGTGTCATGATGCTAAGTCACAGAGATACACATGAACCAGTGACGTTTGATTTTATTGATGTCAGTCAATCAACAGTGTGTGTCAAGACTGCACAGCACATTCAGAAAAATATATAATATGTTCCCGTGACTATTTATATATGTTTACATGATATACAGTATATATACCATTCAAAAGGTTCGGGTTGGTAAGATTTTTTTGTTTTTGAAAGAAGTCTCTCATGCCCTCATGTTTTTTTTTATTTTATAAAAAATACAGTAAAAACAGTAATTGTGAAATATTATTACATTTTAAATAAATGCTTTCTGTCTTAATGTATTTTAAAATATTATTTATTCCTGTAATGGCAAAGCAGATTTTTCAGCATCATTACTCCAGTGTTCAGTGTCACATGATCCAAATAAAAAATCATTCTAATATGCTGATTTGCTGCTCAAGAAACATTTCTTATTATTAACAGTTGTGCTGCTTCATATCTTCAACTTTTTTATATGATCCCTCTTTTTATTTCCATCCCTTTCCTGAGTTTCTGTCTTTCCAACTTTCATACTCCCAGTCGACTATGACTAATTTCCTTGTCGTATCCCGCATATCTGCTGCCTCTGTCTGATTTCCACATCCCATGCCATCCTCTCTTACTTAAAAGCTCTTAAACATCATATATTGCAGTCATGATTCTGATCAGCATTAAATCAAGTGCTCCAGGCTTTTCACTTGGAGTATCCAGCCAGTTTCTCAGATAAAGATAAAAAGGGAACATGAGGAATGTATGACTGGATGAAGTCAAAGTCACCACTGGGCCATAGATATAATGCAGGGCATGACTGTCAGCTTCAGCATGTTCAGCAGGTGCATCACATTTCACGGTGTTTCTGAGATGTTTCTGTTGAGCGTTTGTCAAATGGTCCCATCAGAACATTCTTTTCATCTGCTCAGGTGCTGTGCTTGATGTGGATGTGAAAGGAGAGAAACGTTTTGGTTTCTAACTTGGTTTCCTGAAATAGACAAGTCAGAGACATTGCGTAATTTAGCTGATGCTATGGGGAATTCCCTAGGCCCGATATATTGCCAATGCGGTGGTAAAGGGCCAATCAACCAATCCAGATATGCTCATCATTCAATATCAATATTAGTGCACCATTCATTAATATACAGTTCATGCAAAGTACACACACACACACAAAGAGATCGGAGATCACGCTCAGGGTTTTTACCTCTGTACGATGTACGATCAATAATGAAAAAAATCCTATAATGTATGATAATTTCAGAACTTTGTGACACTTCAAATGATGGTCGTTGTAATCATAGGGCTTCTATACTCATCGATCTAGCTGTGGATCCTACATCTACCGTCATGATTGTGAGGGGAACGTGAAGGTGGTGTTACGTATGTCCTCCATCTCATCTCATTTTACGTCTTCTCAGCCAATCATTGTGGAGAATGACTCTCTTATGAGCACAAGTTAAAGTTCCTTTTGTATATTGTATATTGTATGTCATCTCTGAATGTTTTGTTAGAAAAAAAAAAACATTACGTTCCTGCCACGGCGCAGTTGTTTCCAATCTGAGGTCGATAGTTTAGCAATAAAGTCATTTGAAGGTCATGCCAAAAAGTTGGTGGTCTAAATAAATAGCTGTATTCTGTACTTTTGACTCATGTACAATAGTTTCCTTCCAAATCCGATAATTTTAAGCTTCTGGTACGATACTTGGACATTTCCAATCTGGCAACACTGATCATGCTGCACACACACAACATTCAGGAGCACAGAATCTTCTTGTCAGTGCTATCAACCTGATATTTATTTACAAAATAGCTTCAAAAGAATACTGAAAAGCTAAAAATCTACAACAAAGTGGTAATGTATCTGTTTTTTGCAGCTTCATTATTATTAGAGAGATGTTGCACAGACGCAGATAATACTCATGCACAATCTCTCTCTTTACATCGCTAATTCATTTAAGTAGGCTAAATGTAATTTTTCAAAACTGCTTCATTTTGTGTCTGATTTAAAGCGTGCAGAATGTTAGATCACTTGCCAAAATAACACATCTGTTTTCTGGGAAAATGAGCAGCCCTCTTTCTTGTCTTCAATGTCTTCATAATTCTCCCGATGATAGCAACATTTCTGAAGAGCAATCTTATCTTCTGCAAGAGCAAGGCATTTATATTTGATGATGCATTGCCCGGGAAAATTAAACTGAATTCCGTATGTAAATATAGGGATATACAAATATAATCGAGTTCCATACCTTGCCAAGTGAATACAAACTGTGTTAAAATCAAATACGAGGAGAGATGAAGACTAAAAAAACAAGATAAGTTGTCACGCTCATCGGTATAATCGGCACAGCCCTAGAAATCCCTTTCTCCGAAAATACTGAAGCCTGATTGAGTCATGCATGTTCAACTGTACAGACCAATGGCGTCTCAGCACGCCCAAATGGACAGGCCCATTTGCCTATAAGTCGCTGCTGAGTGCCATTTTATCATAATCTTTCGACTGAGGAATCGGGCAAGGGACTGCTAACAGTGCATTATGTAATGTCCCGAGTAACAAAAACGCTCCCTTTCGATGATGGTTCACTCAACATTGCGTCATTTAACCTCAAGGGAAGCAGCCCAGAAATCTTGGATCGGGCCAACAGAAGCCATAACCGACATAGATAAGCACCACCGATCAGAGGGGTGTGATGGTCATAAACAGACTTGGTGGCGTCCAGCACACCATAGTCTAGCCCTGCATGAAGTGCGAGCACGTTATAGAACCTGGCAAAACATTGAGGGTGACGACCAGCCGGCCGCTGCACAGATGTTACTAATACACACCCCACTCGACCAGGCCCAGGAGGAGGCCATTCCCCTGGTGCAGTGGATCTTTACTTCAATAGGACATTGTAGGCCTAACGATGTGTAGGCCAGCTTAATTGCATTCACTATCCAATAGGACAGTCTTTTCTTTGTCACCGGCAGCCTTTTGGTGTGGCCTCCAAAGCACACAAGTTTCATCCTAGTCATCTTCCTCGGACCCGCCAAACAAGACTAGGCCACTCACACCAGGTGATGGGCACTGGTCTTTGTGTGTGAAGAGGAACTTCTCTCTCCTACTCTTGTGAGAGAAGGGGGAAGAAAATTGGGGAGTGCAAAGGGGTGGGATTCTTTCTTTAAAGATTCTCTCGCAATAAGTCTGTCTCGCAGAGCATGGCTTCAGCATGGCCGCAGCCCAGCCAAGCAATGCACTCAGAGTGTTTGTCCCAGGGGTTCAGGGGTGCCATGGACGTACCACATTAATGCCGTGACAATTTGCAAAAAATGTTGCAGGAATTTGATCTTTGAAGTGCGAGTTAACTCGCATGATAACTCGCCTAGATAGCCGCAGGGGAGAGGTGCAAGCAATCAAGTTCTTTGGCGTAGGCCCCGTCCGTAGCTTGCAATCCTAGGGTTCGGACTCTGCATATCCTGCCTGAAGACGAAGGCAGGGGCGCAGCCGACCCCCTGCGAAGTAAGGGAAGGGGTCATCTGGTGGTGGTGGGGTGGATGGAGGAGAAAGACATCTTGGTGTTATGTGGAGGATGGAGGGAAGGTCCCATCTTGAAGGTGGAGGTGAATGGAGCGGCAGCATCTGCGAACTCGTGTGTAAGTATCAACCTTTTATACCAAAAGTATTAGGATATAATTGAATAGATGAGAAGGTAATAAGTTACGTAACAATTGAGTCTTCCCGGCAGAACTTACGCTAGAGTTTCATTGAGATCCACATAGCCAAAATACTGTTTTCAGTATGATTTTGTCAGCGAAATTGTAGTTGTGTTTTTTTCTTATGTTCAGTCCTAATTAATACATTTATGCAAAATGTAAATGATACAGTTGTGAGCAGCATTTAAGTACTTTTTTCCCCTTTATGTCTTACTTTTTTATCCACTACATCGTTCTTCGTTATTATGAACTGAAGAATACAAAATCGTTCCAAAACGCAATTTGATCGAATCACTTATTGACCAGATTATTTTCGATGACCCTGTTTAATCGGTTCATAAATCACACTGAAATATTCAGTTGCGAATTGGACAGCTATACTTTGTTTTCCAGTTAACAACTTAATTATTAATGGGTAACTACTGACTTAAAAATGAGATGAGAACAACAAGATTGAGTAATGGCGCAAAAAGTAAGTTACCAATAATGAATTTCAGTATTGTTTTTTTGGACTTAGACTAGACTGGATATAGACTTGGTCTATATTTTTGTATCACTGTCTGCAAATACTAGGCCTAATAATAATTGTAAATAACGTTAAAACTTCTCTAACTAACGTTACATTGTGCTGTTTAAAATGACATTAACATTAACCTACAGTTTTTCTGTCCCATTTGTATGCTAATACTATATTGTCGCCAGATATACACTTTGTCCCCCTCATTATTTAATATAGTATGGTAGCTTGTTTTGATTTGTTTGCACGTCCACTTTTTATCTCTAAACTTACTACGGTATGACAATTTTGTTAATAAAATTAAACATTTGACGATCAACACATATTTAATGTCTTCCTAATTGACTAGTGGTGGCTTGCTGACAACTCTTTATTAAATACAATAAATAATGTTAGACTCCATAAATAATGTTAGACTCCATGCCAATAAACAGCCTACTCATTGATACATAAGGAAAGTAATTTCAAGACTCACCAGAATGACTCGGTATGTTCACCCTGAATTGACGACTACTGAACAGAATAAGCCTGTTAATGTTGACAGGTTAATGTCAGATGTCTTCTTTTGTTTTCAGGCAGGTTCTCCTCTCCACCGTCCTGCTATTGTGGCACTGCAGCCAGTCTCACATGCCAGAAGGTGGCAAGCTAAACAAACATGACCTTTTCCCAGTAGCTACCAAAGAGAGGTTCTACTTCCAGGTCAGTACTCACATCACTGCAGGTCAGTGTCTTGGCAGAAGGCTGTTGAGAGGGAGTTTTTCTGTGGATCTAACGATTGTTTTTCAACGCAACAGTAACAGGTAGTGTGAATCCAGACACTTAACTGAATGATCTTCAAGAAACAATTTTTTAGTATTTTCAGTGAAGTGTATTCGCATTGCCCTGTAAGTATCCCACATTTAGATCATTTCATATCTTCAGGATCATCTTCCTCCTCACATAATGCTTCATTCTCAGAGATAATACTCTCCCTTATTGTATCCGGATTATTTTTTTCTGCTATGATATCATGCTATCCTCGTCACTTATTGGTCAGAACGGTCTGTGCATTTATCTTGTTTTCTGCCAGGTTGTTCTATACAAAACCTACACAAGCCCGACGCATAAAAAGAGAGCATTTACACACTGCTTGAGAATACTAATGAGGACATTACTTACTAAATTCCACTCAGAAGCTTTTGTAGGATGAGTGTTGTTCTCATTATGGTTCAGTGTGAAGTGTTAAAGTGCGAGTCTCAGAACGGACTGTAAATGAATGCAGCACAAATTTTGTGGATTGTATAATTGTTCAAATGTGAACTGGTTTGCATACAGTAAGTGCAATTCTAACTACAATATGTTGCATGTTTATCCAGCATCTTGTAGCCTTCTGTGGCCTGTTGCAGCCTATCTAAGTGAAAGGCATTCTTGTGTGGGCAGCCCCATGCCACTGACACACTGTGGAAAGAGCTGCAGCAACTAAAACCCCATTATCTGGAATGGCAGAGAATTACTCAGTGGCATTAAAGCTCACTGGAGCTCCAAACAAAAGGCCCCTGCAGACTCAGCAATGCAGGAATGGGGGGAAAAATGAGACCTTTCACATTGGAAACAACAGAACAGTAACGATCCCACCCAGTGTGGCGTTCAGTTACAATTTGGGAACGATGAATTTCTCATTTGAGAGGGAGACTGCAGCTCAGGGATACTTAAAAATAGAATCTGCCAATCAGCTCTTATTATTACATGCTAATTTATTTCGCCATAAAAACAAAACAAAAAACAAAATCTAACTTTGAACAACTAAAAGAGATTATAATTAATCATTATGAAGGTACTCATATGATATAATATTTAATATTTTCAGGCATTTTTCTGACAGTAATTTATTTTAGTTTATTTCTTTTAAATTTATTATATTCGATTAAGACTGGAAATCTCTTAATCGGTTAAATCAAAGTGCTTTGTTGTCGGAAAGAATAGAAATCATGGAGAACACTAGGTTCATTCTCGCCTGTTTCTTAGGGAAATCTTCTTAAAGCCCAAATGTATTGAAGATATTTAATTTTGATTAAAATGTAGCATCTCATTTGTTGACAACCATAAAAACATTCACCACACTATCTAGAATTTTGGTCAAATACATGTTTTCCGCTGGTGTCACACCTGGTGAGTTTCTTTGTGGGGTCTCCTCAATGTGTACGTTGTGTTGGATTGCCAAGCTGTGTTGGAACTTGCCTTGTGGATTATTAAAGCCTGTTTAACTTCATCTTCTTCGTCGTGCGTTTGTCTTGCACCACACAACCCATGACTGAAAGTAAGTGGTGACTTTTTTGTGGGGGTTTTTTCTGTTTCCATTTCGTGGTGTTGTTGTTTCAGTTTTTGTTTAAAATGGACATCCCTACTGTGACGCTGTTGTGCCTTGAGCTGGGAGAAAGCTCCCTCGAGGGACTCTTCCAGGTGTTCCTGGATCTCGCCCATCAGACCACCTTCTCGGATGACTGCCACTGAAAGTGAGACTCTGGCAAATAACTCAGAATTACCCCTTACCACCTTGTTCACAGTATCTTCATCTGTTCCATCAGTCCCGCCAAGCCTCCCTCTTCTAACCACCATCGAAGATTTTTCTTGTCTCATTGGACTATTTATTATTCTCCAGTTTTTCCCTCAGCCACTCCTGCCACACACTAGTCACTGACTCCCACCAACCTCTCTGTGTTCTCTCCTTCTCTCAGTGGAGTGGTTCCAGCTCGCGCCTACTGGAAACTGTCTCCGCCTGGGCAAGATGACTTTGCCTACTGCCTCAGCGGACTTCGCTCCTCCTCGACCTGTTGCCCTGGCTTCTGCGGCTACGCTCCTCCGGTCCTTGATTTCAGCATCGACCACTGGCCATTCGGCCTCGTCGGGCTTCCTCGGTCAGTCAACTCCACCTGGCTAAGACCTCGCCACGCCTTCACTTGCGGACTTTCCACTGCTTTTCGGATCTCCACCCCTTCGACTATGGCCCGCTCAGCCCGCCCTCAGGCTCCCCCTCCACCCTCTGTCACTCCAGCTCGCCCTCTGGCCTCAGGATCCATACTTTCATCTCAGGAGGTCGTCTCTATGGCTCCATCGCGGCCGCCTGGGTCATCGACGTTGCTTAATCGCCTCGGCCCTTCGGCTACGCAGTGGGCTCCAACTCCATCGTCATCGTTTCTGGCCGTCCCCATGGTGACGTCAGGACTCATGCCACAATGGAGCGCAGTTCTGGCTCTGGCCTGGGTTTCCACCATCATACCTCTGCTCAAAGCTCCTCCCTGGCTCTCACCACCTTCAGCACCACCCTGGACTTTTGTTTCTGCCTCCTCCCAGTCAGCCGTCCACCTCCAGAGCCACCTCCTGTATACTCTACCTATATTGAAAACCCTTCGCCAACCCCTTCACCATCTACTTATCCTCCTCGCCATCTCTCTACGGCGCAAGGACGCGGCTTCCGGGAGGGGGAGTTCTGTCACACCGCATGGACTCCGTTTGTGTTTTGCACCATTCCTGCCTTAGTTGTCATGGTTATTCATTTGATTTCATCATTATGTTCAGGTATGTGTGTGTGTGTTTGTGTGTGTGTGGTTATCTCCACTACTTAAGTTCACTTCTGTTTGAGTTTCACTGTCAGATCTCATCAGTGTGTAAGTTGTGTTAGACTGCCAAGCTGTGTTGGAACTTGCCTTGTGGATTTATTAAAGCCTGTTTTGCTTCATATTCGTACGTTTGTCTTGCACCACACAAACCCTTGACTGCTGGGTTGTTATATTATTTATTATATTATATTATTAGATATTATATAATGCATATATTTGATTCTATTTTCACTGTGTATAAAACATACAATATGCTTCAAATGGTTATTCATATATGTAGATATGCACTACTTTAACGTCAAGACAAGGCGATGTAACTGTTGGGGAACTAATACTAAAATACAATTCACAGCTGCAATTATTCTCCCCTCTGCAATGTTTAAAGTTTATGGTTTAAAGTCTATGGTTTAAAGTTTAAAGTCTTTCCTTCACTGACCACTAGTGATTTTTTTTAACCAGGTTTGCACTAAGTGCTAAAGTAATAAGAAAGTAATAATAAAAGACCAAATGCAGAATACAACTCATTGATGATGCATACTATATACAGCCAAGCAGATTAAGTTGAACATTAAGCATTTTCCTTAAAAACCATGATAAAGTAGAGCAGTGTGTTGCATTCATATTCTCATCTGATTGGCCCCTGATGTAACAGCAACCAATCACCTGCGCTATGTAGATGACGATGCGATCGCTAAAAAAATGAGCCGTCGCCAATGATCTATCAGCCGGCGCCATCTTGAGTTTCATGCCAGAACTAGGTATTTGACAGTCTTGAAGATCAATATAGACACCTTCAAAGGAAAATGTTTGCCTTGAACATTATTTTTGTGTGAAAATATCAGTTTGTCTCTGTGGGCCGACAGCTCTTCATGTGCAGATTAAAGACTTGAGCAAAGAAACACCCGTGTTGACATATCCAGATTAAGCATCATTGTTCTGAACCCTCTGAAGATAATCTGAATGTTTGCGGCAGGGTCAGAAGTCATCTGTGTGGGTTTGAGACAGGAGCTGCCTGTGCTAATCCACATAGATCATGAGATCCTGACTGCAGCAGCTGCTCGGAATCCGATTGCAGAAGACGGAACGGTGGAGGGATACGTGGAAACACTCTTTCTCGTTCTCACACACCCCTTCATACCGTGCCAGCTTTAATCGTCCCCACGCCTAGCTACCCTCAAACAGAAAAAGCTATCAATGATTCCCTGATGTCTCCACGATTAGACTATTCCAAAGAGAAAAGCACACAGCCAGCCGCTCTAGAGACCGATAACTTAAGGGGTAGGGCAAGAAACCCGTGAGAAACTCCATTATGACATCAAAAAATGAGATGGTGCCACCCAAAGATCTCCTCAATTACATGGGAACAGCTTCCATGGTTTTAAGTTGTGGACGTCACCCTCTCAACCTCTGGTCAATTTGACCCGTTTAGATTTTCTAGTTGTTGGAAATACTGGTTAACCTATGGTTTTTTTCTTGATATTTTGTGACTTTTTCTCATTTATCATCATGAAAAGTTTCAACATGCTGATGTGTTTTGACATATACAAACAAAATTACTATTACGTTCGTGATGTTCGCGGGTCAATTTGACCCACATATTTTAACGCTCTAAGGCAACTGTACCGACCCAAAATAATAACATTTATTGGTTATATTTTGTTATTGTGGCTTTTTATGAAGGTAAAAAAATAGCTTTTCCATACTTATTTAAATACAGAAAAATATTTTGTCAGCCACAGATTGTAAAAATTAGCTATCATTTATTATTTCAAGCTACCTGAAATAAAATTAAACCTTTGTTTTTTTCTTGATATTTTGTGACTTTTTGTCATTTATCATCATGAACATGCATGCAAAGTTTCAACAAGCTGATGTGTTTTGACATATACAAACAAAATGACTATACGTTCGTACTATTACTAATAGTGTCAATTTGACCCTCATAGGCAGCTATTCAAAAGAAACTGTACAGACACAAAACAAAAACATTTATGTTATGTATGGCAGGGCACTTGTGATGTGAGGTGTGCCCATCCAAGTGCGAGAGCAAAACCAGCGCCGTGTGTGAAGTGCAAGAAATTCATATTCAGAAAACACACACTTGCTGTGTGCATGCTCATCATGTCAGAAGTAACTTCTTGACTTTATGAAATGAGTCTACAAAACAAAAGTTGAGCCAACTTAGGAAAAGTAAACATTATTTTCATTATACAGCTAAATTGAATTGTTCAGTTATGATGTTCTAAGCATAAAATGTAAAAAAAATAAAAAAAAATAAAAACGTAAAAAGAAAAAAAAGACAGTATACTGTTAATAAAATTTTGTCAAAACAAAACTGGTTTAAACAATGGTTAAAAAACATTTTCATAAATCAAATGTTCATATATAATTTTTTTTTAAATGTTTGACAAATGTTGATATTAAAAGTTTACAATTTGTACCTGAATCTTTGCTGTTTTTCATAGTGTGATTTTTTAGGAATTGTATTGAATCCAATTAGGGTAATTACCATAAAGGGTGTACACAGAAATGGAACAGTGCACAAGGGTTAAGCAGTTTTTTTACTGGATGTAACCCTGCATAAATGTCTTTTTAACTGTGGACTTGAGGCCTCTTTTAACCCTAGGTTAAGCAGTGGTTCGGACTGCTCACATAGAGAGTGATGGCACTGGGTTATAAAACTGTCCATAACTGTTTTTAACATTGATAGTAATAAGAAGTGTTTCTTAACCACCAAACCAGCATATTATAATGATTTTTGAAGGATCATGTGACTCTGAAAACTGAAGTAATGGCTGCTGAAAAGTCAGATTTACCATCACTTTTTTTTAACTCACTCCTAGCAACTACCTAGAACATCATAGAAACCGCATAGCAAAAAAACTAGCAAGTGAATCAATGCTTTATGTTGCACTGTTTGATGGATTAGTGCAAATAATAGATTTGTGGCTGCACAAATGGATGTATTGCACATAAACAGTTTACTGATATTTTTCTGCTCAGCTTGAAATCGCATTATATGCAATAGTAAACTCTAATATTTGTACACTCTAAATCAGAGTACATTGTGGGTATTCATTCGCAAACAATATGCTGAATGCAGTCTCTCTCAAGGAATTTGGACAAGTGTGTCTGACATGACGGCGTTTCGTGTAGGAAATATGGACCGAGTTTGTGACAACAGGTAGATGGATAGACCTAACCCAGAAGTCACTGCAGAACTCATAATAGGTGAAATCGACACCGGAGAGAAACCAGGTCAAGGTGGATCCTTTGCCAACTGCAATTTCTCATAGCGTTCAGTTTCCACATACTCTAGCTGTGCAATAAATGTTCACTTCACAATGCAAACAAGATTTCCCATACATCACTGCCACTGAGAGTAAGTTGTCCGGAATGAGATTTTAATGCTGAGTGAGCATTTTCCCTCTCCGAGCCCAGGGAAAATCATTTGAGCCAGGGAAATCCCAGACGATACCAGTGTCAGGGTCAGTCTCGGGGTCACGTAGTGAAAATCCTCTGGCGCAT